>NC_079422.1:10517414-10614914 GCF_026213295.1 Gadus chalcogrammus
AACGCTGATGCGCTCACTGTCTTTCCCTCTCTCTCTCTTTCTCTCTCTCTGCCATTATCGCTCTCTCTCCATCTATCCCTTACTCTCTCTCTCTTTCTACACGAGCCATCTAAATAATGTGGGTCAGATCCATATCTTCAACCCAACGCCAACATATCTCTGCTATAACTGTGGTAACTCACTTCAACATCCCACACAACTGCTATACCCGACATCAGTATCTCCCTATATCTCTCTTATATCTTATCTCCTATTGCTTTCTTCTATAACTTTGTTTTATTATATCTATGTGCAATATCGTTCTACTATAACTCCTTTCTATAACTCTTTATCTATCGCTATATCTTTCTCCTGTATAAATAATTATTATTTCTATCATACCTCTCCTGTGTAATTCTTTATCTATCCGCTATAGCTAACTCTCTACCATGACTCTTATATAGACTCAACTTAACAAATCTATAACTCTTTACTTTAACGTTCCCTAACGGAGGCCCACAGAGGAAACCCCATACTAACTAGATCAGTATATCTGACCACTGCCCTTCTGTGGTCATGGATGAACTTGGATGTAGAATACTAAGAATATTGACTTCCCCAGGTTGTAGTCCGTGTGATTTCCCAGGCCGTAGTCCCACGTGACTCCTCCAGGCACACAGGGACCCACCCCCCCCCCCCCCCATAGCACTGCCCTCCTTTAAGGCCCTCAACGCGGACCCCTGCCGAGTTACCCGCTCCTTCAATGGACACACTCAATTAACAGGCCATGAAGCCTTGACCTTTGACCTCCCAAACCCATCCTCTCTGCCCCAGGGGTCATGTACCACCACAATACTCCCCCCCCAACCCCCCCACTTCACCCCATCCCCACCACTAGCCCCACCACCACCTAACCCTAACCCTAGGGAGATAAGATATGATAGGAGAGAGGAGAGAGGGGAGGAGAGAGGAGACAGGAGAGAGGAGGAGAGAGCAGAGAGGAGAGGGAAGAGGGGAGAGAGGAGAGAGGAGAGAGGAGAAGAGAGGAGAGAGGAGAGGGGAGGAGAGAGGAGAGGGAAGAGGGGAGAGAGGAGAGAGGAGAGGGGAGAGAGGAGAGGGGAGAGAGGAGAGAGGAGAGAGGAGAGAGGAGAGGGGAGAGAGGAGAGTGGAGAGTGGAGAGTGTAGAGGGGAGAGGGGAGAGAGGAGAAAGGAGAGGGGTTAGTGGAGAGGGGAGAGGGGAGAGGAGAGAGGGGAGAGGGGAGAGGAGAGGAGAGAGGGGAAAGAGGAATGGAGAAGAGAGAGGAGAAGAGTGCAGAGGGATGGTCAGTGCTTTGCCTCCCCCTGTGGTGTCAACCCCCCCCCCTCTCCCCTCCCCTCCTCTGATCCCTCATAGGAAGTGGGTGATGAATGTCTTTGTTAGTTGTTCCGGCTCGTGTAATGGCTCTAGTGGGAGGCCTTGTCAGGACACAGGGGGCCAAGCCAGGGGACCCCTCTCTCACGCACGCACGCACACACACACACACACACACACACACACACACACACACACACACACACACACACACACACACACACACACACACACACACACACACACACACACACACACACACACACACACACACACACACACACACGACCTGTGACATACCATGTCACAGTGGTCATTCAACCATCTGGGGTGATTATGATTTCTTTAGATGTTGTTAAATAGGAAAGCCTATTTGTTCTATTTAAGGGGGTGTAAAAATGTCATTAAACACAGTCCCCATGAGTCCCTAGTGTCCTAGTCCGCTTGTGAAGGACATAGACGTGTTTCCTTCATATGAAGGAAAACCTACGAGGGAGTTACACTACCCATCCTCAAAAGAGAATAATGTCCCCCATCGAAAAGTTTATGTTAAGAGCTCATCAACACCATTTGATTTTAGATACATTTTTAGCACCTATTCATCAAGCCAATTGGAAATCAAAAATGAACTGGAAGGTTTTGAAAACAAATGTGCAAATTGGTCATGCGATATGGTTATGAAAACAATGCAGTAAAAGATAATGTCAAAGGACATTCAATGACCTGAATGTGGACTGGACATGGCTTTAGAGTCTAGACTAACCTAGAGAAACCCCATGCCAAAATATAAAGATAACACACCGCCTACTGGTAGTAAGATAACACTACGCCTACTGGTAGTAAATATGTTGACTCCCTTCAGAGCTCCTTCCTGTGAGGGCACCACATGGCAGGGAGAGGGCCAGGTGTTGGGAGCTGGCCTCACTTCTCCTTCACACTCATCGGTTGTAAACAAGAAAACAGGGACATTTGTGGGGACCGAAAGGAGAACTGATGCTACTCTAGTTGATTTGCCATTCATGCTGTGGGCCATTTCTTTAGGGAGGAGATTCAAGTGTTGCACTCCAACATACTTGTGGAACACTGAGGGATATCCAACCACTGGCCACACACACACACACACACACACACACACACACACACACACACACACACACACACACACACACACACACACACACACACACACACACACACACACACACACACACACACACACACAGCCAAGTAAAGTGTCCTCTTCATTTGAAAAACTTCCTGGCTTTAGCTTCCCCCCCACCTCTTCTGACCCACCTCATTCTCCTCTGCCACCCCCCTCTTCCGCTCCTCCTCCTCCCCCTCCCCCTCCCCCGGACCCAGCTTTTTCAAATTCTTCTTCCTTCAATAAAACGTACAAATCTGTGTTTTAGACAGAATCGAAAGCCAGACCAAAACAAAACCAGAGTGTCAGAAAAAGTGACACATCTCATCGCATGCACATCTCACTTAACATCCCTTTTAAAGGGAGACGGACACAAATGTGGTTATGCATAAAGTTGTCACGAGGTGAGCAGTCATTTCTTCCCCGGCCGCTCACATAAAGACGGTGTGAGCGATGTGTCAAGTAGGCCGCGCGGTGGTATTATCAGGCCCATTATGTCCTGTGTGGGACTGCAGGCAGGGAGCTCCCCCAGGGCCGGCCCGGGTCCGCTGGGAGCCTATTAACCCATTATGTAGCCCTCCAGAACAGTGTTAAGCACCATCACTCCAGCCCCCAGGGCCCAGCCACGGGGGGGCTCAGCTGCCTGGAACCAGCCACCACTACCAGCGTGGTTAAAAAAAAATCCCCTTTCCCATGCCTTGCTCACAGGCTCGAGGCAGGCAGAGTGATGGGGCTCATGAGAAAAACACAATGACTTTTGTTAATGCGGTCTTGGGACTGTGGTTAGGGTTGTGTTAAGTTATAGTGTCCTAATAAGGATTTCTTTTTTTCCATATTGAAGTTATTTAAATGAAGTTAATAAAAACAACCCAATAAACATAGCTATTAGGCGACTGTAAAAGCGCCATTAAAAAGCATAGGTCTCGGTTTCCCCCCCAGATAAACAGCTCTGTCTAAGTAAAAGCCCCCAGAACTTGCTCTGTAGCCTGCAATCTACCGCTATAATGTAATTACTGCCATTAAACTTTATTACGAGGGAATATTTTGGACATAGGCGGGGATGCAAAATGAAATAGTTCTGTCATTTCGACACATATGCGCTCGGAAAACGCGTAGTGTATCGCACCTTTTATTTTTAAAACAAGAGGGTTCACGATCCGTCACTTTCGACGCGCTCATATACCACCACATACGCGCTCACGTTTCTGGAAGTCGAAGACAATTGAATAATTACCATAATCATAACCATTATTTTTTTCTCCCTTGCATTCTAATTAGCCCTCTGAAGCTCAATTAAGCTCTCCAGTATTAGGGGCCTTTCAGTAAACAGCTGTCCACCTGTCTCTTCGGTCATGGGAAAAGAGAGCGGAGCCTGTTCTCGCCGAGGTTCCGTCACGAGAGCAGGGGAGAATTATGAGGGACGCCGAGGGCCCCGCCTCGCCCCCCACCCCCCACCCCCACCTCCGAGGAGACCCTATCTAACAAGGACACCCGCTTGCTCGTCCCATTTGATCCGCGAAAGTGAAACTGTTAATTACGCAGAGAGGGAAGACAAAAAAATACCATCTGGACTTGATTCGTCAAAACGCCAGAAGTATTAGGCAAAAAAAAAAAGAATCGACTTCCGTAATTTTTGTAGGCCTAAGCCGTGACTAAATTGAATTAGCCTATTAAAAAAACGAAAAGCATGGAGTATGTGGAAAACAAGAGGCACAATTGGTTTATAAACATTTATTTTTCCATTTTCCCAAACTTTAAAAAATATGTGACTCCCCACAGATAGGCCTACCGAAAATAGATTATTACAAAACACTCACAGTAATCACATTTGATGATGTCTGACATCATGTAGAAACGTAAGCAATGGTTGTAATTGTCTTTTTTTTTTTTTCAGGCCATAGTAAGAACATTACATAGAGGACAACAATAAAAACCTAATAGCTTAGAAAATACAATGAAACATACAAATTTGATTTTTTTTGTTTACTACACCTGAGGTGTTTAATTGGATATACTTTTGTATCCGTTATAAAAATTAATGATGAAAAGGGTCGTACCTAATGAAGGGAAGTTGCTGGCCACTGTGTAATCTCTTTTTCGTCTTTGGTAACATTTATTCTCTATCCAATTTGACTTGGCTTGAGTCTTGCCAGTAATACGCCAAGATCCGTTTCATGGAATGTAGTTAAAATAAGAGTGATGCTGAGGGAATACGGCCAACTATCGAAATCGTCAGCAAGTTAATCATCACATTTTCAAATGGGACTCTGCAAATCATCCTCTTCACCACATATTAACAGACGCACCATGTAAAATAGCTGCAGGGCGACCTCTAGTGGTAGATAGAAGGCACTTGAATGTCACTGCACAAATAGGTTCGCAAAACCCATGATGCACTTTACAACCTAGAGTTTCGTTATTGCTCGATATGAAACACACCAACACGTCATTAACTGTATCTACAAGTAGGCACACATAAGAAAAACATGCATAGCTAAACAAGTTTGTATCTAGATACAACTTCTGTATTGTGATTTGAAGATTGTCAACATATGGACAAATGCCTACGTATTGTGCGTTCAAAGATAACCTGACCAACATCCCATTATACAATCTACAAGGAATGTTGCTTGGATATATTAAGATCTCTTACAGTGTGTGTGTGTGTGTGTGTGAGTGTGAGTGTGAGTGTGAGTGTGAGTGTGTGTGTGTGTGTGTGTGTTTAACTATTGAGCTTCTGAACTTCTTCGGCCCTCACGGCGGTCAGCTGGTCATCATGTGTCTCTTCCTCCCCAGGAACCTTTGAGCAAGAACGGGCAAAGAAAACGTCCCATATAATTCCAGACAATTAATATTGCAAGTCATTTACATTAAATACTAATATTAGATTTTTAATACTCTGTACTGTTCAAAAATTTGCCTTAATCATCATGATCAAGTTACCTTTGGGCAAATTTTGGCGCAGGAGAGAATTCAAATTGAATCGATAAAATCATGAAATTCTAAAATTATTTGGCCCTTGGGGGAAATGCTAGATATTTGTGAATCGGGAAATGGTTTGGTGAGGCCTTGAAAGGCTTCGGATAAACAAGGCTGGACAGAAAATGGGAAACTTATTCCACCTTGTGGTTGAGCCTAGTAAGACAACTGCTGACATTCCACAAGCGGTTATTGTCGCAAGAGCCCCCTCTTTGGGTTGTATGACAAACTGCTACCATTTCTCTTCAACCGTTACTAACTTCCTTTACTTGTAGTTAATATTGTTAAGAAAATAATGTTAATATCTATCTATCTAATATCTATATCTATATATGTTATGCAGCCAATATATTAGGCTTATATAATTAAAAAATGATAGATGCCTGCACATTATAGCATTATTTGGGAATAATTGTCATCAGTGAACACACAATTATAGTGTGAATCCTAAGACGTTACCCAAAAGTAATCGACCCATTTTGATAGGCTGATTAGGATTCTGTTGCTAAACAACAGACTCAAACACATTATCAGCATCTCTCTGATAAGGTGAACCCACCTCCCAGTAGATGCTGTCTTCGTAGCAGATGGTGTCTGAAGGAGAGCCGTAGATGGGCAGCTTCAGAATGAACCCTGCATAGATACAACCCGTTTCAACTGCTGATACAAAATAACTCTACTAGTAGTCACTGGACAGAAAAACAATGCACAAAGGTTTTAGGAATAATGCATTTACATTCCAAACAGTACTCCAGTATTATAAACATTGATGCAACAATGACCCCATTTTAAACAGAAGAGCAAGAACACACTGAAATAAAATGTACAGCCACACATCGGAATAAAACGCCCAACGGTTGAACTTCACTTCAAATGTTCCCCACGCAGAGTATTGATCCAACGTAATGAGGAGCATATAGGCCCCGTACTCACCGACGATGAGGCCCCCAACGAGGGCCATGCCCAGGGTGACCAGCAGGGAGATGGCCTGGAGGCCACCCTGTTTGAAGCTATCTCTCGCCTGACTGGCCACATCGGGGAAAACGTCCTTCATGCTGCAACACACATTCACATTTGCAAATTTCCTTCTCATGTTGGATGACGTTTGACCAGGAGGATATCTAAGCAAAAACTCCTAACCAAGTGGAGAAGAGCCCCTTAATTCAGTACGGTGACACATTTCTAACCTGGCTGGAGACAAATGAACCTATCCCCATGTACAGCATCCCCTGAATAGGCCTTCCCCCAAACTGTACTAGAGTGTGTATTGACAGGCGACTAGTTTTCCTGTACACTGGGTGGGTATGAGGACATTAGATGAGCCTTTCCTCCTCCTACTCCTCCTCCTTCCTGATTAGCGGTGGGGGCGTGGCAAACTCACCCGCCGCCATAGATCTCGGTGGTCGCGGCGGCAGCGGTGACAGCACCGACGATGGCGCCCAGAATCCCGGGCATGCCGTGGAGGTTATGAACGCCACACGTGTCCTGAATCTTCAGCTTACTCTCCAGGAATGGCTGCGATAGGGAAAGTAAGCAGGAAGTGGCGTTTAGATGGTCTCACAGTACAAAGGGTGACAGTGTGCTAACGTACGAATACTGTTGGTTTGCATGGCAGCATCACAACAAGTGAGAGTGAATTTTCAGGAACCGACAGCTCCACACAAACCACAGTGACCAATGTCAGGGTGGAGCGGTTTGAAGTAATTTCCCTTATGGAACATTATCAGTCCTTATTGTCAACACTCTATAACATTTGTAACATATGCAACCATTACCATTTCAAACCGGAGTCCCGTGCTGTATATCAGGTCCCTGTGACCTTATTAAGACACACCAAACCCGACTGAAACGTTGGCTGCTTACCGACAGGTACTTGAACCCGAGCACGGAAATGATTCCCGCCAGGAAACCCACAATCATGGAGCCGAACGGTGTCAGCATCATCTCACCCGCGGTTCCTATGGCAACGCCACCAGCCAAGGCAGCGTTTTGGATGTGGACCTGAAGGAACAAGGTAATATTGGAGCGGAGACCGAGAGTCAATTGTTGAATATCTTATTGCCAGAATATAATGTAAAATATATGTTAATATTAGAGACACAGTAAGCAAATAAGAGACAGAGAGATGGACAGAGAGACAAAGACAATGCAAGAGTGCTTGTTCTTTAGCATTTACAATTTATTTTCAAACAGGAAACTATAGGCCTTATTCACCTAGCGGCCATCTTGGTTCTAGGGTGGAACTGAATACTTTAAGAACAAAGATGTCCACCGGGTGAAGAAGGCCCATTGAGACATCGGTAGATGTAGAACACAGCTGCCGTTCTGAACTAAGATGGCCGTGATTAAGGAAGTAGATATAGATCCACCAAGGGCAGCAGGTTCAATGCGTCACATGAACGTGGACACCACCTGCATCCTCTGAACAATAGCTGGGGCTGATGTGCGATAAGACTGAGTGGGGCTGGGGAGACGGAATGCATCATGTGACATAAGGGAGTCATTGACAAACCCCCTTCACAGTTTAGTTTATGTGATCAATTGATTAGGCACTAACGGCAGGTCGGTGGTAGTCGCTCAAAGCAATCACTGTCCTTATTCTGTCACCTGCTTACGTTTCACCCCACCCTCTCTTCCTTGCCCCCCCCCCCCCCCCCCCCCCCCTCTCTTCCTTGCCCCCCCCCCCCCCCCCCCCCCTTCTCTCTCGTTCCCTTCGCCTCAAGCTCGATCACCCGCTCTTGTGCTCCCCCCCCCCCCCCCCTTCTCTCTAACTCGTTCCCGTCGCCTCAGGCTCGATCACCCGCTCTTGTGCTCTTCCCCTGTGGCTCGACGATCACTATCATTGCAGGAAAATTCCATTTTGAACTCAAATTGATTGACAGTTCTAGATGCCGGGGCTACTGCAGTGATGACATCCCAACGTATACCATGCGAGTAATGATTCATAGGAACAGGGGAGTATCCAGTGTACGATATCATGACAGCTGCGGCTCTTTGACCAGGCTCAGAATGGTTCATAGACTGATCTCCACTGAATGCTGTAGCTGTCTGCTACTGCTTATGTCGCTTTGTGGAGATTTCGAACTTCGTACTAAGCCTTTGACTACCACTTATAAAGGACAACTTACTCCTACCAAGTGCTTCACTACCAATTACTTTAATGTTTAATTTAAACTCCTCAAGCTACTATTCCCTATTTCAAGCTGTAGCCTATATAAACTCTATAATGTGTTGGGTAGAAGAGTCTACAAACCACAAAAAAATTGTTAAATTGTTACAATTTGTCACTCTTAATAAATGTTTCCCTTCTGCTTAATAACCAAACTCTGAAGTAGGTTTCACATGATGTCACGCATATTCCAAGCCGCCATTTCAGAGCTATTCTAACATTACAACGCACATTTTTGGTCAAGAACTACAAAGAGGATTTCTTGGAACTCCAGCTCTCCAGCTCTCCAGCTCTCCAGCTCACCCCCCCCCCCCCCCCCCCCCCCCCCCCCGAGGTCTCCCAACGGCGCCCGGACCTCCGTGTGCTCACCATGTCGAGCTTGCCGTCGTGCGCGGTGAGGGCCGACATGCCGAAGGTGGCCAGCGTGCACGAGGCCAGGGAGTAGTAGGTGTTCATTGCGGTGCGGTGCTGGTCGTCCCCGTGGGCCGTCACCGCAGAGTTGAAGCTGGGCCAGAACATCCACAGGAAGAGGGTGCCTGCGGGGCAGACCGTACCAGTCACACTCAGTTTGGATTTCAGCTTGAGAAAAACAAACTTGATTGTCAGACAATACATCATTGAGCCTTATTTATTTTTTAACACTGTAGAACATTGATTTTTGAGTTTGTGCGGGGGACTTATGCATTTTGGGGATATTTATTGTGTGATGTCAAATCTATTTAGATAATTGAAAAGGATAAAGTCACCACCTTATATTATGTATACTCTTTATTCCCTGAATCCTTAAATGAACGAAAAGAATAAGATAATTGAAGCTGAAATCAGAAAACAGAATGAGTGATTTCTAGTTTCCTCCAGAACTGCAGTAGTCCCTGCCTATGCTTTAAAAACAACTGCACAATTTACGTGAACGCGTCTGCCAAGTGGGTATTGATTGCAGTCCTACAAGCCTACCCTAGAAGACCCCTCCCTCCAACCCAGCTGAAAATGAGACCCGTGGAGCCCCTGCGTCGCGATGAGGGACTTTACGTAAACCAGATTTACCGATCATGGCGAACAGGTCAGAGTGGTAGACGGAGGAGTTCCTTTTCTGGCTCTTGTCGAGGTTGGGTCGGTACAGCACCCGGGTCACCACCAGACCGAAGTACGCCCCGAACGTGTGGATGGTCATGGAGCCACCGGCGTCTCGGGCCTGGAGGGTAGGAACAGAGGTTTTAACACTTTTGGGAAAAACTTGAGGGACAAGTACGCCACATTTATCGACTGGAATTTATTGGGGAAAATGTGCATGGAAAACAATAAAGTCTTGAAAGCTAGCTCTGTCTCATAATACCTGAAAAAAGTATAGTACTTTTAGAACAGACCAAGCCTACATTGAAGATTTTTGTAGATGAATTTTTTTATTATGAATAATAACCTAAATGTTACTTACCCCCAGCAGGCTGAGTAGGATATACTCGTTGATGGCAAACAGGGTGACCTCAAACATGGCCATGACAAGCAGCTGGACCGGGCTGGTCTTCCCCAAGACCGCCCCGAAGGAGATCAGCACCGCACCCGTGCAGAAGTCTGCATTGATCATACTGGACCGGACAGAACCAGGTGAGCCATACGGCTTTAAACACAAGTTAAAGTGTACAGTACAGTAACACTGTAGTACTGCATGGCATGGACTAGGCAAGAGAATTTGGAGAGGATAAAATGAAAGTGTGCTGGTGCGAGTGAGACAGAGTAAGATAATACTGTGCCAGGTATGGATGAGAGGGTGTGTGCATGAGAATTTGTTGACGTGACAAAATCCCGTTGCCAGCAGAATATCAAAGGAAAGTTGTGTCAAATAAAAACTTTAAATCTCTGCCAAACTCCCCCGAGTGGTTCATGTGCTGCCACACCCACATTGGATTGTCTACTTTATATTTCATAAAACAAGCTTAAAGACATGTTGAAAGTGTCTACTTTGACACACACACACACACACACACACACACACACACACACACACACACACACACACACACACACACACACACACACACACACACACACACACACACACACACACACACACCTCTCCACTCCGATGTGGATCTTGCCGCCGTGAAAGCCGTGGAAGAAGCCCTGCATGAGCGTGGCCCATTGCAGAGAGAAGGCGGCGATGAGGAAGTTGAAGCCCACGCTGCTGAAGCCATAGCGCTGCAGGAAGGTCATCAGGAAGCCGAAGCCCACGAAGATCATCACGTGCACATCCTGGAAACCTGGTGAACAAACACACAATAAAAAGGTTTGCATCAAAACTGTACAGCGTTTAGGTCACCTAATTACACCGATTCTGATACAAGGCAACTTGGAGGGATTTCTGATCCATGTTATTACGAGCATGTAGGGGTTACGGGGACTTGCTGTAGGTCCCCGTAAGTCCCCGGATGCCTACAGGTAGACTGTGGACAATGGGGGATCTAACCTTCTACTCTTTAGCTGGTGGTAGAATACCCTACACATCCTGCGCTCAATTTTAACTGAAAATATTTCCTCAGTTAATGTTACGTTTTTGTCTTTATAAATTCCGTATTCCTCTCTATTACACTCAAGAGTGTCTGGACCTGACCCATACAGCTCCTTAGTGGGGGGGGGGGGGGGGGTTATGTAAGGAACAGGCACCCAGGACAGGTATGGTTGATACAGAACAACAGCTTAAACGATTAAGATCAAGCCTGCTCAGGAAAAACAAAACTATCACTACTACATCTACCACTCCAAAATAAGATGAATCATGCATTGTAAGTTGAGTGCTGTCAATTTCTTCCAACTGCAAGAAACGCCTAAGTATTACACATTTAGGATCGTGCAAAGTTTGTACAGATCCACAGTTTTACAAAAGGACACTTTCTTAGCTAGGAATTATTTTTTGATGCTGTCCTCCCCTGTCAACGTGACACAAACGGATTGGTCTTCCTACTGCCCTTCTGCCAAACCTGCTGCACAACATATCATTGTGCGGAGACTAGCGTTGTCATGGTGATGACCACTGTCATGGGGAGGGGGGAGGGGGGGGGTCCCTGTTGGGCAGTGTGACCTAGATGCACATCTCGCCATCCTGTCCAGGAAACCGGCTCACCGCGATGGGAACGAGTGATGAGAGTTCATCGCAAAAATGCAAGTTCGATCGTGTTGACTTTGCCATCGTCCAAAGCTGAAAATCCAGTCCTGTACCACAGACATCCATCGGCTCAGTGCACTAGCAAACAAAACTATGCAGTGGCCTATATTTTCTTAGGCTTTATTTTCTCAAGTTGTGGCTGCTCTACATGATACTTTCTATATTTGCATCTACCACACAATGTGGGAATCATCCCCCCCCCCCCCCCCCCGCCCAAGTTGTTATAATAATCTTATCTCATACAGGAACGTTGCCTGCCACCTACAAACAGAGCAGTTCCGCTGATGAACACCTAAAAGAAAAACAGCAATGTCTCACCTCTTCCCAGGAACACATGCATTAAGGGGACAAGGGTGAACCTTCATGGGCTTAGTTGGGTAAACAAGATGCTCTGAATCGTGGGATAACACAGCAGAAGACTGTTTCTTAATCATCGTCTCACCTCAACTCTGCTTCCTGCCGTTTACCTGACCCTGCACTGCTACGGGTGTCATCAATTGGCGTCTCAGGTGCCAGCAGCACATTTAGAGAATTAAAAAGGGGACGAAGATTTGGACGAATGTTCCTTGAACTTCTTAAGGACTACTTTCCAGCCCGAAGCAGATACCTCCAGAGCTCAAAGTACTTTGCTCTTTGTTTTGAGTGGTGATGAAGAAACCGGCCATCCATACATTGCCATCATTTTAAACAAGCTTGCAATTGAAGCGTTAACAGCTACATCAATATTGCAGGGTGGTGCAGCTCTCCCTTAGTCAACAGACTGAAGTCAAAGTTTTATGGTTGATTCAATGTTTAACGGATGTAATTAGGTCAAACGAGTGTGTGCGCATGCCAATATGTAGCATACAATGTCAAAGTGTGTCAGAGATTCTGCAGTAGCTCCGTAGCCCCACCCATCTCCTAATGAACCTTTCACGTGTTCCAAGACGCTGCTGAAGAACCCCTCAGAGCGTTTCCCCTAGGCTCTAAATACCTGAAAAGAGACCACATCTGTCTTCATAAGAGAGGGAAAAAAATGGTGTGTTCCAACAGGTCGGGTTGGACAAACGCCAAGGATGTTGAGATCTTGTTAACTACCTGTCAAAGCCACACACACACACACACACACACACACACACACACACACACACACACACACACACACACACACACACACACACACACACACACACACACACACACACACACACACACACACACACTCCAAGCAGCATCTATTGCCAATAGGAGAACCTGATTTTCTGATTTTCTCTCAGAACAGTAGGGTCACCAGAAGATCAACACAGAATTATAATAATTAAAGTTAAAGAAGTGTTTCCAATTAGCATAACAGACACATTTTTGCTATGCAGGTGAGGAAGAGCTTAAAATCTTTCTACTGGTGAGGGCTAATCGGCTGTTATGTGTTTCACTGTGCCAACAAAACTAAAAACCTGTTTAGGCCTACGCCGTAGCAGTAAGTAATGATGGGGAAAACATTTCCCCTAAGCGTTGGGAACATCGGTGGACCAGAAGAACTCTTTGTGATCCAATCACAAGGAACAATGGCTCCTCAGTAAGCCAGCCCTGTCCCATTAGGAACCTGTTTGGAGACTTTAAATGTGCTCCACCACGTTACCAACCTCCACTGTTAGACACTGATTGATGAGCGGGAATTGATGTAACAAGTGAACTAGCAGAATGTTATCTTTTGTGTCTTGCAACATTAGAACTATAAGAAGAATGTGTGAATGACCTTGGATTTCTTTGAGTTTCTATGCAATTTCCTAAAATGGAGAAAAAGCACCCAGAACTTGAGTTCGGCCTCTAGGTTATAGACTTTCAAAATAGGGCTCAAAACTCTTCTGCGATAGCATATATTATAAAACATAATTTTATCTTCAACTTTTAAAATCATTGTTTATTGATTTTCCTGTAAATGTACTTTTTTGAATGTGGTTCCTGCCTAGGCCTATAAAAATGTTTTGTTTGGTTCCGGTTTCTGACCGACCCTGTCAATTTATGTGCGACCCAAATTATTTTATGAGCTTTAAAAAAAAGAAAAAAAAAAAAAAGAAAAAAAAAAAAAATTGATGCAACTTTAACTACGTTTTGGTACAGCACCTCTTCATTCTGTACAAGGATGAGCGAATTTTCTCTTTCAATGAAAACAACCTACCTATCATTCGCTGCCGCTGAAAAAATTAAATAAAAAAATTAAATAAATTCCCTACCTACCCATGACCTCAACTGACAACCAACAGGAAGCAAACTTTTTTTTTTTTTAGGCCCTAGGTTGAGCACTTTATTATGGGCTCGATGCAACATCCTAAAAAAAGTTGACTTTGTGACCAAA
Organism: Gadus chalcogrammus; assembly: GCF_026213295.1. Taxonomy (NCBI): domain Eukaryota; kingdom Metazoa; phylum Chordata; class Actinopteri; order Gadiformes; family Gadidae; genus Gadus; species Gadus chalcogrammus. Next base: position 10,531,526 of record NC_079422.1, read on the forward strand.
AAAGTCAAACTCAACTCAAAATATTCAAGTAAACAAACACGTAAAAACAACACATTTTCAGAACGTGGCCTTTGGAGCCGCCACTCCCTCCCAGGTGACCTTTGACCCTTCCTCTGCACTCACTTGGGTAGCGATAGTAGAAGTCGTTCTCGTAGTCGGACTGGTTGCCCTTGTGCCACAGCTTAGCGTCCGTGTCGTGGTTGTACTGCACCAGCACGCCGAAGAGGATGATGAGGATGATCTGCAGGACCAGGCAGATCGCCGGCAGCTTGACCCGCATGTTGGTGGCCGCGCCGGACATGTCGGCTATGGCTATGGGACTGTCGCCGTGGGAAACTTCTTCTTTTAAAGCCTGGCTGGAAGAGTTCAAGGGAGAGAGGGAGAGAAAAGGAGAGAGAGAAAGAAAACAAAAAGATCTAATCCTACTGAACACTCCTCCACACACGCACACACAGCACAACGGAACTATCTCTTCAAGCCGTCCCTTTGCTCCCTCTCTCCCTCGCAGTGCAGAGGAACGGGACCAAGAGCTGTGTGGGTTGCAGAGAGAAACCTGCAGACAGACCAACAAGTTCATTCAACTTGTTTTGTTTTTGTGACTAGCCGGACCACACCCACCAACCGGGTCATAACTCCTCCCCAATCTTTACCGCCCCGACCACCTCCCCCCCATAGTGTTAAGGGGGTGTGTGACCACACCTGAGCTGAATAAGTAATCTCACCGAGACATTTGTGTTTTGAGAACATATGACTTTTTTGGACCTTGTATACATTTTTTCAACATGAATTGGTGCACGTTTATCTGCTTTTTTTTTTAAGTGTCTCCACAAACATGCAGCAATTCATGAAATGGTACTGCATGAGGTTCATGTTGAGGTTGTGAACCACTGGATTCATTCCACTCATATTCATATTAATTTCCTCTGCAGTAATAATAATAAGCTAAGTTAACTGGGGGAAATTCTACGAGCAGGTTTTGTACACTTTTCAGCCAACGGGCTTGCTTTAATTGTAAACAATATATATTGTGTAGCCTACTTACCCCATGATTGCACAGCCTACAGCCAAAAGACAAGGGTCCCTTTGCAGTCTGCAGCCCAAAGTATTTGGAAAAGGTTGCTCCTTGCACGTCTCTATTCATAGTTTATGGAACTGATGAGGATACCCACCTGTGTCGAATAGTAAAAACAATTACGTCCTATTCCTTCGATTGAAGACGTTATCAAGAGACAACCGCGGTGCTAAGGGAATCCATATGCACACCAAATAAAACTATATAATTATCAAATGGCGGGTCTTATGGGCATAGGTCTGAAGAAGTTAAACTATTCCTGTTTAAGGATTTCCATTCCAACCTCGTGAAGTTATATTTTTAACCAGGTATGCCAGGTTTGACCACGTTTATATAGCCTATCTTGTGAGCCTTGCACCTTCACCACGGCGCGGCAGACCCACCATATCTTTGCACCTCGACAGTCGTTTCCCTTATGATTTCAACTCCCTTCACGTCTTTCCTTGACCACGTGACGTCGCTAACGTTTAAAATCAAGATGACCGCTAGGTGAAAAAGGCCCATCGGTTTGGTTTGAGTTGCATCCTCTATAAACCACATACAGTCGAAACAAAGACACAATGCCATTGTATTGACGTTTGGTCTCTGCTTCACTATAACAGATAGCGATGGTCGATAGCATCACTCCATTTTGCTATCGCCAGTGTCATCAGTAGCGACTGCGCCCACGGTAACAGGACGACACACATGATGACAGGAATGCTGTTATGATTTTGGGGAATCTTAAACATGACCACTGGAGACCACTGGCGTCAACGCTGTCCAAAACATTTGAATCAAAAGTGTCGTGCTTTATTTAAATTTTTCATCTGAGCAGAGGTTTGGAAATAGGTGTGTGCATATAGGCCTAGGTGTTTTTCAATATTTTGTCACACAATGTGACAAAAAAGGGAGCTCATATTGTTGCGTCTTATGATTGCGTCCTATTTTTTCCCAGTGGATTGCTGCATCCAAATGATACTAATAAAAATCAAAAAATAATAAATCAATAAACCAACACCTGATATGCACTATTCATCAAAGTCAAAACCTAACAGTACAAAGTAGCCACTTATGAAACCCAAGTAACTGCACCTGAAAATTCCTATCCTACAGAGGAGAGCCTGTCTGCTCTGATTATGAGGCCAATTTGTTTGCATTTATAGAATACCTTTGCCGCGCCAATAGTCCATGTGACGGTGGGCACGTGGGTCACTCATCAACAGGTCTAGTCAGTTGTAAAATCTAGCCGACATTCTTTACAAGCCAACAGGTCAACCTGCAAGAACAAAGACTCTGCATTTCATCTGTAAGAGATAGCACTCTCGGGCCGGTGTTCAAATACCTGCAATTAGTGGGTATGGTGTCACATGCAGTCACGTGTGGTTGTCAAGGCTTCCATACAAAAGCATTTTTGAATCATAGAATGAATGGCTTCTCCATCTCTATCCTTCTCTTCTCTAGAGTTCTCCATCGTTAACCTCCTCAATCTCTTAAATTCTCCATCTCCCAGCCCAACCTCCACCCCCACAACCAACAGGCATTCCAGTCACCCAAGTTTTTTGCATGTGTGTGTGTGTGTGTGTGTGTGTGTGTGTGTGTGTGTGTGTGTGTGTGTGTGTGTGTGTGTGTGTGTGTGTGTGTGTGTGTGTGTGTGTGTGTGTGTGTGTGTGTGTGTGTGTGTGTGTGTGTGAACAACTTTCCAGTTCTTGTCACACCATCAGATTGGCTCCTGGGGCCCATAGATAACCCAATCTCCTCCATCAGTAAGGTAGAGGAGATAGAGCCACATGAAGAGCCTGTTGTGGGCGTGCACTGGATGTGTGGGTGTAAGTAGTAGAAGTGCGTGTACGCGTGTGCATTAAGGTATGGCTTCGCAGAGGCACACACATCAGAAGTTTCTGATCAGATGCAGATAAACGCAAGATGCGACACGTTAGTTACACAATGCTGGGGTCCTGAGGGGGTGAAGTCTGGCCATACACGTTCACTCTGCTTCTCAAGTGTCAAACGTTCCCCTTTAGCAAGGAGCTGGCCGATCAAGTTATTGACACATTAATGTTGATCTAAAAAAAATAAGTAACCTTATCTCTCAAACCTCCAAACACATTGTGCACTTATTGTGCACAACGAGTACAGATACGGTATGTGCGTCCCTGAGTGTGTCTGCTTGTGATGTGTTTGTGTGTGTGTGTGCGTACATGTGTGTGTGTGTGTGTGTGCGCATGTGTGATCTTCACAAATTCCATGGGGTTCAGCGGCATGAACCCTGTTCCCCTGTTATGTTGAACGTCAAACTGGCAGCCACCAGGGGCTAATCTGATCTACTCAGCAGTTCATCCATCGGGGTCAGGACCAAAGGGTTAAAAATGGGCTGCAGCAATAAACTGGAAGATGAAACACACGCCTGTACTGCATGACATACTTAGACACCAAGGATTTGGGGATATTGACATGATGCATGAATAAAACCAGAGTATTACAATCTGATTACAAAGCTCTACAAGACACATAGCCTGAGAGGGAATCTGTTCCTCTCAGACACCTGTTTAGGACAGATGGCTCTGATTCCAACCACCCAGGCGAGATGCTCATATTGGAGTATATTTCCTTTTTGATGTTCAATACCCTTCTGCCTTCGGAGCTGAGGCATGGCCCTCTGATGTTGGCTATTATGTTTTATTTGAAATGGCTATTACAGCTGAAACTGTTGATCTCCTAGAACTCTGGATTTGGACCTCCAGCACAGCAGCGATATATGGAGTCAGAACAGTCTCATTATTAATGAATGCACAGAGAAGGATTCACAAATGAATTTTGTGATTTATACATAAATTACTCTCTTCTCACAAATACATTTCAATGCACACACAAATGGATATCGGCATGTATAAATGTAAAATAAATCCATAAACAAAAATAAGTTTCACAAAAATATTTCTGATCCACACACAAATATGTCTTGTTTTAAATAAAGGTAATATAAATCCATAAATATATTAATTTAAAAAAGATTTGCAATTTTCATCAAAAATGTATTTGGATGTTGTTACATTTATGTACAAACTGTTAAACTTGAATTTACAAGACGCTTTTCATTTGTGAGCTTGTTTGCATTTGTGTGTGAAACTGTCTGCATTTATGTGTGGATTTTTGAGACTCTCCTGACGTCGCTAGATTCACAAATGCATTTTTTTCAACAAGGAACTCTCTGTAGCCAATCAGATGCCTCCCTCGTTTTCAGTCAACCACATGACTTCTGTGACTGGGTTTTTACGTCGGTGCCGTTTACTACTTTAACGGCACCGATAATCCCAAAACCCAGTCGAAATTAGATGGAAAAAGTGTCGTGACGCAGCATTTACTTCTTCACCACCTAGAGATTGTTATGTACGATCATTCAAAAAACCATGTTCTTTCCGATAGAGTAGACATTTGACAGAGAACCGGGAGGCTCGGAGGCTGGACTCAGAGGTCGGAACTGCAGCCATGTGATTGGCTGAAAACGAGGGAGGCATCTGATTGGCTACAGAGAGTTCCTTGTTGAAAAAAATGCATTTGTGAATCTAGCGACGTCAGGAGAGTCTCAAAAATCCACACATAAATGCAGACAGTTTCACACACAAATGCAAACAAGCTCACAAATGAAAAGCGTCTTGTAAATTCAAGTTTAACAGTTTGTACATAAATGTAACAACATCCAAATACATTTTTGATGAAAATTGCAAATCTTTTTTAAATTAATATATTTATGGATTTATATTACCTTTATTTAAAACAAGACATATTTGTGTGTGGATCAGAAATATGTTTGTGAAACTTATTTTTGTTTATGGATTTATTTTACATTTATACATGCCGATATCCATTTGTGTGTGCATTGAAATGTATTTGTGAGAAGAGAGTAATTTATGTATAAATCACAAAATACATTTGTGAATCCTTCTCTGTGCATTCATTAATAATGAGACTGTTCTGACTCCATAGCGATAAGGCTTGCTGGAGCGTTTAAAAATGTAATTTGCTTAAAACTGATGTGTAGAATATTAATGGACCTTTAAATGTTATGGCATTTTGCAGACGTTTTCGTCCAAAGCGACTTACACACATTCACACACCGATGGCAGTTTCACCAATGAAAGGCCAGAAGAAACTCGTCAGGAGCAGTTAGGATTAGGTGTCTTGCTCAGGGACACCTGCATGCAACCTTGTAACCTGCTCTACCTGTTGAGATACAGATGCAGGATCGCTGTGCTTAATAACTTCTGTGAAAAAAACAAATCCGGGATAGGATAAAGTGGCATCAAGAATATTCCAAAATTCTCACAAAATTGAATTATGAAGAATTGACCTGCACCACCTGTACCTGACCAGGCTGGCTGATGGCCTAGATGGCCTAGTGTGAGTGCACCTGAGAGGGCAGACAAGGTATGCATGAATAAAGCCCATCCACTTTCTGTGGAGCTCCAGCCACTCTCTTCTGGTCGGAGGTATAGACACCATAAAATCAGAACCAACCAAGCAAAAAAAAATTGTATTCCCATGGCAATAACTCAATTAAAGAAAAACGTGTGAGCCATGGGGAGTTTGGCAAAAAACATGGACTACTAGGGCATGTGATATATATGGATACATAGGGGATGTCCACTTTACCACTATTGTTGTTGTAATTGTTAGTGTGCAGTTATTGACATGCCCTTTGGACTTTAATGTTGTTTATGATGCCTATTATGGATGATCTGGGACTGTTTTTTTTGTCTTCTTTGGATGTTGATGTGTCTGTATGTACTGTGCTTAACCACCAATTGCTTCTTGGAGGACATTCCTAAATCTAAGTTTTGGATTAAAAAAACATGGTAACATAAAACAACATTTAGTAAAAATGTATAATTAAAAAGGGCAGATACTTTATATGTGTTTTCACCAGTTAATCCGTTGACAGTCTAATCATAACAACAGAATTGATCAACATACCGGATTTCATCACTCTTCTCAAGGGATTAAGTAAGACAATTATAGCTCTAATGTCCCTTTAGATTGAATATATAAAATATCATATATTTATAGCTTTAACTTTTCTAGGGGATCCTTTCATTTCAATGTTGCTCTTCTACTACAAACTCCCTGTCTAAACCTTGGAAGACATTCAATAGGAGATTGCTCTACATTGTGTCTGATTAATGGCTGCACTAGAGAAACCGCAAGCTGTGCTGTGACATCAAAAATAATAATAATTGTACAAACGCCATTTACCACCATTATATATACACATACTGTATATTGTATTATATAGATACTATATTGTTTCAGAGTCCTGTGTGTGTTAATGCTGAGGCCAATCAAACCAAATGTTTCAAATGATTAGAAACAAACAGGATGAGCGAAGGAGGAAGTATTTGCATAGAGTAGTAAGTAGTAGTTTTGTGTGTTTAGACAATTCCATAGGTTCCTCAGGCTTCTGAAAGACAGGCAGGCAATCAACCTCACCGGTTCATTTCACAACATGATATATAGTGTTTTCTTATCAGCACACCATGTGAGGTTGACGAAAGAAGAAAGACGCATTCCAGGGAGGGTTGAAAGTTCAAATCGAGCTCAATTCAGAATCCTAGAAAAAATAAATATCATAAACACTTGCAGTGGCATGTAAGGGGCCCTAACTGCCCGCATGTACCCTTCAGGGGGGAAAGAGGAATGTCTGGGTCGACAGGAGGTACAGACAGGGGATAGGGGGTTGAGGGGGGGGGACCCTTTTCAAGCTGTCAGCCATACCTGCTTTTAAAAAGCCTGAAAGGGTGATCTCTCTCTCACAGCGCTGAAAACCTGCCTGTCTGTCCACGGGGGAGCTCTGGGAGACGGATGCTAAGAGCCAGTGAGAAACAGGGTGGGGGGGGGAGAATGGTGGTGGGAGAGGGGTTTTGACTTTGTGCTTTAAAAAAAAGCTGACTGACTGAGAGCCTGAAGGCGCCTGCCTTTGGCAGTGACCGTGTTTGTGACCTTGGCTGGTGTGTGTGAATGTGTAGTATTCCGTTTTTTTTTCTCCCAATGTTTTCACTCCCAGAGTTCTGCACCAGCGCCATGCTAACTGACGCCCCGTCAGGGCAATACCGTCAGGACAAACCGGCTCGGCCATTCACACCTTTCATCCTCAGGATGAAAGGTGTGACACACACACACACACACACACACACACACACACACACACACACACACACACACACACACACACACACACACACACACACACACACACACACACACACACACACACACACACACACACACACACACACACACACACATTCAGTCACTCGCTCGACTGAAACCAAATGCTACAGGCTTTCTGGCATCACAGAGGAAGGGCTGCCTGAAAGTCGGCTGCATTGTCAAGACTTGCCATTTTTAGGACTTTTTTGTTCAGTTTTCGATAAGCAAGATATTTATTATGCCACATCGGCGATTGGTTTCAGTACTTTTGATTTGGTAAACATGTATACCCATACAACGGCTAAAACTACTGTTTTTACGACTGTAAGTGTCCTTGTCAGTTCGTAGAAACACTTCTCATCTCATGGGGACAGTAGGAGAATAACCGGTTGTAGGTTTGATTTTATCTTAAAACGTAACTCATACCAATTGACACTTAATGCTCAGGCAGTTATTATTCATTAGTCAACTGTAATGAAAAAACTTTGATGAGGCCATTAGTCATAGCAACTGCTAAAACTTGAAACCATATTGACACAAAGAGAACCCAGAACGATGCACTAGGTGGTGATGTTTAAGCGCTTCATTCAACGACGTCCATGTTTCTTTATTTGTTTGAACTGTGGTTGACCCTGAGAAACAAATGCATTACGCCAAATAAATATGAACCACCAAAAACAAACCTCGATAGATTGCTTATCTAAACAACACCATACTTAGGAAATTAAGCATGAATGAGGGCAAAATGCCCCGAAAGTGTATAGATGAAACAGAAAATGTATGTAGGCATGCAATTATATTATATTTTTGAAATATGTGGATCCTGTTGCCTTGGGCCCCCACTGCAGCTGACTTACAGTCGCAGCCCAAGATTTGACTACCATTTGCGTTCATGTTCTATTTAATTTGCGTGTAGGTGTGTTCAGTATCTGACTGTATACAGTGCGTTTGTGAGTTTATTTTTGTGTGTGTGTGTGTGTGAATGTGTGTGTTAGCCTGTTATTCATTGCAGGGCCAGAGAGGCTATGGCTCTAACAATGCAAGCCCTTGTATCTGGTGTGTGTGTGTGTGTAGGGCCTGGAGGATGCTGCTAGGCGCCGTCACACGACTTCCTGTCCCCCTGGTCGCCATGTCGTGGGGGTCAGGAACACAGATGGCTGAATGCGCTCCACAGTCTTCTCTGGAAACAGCCCAGTGGCAAAGGTCATCGCACACACTGCCCCTTGTTGTCCCCGGAGACCAGCGATGGCGCATCAGTGTACAATATTTGTTTAGCTTGATGCGCTATCTGAACTCGATATGCTAGCTTACCTCAAAAGGCTATTGGAGCTTGATACACTAGTTTTGCTCAATTCGGTAGTTGAGCTTGATATGCAAGTTCAGCTCGGTATGCTAGTTTTGCTCGATATGCTAGACTAGTTCAATTCACTAAGACACCGTACAGGTCAACTGTTTATCAACTGTTAACATTTAACGGCATAACAGTTTGATATAATGCATATTTCAGCCCGGTTACATTTACTTAAAAATTCTCCTTCCATTATTTCTTCCTTTTTTGCAGATATTGTGTAACGTTAATTTATCTAATGTACTCTACTCTACTTATTAAAGGTCTTTTTGTCCTTTTCTCGATTTTAAAATGCAGGGGGACACGAGATGCCAAAATAAAGCCAGTCTGTCTGATGGCCATTAACATCAGGAACAGAAGGGCCAACAGAACAGCCCATTTAGAGAGTGAGAGAGTGAGAGAGACCAAGGGTGAGAGGCAGAGGGAGGGAGAGAAAGAGAGAGAGAGAGAGAGAGAGAGAGAGAGAGAGAGAGAGAGAGAGAGAGAGAGAGAGAGAGAGAGAGAGAGAGAGAGAGAGAGAGAGAGAGAGAGAGAGAGAGAGAGAGAGAGAGAGAGAGAGAGAGAGATTAAGATTGCATTGAGCATGTCCAACACAGAAGACAGAAGATGGGTGAAAATGAAAGATTCAGGGGATTTGTATGAAGATGCAGGCGTGGAACAGAGCCAATAATAAACAAACAGCTTTAATTGTAAAAGTACAAATTAATATTAAGAATTTATATTGCTAGATAATTAAGTGGGCACCATTGTCATGTGGATCCATCCTGAGTGGCCAACCCTCCGTTTAAAGAAAACTGCACATTCTCAACCAAACAGGTAATAACAACAAGGCTTTTTTTCCGCTGATGGATGTGAACGTAAGGACTAAATGCAACTCAAAGGGCTAGTTGCCGGGGTTTGTTTTAGAGCAATTGAAGATTGTGATTGCCGACAATATTAAAATAATACAGTGTTAAGTAAATATTGAGTCTAATATTGATTGATTAAATATATTCTATTGAAATTAAAAGTAATTCCATACAAACAGGAGTTTTCTGAGCTTGTCCTGCTGTAAATGGCACAAAGCCAGGCTCCTTGTATTTTTCTAGAGACATGTCTGATCAATATGTTATGCTTGTGACCTGTAAGGACAGTACGGGAGATGAACTTTGTGATGAACGTTGTTGCTGGTGTCCTGCTGACCCTGAGCTGCTGTACCTGTTCCCCTGTAGCAGAACCCCCCACCAGGACAGGTAGAGCTACTACAACCAACAACAAATATTCATTACTGGAGTTATACCTTATGTTCTATTTTAAATTTGAGCATGACGAATGTGCATAATTATATACGTGACGATTCATTATTATCATAATCAAATTAATTAATAATTACATATTCTGAACAATTACACATTTGAACATATCATGGCTGATGTCGTTTGAGAGACTTGGCTTGTCAAACCTTAGCAAGTGTACTACTAAACGTTTCAGCTGAAAAAGTGATGATGATGAGGGTATGGATGCTTGGATTCACCATTGACACTCACAGTATAAAGAGGGCCCACCATATGTATTTGTGCTCCCTGGCTCCAGACCAGAAGAAGCTGAAGTATCTCATCGAGCCGCCTGTTTACGCCGAAGTCATCGCCCGTCGAGGGGAGAATGCCTCGCTACCCTGCATCCTGCAGACCAAACCCAACCACTTCAAGGTCAAGTGGACCAAACTTCAGCCAGAGAACCCAGGACCAGAGAACATAGTGCTGATATCCAACGGATACGCCTTCAAACTCTATGGCCTTCTGGGTCCTCGTGTCTCTCTCCGGAACGCTCACACCATGGACGCCTCGCTGCACATCCACCATCTTGAATTACAAGATGGCGGACGGTACCGCTGCGAGCTCATCAACGGGATTGAGGACGAGAACGTGATTGTAACTCTGAGGATCGAAGGTAACACGATAAGCACATGGTTGTGGTATTTGGGGACTGTGCTTTAGTCCTTTGGAAATACTAAGATATTTGAAAGGGAAGAGATGAATACGAAGCCTTTTATAATCAATTAATATTTTCTAAATTGAATGATGTTCTAAATTTGGTTACAAAACATTTCTCCAAAAACATTAAAGAAAGACAAGATATTTGACATAACCTTTGACATAATCTAACCCTAAACGACAACGTTTTCTGAATCTTGCCAGGGGTGGTGTTTCCATATCAGAGCCAAAATGGCCGCTACAAATACAACTTTGCGGAGGCCCAGCAGGCCTGCGCACAACAAGATGGCGTGCTGGCTACCTTCAAGCAACTCTACAGAGGTAGTTATGAGTTTAAAAATGGGAGGTTGGTTGGGCTGGTTTCTCCCGGGGAATGGGTTTACAGTAACCTTCCTCTGACCCTTCCTGTAATCCCAACCCTCCCCCGTGGTCTGGTTACTCATGTCTTTGTCCTCTGCTTGCGGAGCCTGGACGGAGGGTCTGGACTGGTGCAACGCCGGCTGGCTGGGGGACGGGACGGTCCACTACCCCATCCTGATCCCCCGGGCCGAGTGTGGCGGGGACGACCTGCTGCCCGGGTTACGCAGCTACGGGCCCAAGGACAAGCAGCGCGACCGCTTCGACGCCTTCTGCTTCACCTCGTCCACCCCGGGTGAGCTCAGGAAGAACCCCTATAACCTCTGTTACAGCCATACGTCCATGTTCGTCAACAGTTGGAAGTCGTTTGCTAAATGTATTTTATCAGGAAAAAAAGTATTTATATTTACCCATTAAGAGATGTACAGCCAGTACTTATGATACCCAAATTTATCACCAAAAGTGTGATGTCACTGCAAAAGATCTGCAGGTGGCAGTGTACAGGAAGTGAATATGAATGAGCTCAGAAGTGTGAGATAGTTTATAATTGACTTATGCACTATTTAGCAGGCACTTTAATCCTAGGTACCGGTAATTAATTTTAACATGTATTTTCTACGTAGGGTTTTGGCATCTTCCTCAAGCATACCTGCAGATAGACCGTGGACATTGGGTATCAAACCCAGAATCATGAAGTCAAACAATCAAGTGACTACTCTGTGTTAAATCCTTGATTGACACTTGATTGACATGAATAGTGAAAACGGGGTGCCAATCCACTTGGCACCAATCTCCGTTCCTCGTTTCAATAGCAACAGATGGAGACATTTGGTTCATAGACCGCAGTGGGATTGGGTTGCGGTCAGTTTAGGACGAATACAAAGCAAACTGCTGTTCGTAGGAATTGTCTGAGAATGCGGTCCATCAGAAACCCTTGACCTCAGCCCGAGAAGAACGTCCCTGACAACCACAAACACGGTTCACAGCCACAAACCTCCACTGTAGGCGGGAGTTGGCAGAATAACTCCACAACAACTCCATTAAAAAAAAAGAACAATTATATATTTAAGGGGTTTAAGGGGTAAGGAAATCAAACAAAAAGTGGATTGGTCATTTTTTGAAAGGGGAGATTCAATAGTTATAAATGTGAACTTATATTTTCAACAGTTTAGTTAAAAAAGAGTCAAAAGTGTAAACAGTCGTCCCCGTCCCCCCTACCACCAACAGGTACCGTGTTCTACGAAACAGGACCGTTCTCCTACGATCAAGCGAACCAAGTCTGTAAGAAAGTGGGGGCGGAGCTAGCCCTGGTCGGCCATCTCTACTCTGCCTGGCGGTTCCTGAGCTTCGACCGCTGCCAGGGCGGTTGGCTGCGTGACGGCAGCGTTCGCTTCCCCATCGCCTTCCCCCGTGAGCGCTGTGGAGGAGTTCCTGAACCGGGCATCCGCTCCTTTGGGTTTCCCGCCAAAACGCAGCGTATTTACGGAGCGTATTGCTATCGGTTATCAGCAGCCTGAGAGGACTCCCCCTCCCTGTCGTACTACACGCCTCTTAAAAGTTAAAGGTGACATATTATATCACCAGGTGTGAGTGTGAACAGCCGTTGCAAGACGTTTTGAAAATTGGCCTCTTCACAAGTGTGCGTCAGTGCGTGTCCACCTAGATGTGTGCCGGATAGATCCGTGCAGCCTACCCAGTGGAGTGTAGCAAACGTTGCTCATCTAACCGGCACACATAGGTGGACACGTCCATTTGTGATGTCAGAAGAGGCAGATTTTCAAAATGGCTTGTAAGTAACGGCTAATCACACTCACACCTAACGATATAATATTTCACCTTTAATAGAAGACGGCAAATGCAGAGCAACTTCTTCAGTGTGACTGACTTTACATCTTTTGTGTGGTGTTGACAAGAACTAACACAAATTTGGGATGAGCGAGGTACTTTTCAATAAATGGGTCCATTAGGCCTATGTATAATATGGAGAATCTGTTTCGGAACCCATAAAAAGCCCAAATACATGAATATTGATGATGAATGATGTTTTCGGGCTATAGCATCACTAGTACTATTCAGCTAACATAGGTTTGTAGTGTTATTCATGAACTAGAATCACGCTAAAATATACCCATAAATAAATGTGAAACATAGCCGCAATTCATTATTTATGCATTGCAACATTGTACCAAGCATATTTTAAATTTTCAGCTGGTATATATGCTTGATGCATTTTCCATTGAAAAAAAACCCCTCATTTATTTTCAAATGTGTTTATCTTGTAATGACATCCATTCATTTCACTCCATGTAATGAGCCTCTATACTAACATCACTATTCAAAATAAATTCTGCCGTTTCGAAATTGTATAATAAAAATCTTGACATGTATGGAATTATTCTGATGTGTTAACGTGTTACTACCAGGTCTATCTGCGTCTTTAATCACGTGTTACATTGTGCTGTTATGGGTCATTATTTCATTCAAATGTGTGTTAACAGTGATAACATAACATTTCCATTGTGCCATTTCCCCCCCAAGAGTAAAGTAATCAGAAAGAAATCCCTGTTTGCAACAAGACTGAAAGGTCTCTAAAATCATATCTTAAACCTTGGGAGATAGAGGAATCATTCATCTACTCAGGGCCAATGAAACACGTTTCTTTTTCATCCTCTTCACTTTTTTACACCCAGTGTCTTGGCTGTAGTATGAAATATATATATTTCCGGAATATTTCCTCTATATATATATATATAAATCATTAAAACAAGATAGGACAGTTTGTGCATCAGGAAAACAAAAGATGTGTTGAAATTAAGAAGAAACCAAGGGAGGTGTAGGTGGGTGTAGTAGTTATTCCAGGTCTGGAAGGTCTGGTTTCCCCATGGAGTCCAGGACCTATAGAACCTTCACGGACCTTCAAGGACCTCCAGGACCCCCTCACTCTGAATGGTGGTCGCTTAAATCTGCTGGTGCACCACTCAGAGCACTGTAGCTACGTAGGAACAGCAGAGATCAACATTAAGTCTACCTTCTGTTAAAATGTATAACATGAATACTACAGTATAACATTGAACCAAGTAGTTTGTAGTACTACTACTATGCATTTTAAAATTTATTCAGATCTGAAAATGTTTCACAACACTCACCCTTCTAGGGGTTTTTGATTTGGCACAAGTTGTTCGGAGTGTTCTGTAAAACACAACAAAATGTGAGGGATCAGCCAAAAAATACATAGGAAATTTTCTCCCCGCCAATAGTGACGTACAGTGTATTTGGATGCATGTCATTAACAAGCAGGGTTATCAGAGCATGGGTTAGTAGAGTGGTATTATCTGTAGTATATCAGTAGTGGCAGGGGTTCCTCACCTGTGCAGGTAATCTGAGGCCCCTCCCACTGCCCGCTGATCAGGCACTTGATGACGGGGTCAAACCTCTGCAGGAAGCCCTCTGTGCAGTAGTAGCGGACCATGGCGTGGGTCTCGTAGCGCGACCGCTCCTTCCCAAACACCTTGGCGTTGAGCACCTCCGGGGGGGCGCCGCAGGAGGCTGGCAGGAGAAGGGGACGCAGAAACAGGGCCGCATTCTGGTTATTCATCAGCTTTTCATCGGAGAACCTGTGTGTTTTTACTTCGGCACACGGCCATGTCATCTCATCCTCTACTTTGGACAGCATAGGATTTCAGTCCGACTGAAGTCGTTTATTCTGAACTTCTCCCACACCTTCTCTCCTATGCTCAATTAATAACAAGGCTAGAGTTGATTAAATAAAAATTAATTGTGAAGAGTAAAGTAGTCAAAATATCAAATGTTAACCAATTTATTTTCGCTGAGGAATAGTTAATACGGTTATCCCTGTGGCTCGAATCGCCATAGCAACGACACCATAACAAATGTAGGATAATTAGTGTGGAAGCTGTGTGTAGTTCTAATTACAGGGGCCCTCCTTGCAGGTCTAGGCGAGGTGGTAGATGTGACTAGTTCTACTTACAGGGGCCCTTCTTGCAGGTCGAGGAGAGGTGGTCTAAGTGTAGTTCTACTTACAGGGGCCATTCTCGCATGTGGAGGAGAGGTGGTAACTGTATGTAGGCCCACTTAGAGGGGCCCTTCTTGCAGGCGTAGGAGAGCTGGTAGAGGTGTGTAGTCCTACTTACAGGGGCCCTTCTTGCAGGTGTAGGAGAGGTGGTAGTTGCATGGCGCATCACTCCATTGGCCGCCCTCATGCCACACGATCACACCGCAGTCCTCCCCAGACAGGAAGTAGCTGTCGGGCTGGCCCCGGTACCAGTTCTCATACAGCTACGGGAACACAGCAGGGTTCATCTTTCAGTGAAATGATAGATACATATAGCAGTGGATGTTGTCCTAATAGCTGAAAAATTAAGGGATACAATCATATATACACACAATGTACACAAATTATATTCTGGTCTAATCCTACAAGGGAAATAGAGAAGTTCTTCATGATTGTCTTCAATACCAGGGAACCAACCATCTGGGATAGTGCAGACTGTTTTGACCACATATTGTGTTTGTGCTACTTGTCTGAAGTATCAGATTCTAGCGTACCTGCATAGTCTTGGTAGATTACACTGACAGGGATAAGACTTGGCGCATTCAGATGAGAACTACTAAACAAACCGAATATTTGAATTATACTTGTTTTTATGTCTTGTATTTGATTTAAATTTAAATTTGAGCATTTGTGTTAACCTGCTTACTGTAGGTGGCAAATGGGGGAAAACAAATTATCGTAAGGAAGTAAAAATTATCTGTTAGCCTGGTATGCCTCTTTGTGATTGAAAACATAGATTAAGTTTAGAGCACAAATTCATACTCGTCAACTATTTGTATATGAAAACATGGATACAGGATGGGGATAAAAACGGTGAATCAGGCTCTCTGTTCACTCGATACTCACAAGAGGGTTTCCATCCGACCAGCGGAAGTCTCCCTCAATGGTTCTGTCGTTCAGACCGATCCACTGGTACTCTTTATACTTATCTGGAGAAGGGAGGAGAGAGTGAGTTAACCAGACAGACGGAGAGCAACGAGCATTCAATGGGCGAATAAGACCCGTGTAACTGAAATCACTGCAGGTCACTTTGAAGAAAAGCTTCTGCTCTTACCTAAATATTACTACGGCAATGTAGCAAATTCATGGATGGTACAAATGTGAAAAATCCATCTTACATCATGAGTCAAATGTTCAGATGCGGTCTACGACAATCATCTGAACCATTTTTAAGAAGAGAGTATTTAGTTGGCAAAATCTAAAGCTTTATTGTGTGTGCCTTTATGCGTTGGTGTGAGATGATGCAGTAATGCGATACCTTTCTGATAATAATCATAATGTGCAGAACACATCCGACAGTAACAATAAAACAGTTAACAAGTGGAAGAACAAAAAAACAAACAGGAAGGGGTTGAATGGTCTGAATTACTAGCCAACTGTCTGATCGTGTTACAGATACTATATGTTGACGTCTGAATGGAGAGTACGGGAGCATGTCGACCGCCTGCAGAACGCAGACAAGAGCCACTTCAGGAATGTGAGATAGCCATCATCAGGACTCCTCTGCAGACCCAAACATACAGGCATTAACCTGGGACAGCCTGAAGCATTCAATGAGAGTTCAAACGCCAGTCCCAGAATATGTTTGTTGAGACTTATCCGGCCCCCGCAACTACAAAGCACATATTTTCCTGATCAAGTTTTGTAAACATTCCTTTGAGGAACCTGAATGTCCTTCTAATGGAGACGACTCTGTCTCAAATCACTGCCCACTTGGGATTTAAAACAACCATATCTTATAAAAGCCTAAAAAACAAAACAAGGAATACACATTGCTACTTATAACATTAGTGCTTCAAAATATCTCTCAAATAGATAACTGAACGTCGTTCATCATGGATAATTGTGTTGGTTATAAATAAATGAATATATTAATATCGTCACTGAAGCGAATCAATCAAATTGAACGATAGGAACTCATTTAAAACTAAATTCAATAAATGAGTGTGTTGTTGTGTCGGACACACATCGCCATGTGTGAAGAATGAGGTCTCAACTGCCTTATTCGTTATTATTCCTTCTTTCATATCGGTAATATAAGGCTTCATTGGTGACTTGTCTTACCTCAAACTAATGTTTCTCAAATGATACAATATATATAAAAATATCTAATTGTGTGTGGCTTTGTGAGCATTGCCGTAAGCACAGAGCGTCATTTTCAACTGCTTGATCCATCATTATTTGTTTTATTCATCTAATGATATAGCCTAATTAAAAGGTTAATTTTCCTCCCTGGGGCAGCCCTCACACGAGTGTGGGATCGAAACACTGGTAGTCACACGGTAGCTCTCTCGCACGCTTTACCCCCCAGCACGGATGAGTGCACACGATATTCATGCATATAATACCAATTAGTAATTGAGCAGGTCAATTTATCCCAAATGACTCTATGGGTCATGAACGAGCAGCTATAATAGGTACGGTTAGGGAACATTCATCAACCACAGCATTTAAAACAGATGTACAGGAGGGGGAGTGGGGTCCCTCCCTTCCCGGTAGGGTGGGGGTAAGGGCCGGATACCGTTGACGTAGTCCTGCTCCTCGGGGCTCATGATGGACACCAGGTTG
The DNA here is from genome assembly GCF_026213295.1 of Gadus chalcogrammus. Lineage (NCBI taxonomy): Eukaryota > Metazoa > Chordata > Actinopteri > Gadiformes > Gadidae > Gadus > Gadus chalcogrammus. The sequence goes on from NC_079422.1 coordinate 10,549,102, forward strand.
GCCCCCAGCATGCGACAGTGCTGCTCGGCCACCTCCCAGCCCTGCCGCTTGGAGAAGTGGCGGTAGCACACGCCCTGGAACTTCTCCCAGCCCATATCACACGCATTCAGGTCTTCACCCGGGGGAGGGAGGCCATGGGAGGGAGGCCGGGGGAGGGAGGGGAGACGGAGGAGATAGAGGGGGGGAGAAGGAGAGGGACAGACAGGGGGAGAGGGAGTGAGGGAAGATAGGGGAGAGAGAGAGGGTGGCCGGGGGGGTGAGCAGAGGAGAGAGGCAGTGAGAGGGGGAGATGGCGAGAAAATAGATATGTATACAGGTATAGGGATGTGCTAAGGCATTTTTCATAAGAAAGTCACCCACATCTGTCTCTAACAACAGGAAAATTCAGCAACGTTTTTTTTTTTTTTAAATCAATATCGTTTAGAAAATACTTTAATACTTAAAAAATACTGCAAATACTTTGTTTTGTTCCTTGACACAAACATAGGTGAGAAGGTAAAATACAGTACAGCACTAATGCAGATTATATGACATGTTAACAAAGGTATGCAGTGTGATGATCCATATTACTATAAGCAGGCAACAAACCTGTTTGGCACAGGTTTCCTCCATAGCTGGGCAGACACACACAGACCCTGGGCTCTCTGTCCACACAGGTGCCTCCGTTCAGGCACGAATCCTCCACACAATGATCTGTTCAGGGTTAGTTCACAGAGATGAAGAACTGTAATAACCCCGTTATCAATAAAAAATAAAAAATAATAATAAGCTTGGACAGAAATTACTGGATTTCCTTGATGTGATGAATCACTTGTGTTTTAAGGTAATATCATTGCAGTTTCAATATCTCCACACTAGAGGGCAATATTGAATCAGGCATGTTCCGTTTCAACTGCCAAAGAATATAACCAGAACTTACTAGAAGTAATATGCATCTGCTGCATGCTTCTCATAACTTCTTGAATTATAAAGTTGGCACTTTAGCTAAGCAAATCAAGCCATTTCCATTCCTCTTGAAATCTCCTTTTATACTTTAAACACAATTTAAATATCATCATTAAAGAGGTATATTCTTTAGGTCTTAACCAAAATGACAAGATATTATTTTTTTGTTATCATTATTATTCTTAGTATTATAAAATTATACCACAGTAAGTAGCTCCCTGCTGGAAGTCAAATAGGTCTAATAATCAAGATGTAATTCAAATTTAATGAAGGTAATCCTTCAGTTTTTGCTGACTCAGCTTAAGCTGCTATAATAACAACCATCCCCCCCCCCCCTGGGGTTGGGGGGGGGTTCAAAAATCAATATTAAAACAAATTCTCTTTTTCTTGCAACTCAGCTCTCACTCCTAAAATAGAAACAATAAGCAAATACTACTTTAACTATCCTGTCACTCAGTAGATGTAACATCCAAAGTGAATTCCAGTTAATACTGAGGCTGGTCATTAAAGAGCAGGTGGAGCCTACAGGTAGGACTAGATAGATTGTAGACATTTAAGATCTAACTAAGGAGCATACCTTTCAGCTGGGTGCGGAACACCCAAGCCACTGCACTTACTAACCCAAGCAAGGGTGGAAGGGTGTATTCCGGCGCTTGCACTGTGAGGGTGTTCCTACCTATGTCGCCCTCATCACGTCTGGTTGTGGGTGAGGCTGAGTGTGTGTAACTCTCTTCCTGCTCCACCTCCTCCTTTACGTCCTCCGCCGTCCACCCTGCGTAGTACGCATCGATAGGGCGGGGGCTGGGGGTCTCGCTGTGACGCTGATCCAGAGAGGTGGAGTCCATCATCATGGTAGCATCCTCCTCGTGATCCTCATCGGTGATGTCATCGGCGAGGCCAGTTTCCACCGTAACCGGCGGCTCCGCGCTGTACTCCACGTCGGAGCGGGTCTCCTGAGGTGCGGTTGGGGTGGGGGTGCGGCCTGTGAACGCGGCCTCAGAGGTCAGGGTGAGGTCATCGGGGAGGAGGGTGACCGAGGACTCCGTAAAGGACTCCTCAGAGTCAGGTGTCTCGGAGGCCCCGCCTCCTCCGTCGGTGACTGCGACGGGCGTTTGTTCCTCCATCAGGGACCCCTCCTCGGGCTCCATGCCGGAGCTCTCCCCAAGGGCCCCGCCGGACACCTCGGCCGAGCCCTCGCCGCCGGAGCTGTGTTCCACAGCTTCCTTCAGAGGATCCTGTTCCCCCCCGAGGAGTACCTCCACCCTCTCGCTCAACACCTCCTGCTCCATGTCTTGGACCCGTCCCACCACCACACCGCCCTCAGGTGTCTGGGTGAAGCCCGACTCGTGCTGGCTGCTATCCTCCACGCCACCAGCAGAGGGCGACAGAGACCCAGAGAGCCCGGATGTCAGACCCATGGCGGAAACTGATTGCAGAGAAAGCAGTCATTAACAAATAATATAACACATAACATATCTCATACACTTCTGAGATTGAGTTTGAACAGGAGTGGAAATAACTGTAAATATTAAACAAATTAACACATTTAAAACACATTTTGCATTCATTGTACTTTTACTAAGCTCAGCAATTACCTAAGAAATATAAATGTTAGATAACCAGTTAAATACATAACAGCAAATGTATTTTATATCAATCAATAGATTAAAAAAGGGTTAAAATGATACAATAACAACCACGTGTTCATTTTTCCGTTACATTTCCTGTAACATTATGGAGTCTACCCAAATTACCACTTCTTACTGTAGTGGAGGGTAGTGAAGTGGTTCTCCGGCCCTGGCTGCGGAGTGCTGTCCTGGGCCGCGGATCCACTGCTCTCCTCCGGCGTCTGGTCGTGGGAGGAGCCCAGCGGAACGGCGCTCTCGTCGGGGCGCGAGCTCAGAGGCTCCTCTTCAGACCCCCCCTCTTCTGTCAGAGGGTGCTCAGCTGTGGTTGGCCCAGAGAGCAGGGGGGGCAGCGGGCTGGGGGTGTGGGCCTCAGACACATGCTCCTGATGTATGTCGGCGAGGGTGTGGTGGTCCTCCTCCTCTTCCCCTGACTCTTCGTCGGCCCCGTGTCCTTGCGTCTCGCTGTTGTGCGTCTCGGTTGCATCCGGTGTGCCGATGGCGAGCGCCGTCGCCACGGTTGCGGTCTCCGGGGTGTTTTCAAAGTGGTCGGGAGTTGACGTGGGTTCGGACGTGTCTCCAGGTGAAGTGCTGTCCGACTCCTCGAGGGAGACAGGAAGCGATGGGGATTCTTCAGTTACAGGGGTCACATCCCCTTCAGCCTCTACAGCGGTCACATCCCCGTCAGTATGTACAGTGGTCACATCCCCGTCAGCCTCATGTGTAGTCACATCCCCATCAGCATCATGCGTGGTCACATCCTCATCAGTGTGTAGAGTGGTCACATCCCCGTCAGCCTCATGTGTAGTCACACCCTCATCGGTGTGTAGAGTGGTCACATCCCCATCAGCATTATGTGTGGTCACATCCCCATCAGTGTGTGGAGTGGTCATATCCTCATCAGTGTGTAAAGTGGTCATATCCTCATCAGCCTCATGTGTGGTCACATCCCCATCAGTGTGTAGAGTGGTCACATCCTCATCAGTGTGTAGAGTGGTCATATCCTCATCAGTGTGTGTAGTGGTCACATCCCCATCAGTGAGTGTAGTGGTCACATCCCCATCAGTCTCTAGGGACGGTCCATAGGTTGGGGTTCCATCTCCCCCCAGGTATTGATGAGTTGATGGAAGAGGGGGGGTGGTTAGGGGGTGTTCTTCAGGGGATGGGTGGTAGGACGCGGGATAGCTGGAGGCCACCGCAGGGGGTTCAATCTGTGACGGGACGGTGGCAGATGGATGGTGCTCTTCGGTCGGGTCCCTGGACACTGTGAGGTACTCCTCACCCGGTGACGGACTCTGGGACTCTGGTCCAGAAGGCCTTCCTGCTGGGTTCTGCTCTTGGAAGGTCCCCTTGCTGGCAATGACCTCCTCAAGAGGGTCGTCAAGGTCATGGTCTTCAACCTCATGTGGCTCAGTGGCCTGGAATGTATGGGGGGAGTCGGTGTGGGGGCCGTTATTGCCTGGAAGGATGAGAAGGTCATGAGAAGGCTGCATTCTGCTCGGTGGACACTTTAATCCAAGGTGTTTTAAATACAGAGTGAGTACCCTAACCTTTGCAGTGTTAAGACCATGCTCTATCAGTTGACAGCTAGACAGGACCGGCCCTCAACAATTTTGCTCTCTGATTGTAGCTTAGCAGGAGTACGATACGATACAATAATAATAATTATAATTCATTATATTTATATAGCATTATAGGGTACAAGCAAGTAATACCCCAACTAGTAGTAATATCGTTACCATATTACTTTTTTGGGTAACGAAGTAAAGTAACGCATTCCATTTAAAATATCGGTAACTACACTACTTTACTAGACTATAGTAACGCGCTATCCTGCGTTACCCAAGCCGTGTTTGCCTGTGTGTAAAGTTCTGATCTGTTGTGGTACATGCATGTGTGCTGCCTGTGTTTCTGCAGAGCCTGATTGCCTCGGCACGTTGCCATAGCGATCGATTTGAGTGACATAGCTGCTTGTGCAAAGGGGTGTTCTAGTGTTGGAGCGCAGAAGCAGGTGACACAGAAAGACAGGCTAGTTGCAGGGTTCATTGTAGAAGACATGCTTTCCCTGTCGACTATTGAATCGCCCTGCATTTCTGTTTTAATTGTATGGGATAAAGTGACCTTTTTATATTTTTCCTTGACCACTTAATTGTTGTTCTCATGTTTCCCAAAGCCTGTGTTTTGAAACTTGTGTGTTGCTACTGATTGACCTCACCATAGCCTACTTTATCCTGTTGTTTGTGGATTTTACAGTGAGGCATTTCTTTGTGCAGACAGGGATATTGTTCTTACATATGGTTTGATATGCTATTTTGTATAGATTTATACAATAAACACATTGAAGTGATGATAGGGCTATGATGTTTGTCCATCTATCTACAGTAAATTAAGAAACTGGAAAGTTAAGTAATAAGTAGTGAAATTACTTTTCAAATGCAGTAACTAGTAAAGTAATCTCATTACAATTTACAGAAGTAACTAGTATTAAGTAACTAATTACTTTTTTTGAGTAACTACCCCAACACTGCACGTCATCACGCAACACTCCTTACTTCTGAAGCAGTAGACGTCTTGCTGCGTGTGCGGCTCAGGGAACCCCGTTTGGTTGCTAAAGCGATAGACGGTGCGGACGCCGGGTTCCCCGCCGCCACAGCGCTCCCTAGGGACCACGATGGGGTAGCGCACGCTCCCGTCGGCCAGCCAGCCGGGGCTGCAGTGGTGGAGGCCGTCGTTCCAGGCCGCGTACAGCTGGGCCGTGGTGGCCAACTCCGTCCACTGGTCCTGGCAGAAGGCCTTGGCCTCCCATAGGGTGAACCGCTGGGGGGCGGAGCCGTGGAACACCTCCCCTACAAAGGGGGTGATGTCATGGGGTGCCAGCTTTTAGAGATTAGCTTCATTAATACTATCAGTAAAGACGACCGCGTTTACCCACAACATTATGTTTATTGAGTGCAGGGTAAGATTGAGTAATGTGACTGTAAATGTAGTACTTTGCAAACTTCTTGATCCTTGAAGAGGGTAGCTGTTACTGAGATCGTACCTTCAATATTTTCAACGTAGCAGTACACATCGTACAGCTCATCTGGCTCCAGCAGCCCATAGTTCCTGACTCCTGGCTGCCCGTCCATGTCCCCAAAGCAGCCCTCCCTGGGCATCTGAATGGGGTATCTGTGGAGAGCATGGTGAGAGAGACTAGGACCATCAGATACCAAAGGATATCAGCTACCGATACCCCTCACAACTACCCTTGAAGAAGCTGGTAAATGCCAGCTTCTTCCAGAAATGCTGGTACGGGAAAGAACATGCCTTGATGTGGATCTAATGTCAAACAGAACATTTTGTCTCGCTCAACTGAACCTCTCTTCAGCACGGGAACTCGTTCCTCCACAGAAAACCGGAAAAGCTACTTTTAGACGGCGTTGAAACGGACGAGGACATGCTGCTCGGCTGCCATTAAGAAGGCCTTAATGCCCAACGGTCAGCCAGCCACTGCAACCATGGAACTCTGAGCTCTGTAACCTAGCAACGACATTCCTAAACGACGTTAGGACCATATTGCGGTCACGTAGTCGCATATAAAGTTGATAATTTAAACAAAGGACTTTTTCAGGCCCCAAAGCCTGAATATAACAAAAAAGATCTCGATAGACTGTCCCCTGCAGTTCTCTAACCTGTGTCGAGATCCCCTCGAGGTTCTTACCTGACAGACTGGTCCGAGAGCCAGCCCGCGTCACACTGCTCGTAGCCGCTGCGGTACGCCGCCAGCAACTGCTCCGGCGTGGCCACCCGAGCCCCAATCTCCTCACAGGCGTCCAGGGCCTGGTCGAAGGTGAAGGCGTAGCGGCTGGATGCGTCGCGGTAGTGGAACACCACACCTGATGACCCAGAAGCAGCAGTTTTCAGCCATGTATAAGAGGGCAGAATAGATGAGCGTTGAAGGAGTTTGACTCGAAGTCCAAATTCCAAACCTATTGTCTGCCGTCGACCTCACCCTTGAGCAAGTCGACCGAACCCATAACTTCTCATTAATGACTTACATAGAAAATACATTTCTGTGAGTCGGTATGGCTAAGAATAGATAGGAACTTGAACTAGATTGTCCTTACTTTACTGCTGGAGTCAGACACTCTTGACTAACATTGCCTTCAGAGTCACATGTCATTAAGGAGCAGGTAGTGGCTAGGTAGTTAGCTTTTCTGGCTCAAGGATGCCAACAGGTAAGGCTGGAGAGATTGCGGCTCAAACCTGCAACCTACGTGCTGGGAGTCTGCCACACTACACTGCCCTTCCGCTAACCTTTGACCCCCTCACCTTTGACTTTGACCTGCACGGCGTCGTGGGCGTCCTCCAGGCCCTGCTGCACCTCGCAGCGGTAGAAGCCCGTGTCGTTGTAGCCCATGGCGTCCAGCTGCAGGCTGAGGTCGGCGGGGGACACCGCGTAGCTGAGCAGCGACGCCCGGCCACGGTACACCTCGCTCACCTTGACGCGGTCGCCGCGGGCGACCAGGATCTCGGTGTCGCGGCCCTCAGAGAGCACGCTCCACTTGACGCGCGGCACCGAAAGCACGGCGCGCCGGCCGGAGGTGGAGGGCGTGTGGGGGGGCTGGGAGAGGGAGACCAGGCAGGGCAGGGTGAGGGACCCCCCCAGGGTGGCAGACACCTGCGGGGGGGTGGGGATGGTCACCTGCAGCAGCTTGGAGTCGTCTGGGAGCGAGGGAGGGTGACAGGTGAACAATCAATAGAAAACAAAAGGATTGCATGTCTTTTATAGTTCATAATAACTCAATAATAATCTGACTTCTGTAGGGGCTCACTCATTGAGTGTGACGACCCCCCAGGGATACCAGCCGGCCGACACATTTTTTTAACCTCAGCTTCCAAGAACGTAAGTGTTTTTAGGGTCGGGGGTCTGGTGGGTTAAGTCCTCATTTTGGTACATTAAAAAATCCTAGAGAAGCTTATGCTAAGCCTGCGCCAGGTGATTAGAGTGTTTCTGACTCAACAAGATCCCACTGGGCTGAGCTGCACCGCAGGGGGCGTCAGCTGACCTTGATGCTCAGCGCAGAAACTCACCGCTTCCACAACAAACCCAAAGTCAGCAAAAACAGTGGCGCAATGGAAATGAAGCCCGAGAAAGTTCAGAGGTCACCTTATTAAATTTACAATGTTTTGACGTGTGTCTGTGTGTCGATGTGTGTGTGTGTGTGTGTGTGTGTGTGTGTGTGTCGATGTGTGTGTGTGTGTGTGTATATGTGTGTGTGTGTGTGTGTGTGTGTGTGTGTGTGTGTGTGTGTGTGTGTGTGTGTGTGTGTGTGTGTGTGTGTGTGTGTGTGTGTGAGTGTGCCAATATGGGTGTGTGTGTGTGTGTGTGTGTGTGTGTGTGTGTGTGTGTGTGTGTGTGTGTGTGTGTGTGTGTGTGTGTTTTTGTGTGTGTGTCTACCTGACTCCTGGATGGGAGTGGAGGTGGCTGGAAGGGCGAGGAGCCAGATGGCCCCCAGAATCACACCCAGCCTGAGGGGCAACAAAGAGATACAGCTGGGTTAGAGAGGAGGGAGGGAGGGAGAAGGGGAGGGAGGGAGGGAGTGGGGGAGAGGGGAGAGAGGGAGGGAAGGGAGGGAGGGAGGGGGGAGGGAGAAAGAAAGGAACGGACGTAGGAAGGGAAGGTGGGAGGGAGTGAACCAAAACAAACAGCTGGGTTAGAAGAGAGGAAGGGAGGTAAGGAGGGAGGGAGAGAGAGAGAGGAAGGAAGGGGGGCAGGAGGGAACTATGGGGGGAGAGAGGGAGAGGGAGAGAGAGAGCACAGGGGTGTGTCCACGGTGGCTGGCGTGGCATATGCCCCGACATGAAACAGAGTGGCCATGTGAGTGCCACCCTTACTTAATCTGCCATATAAATAACATACCGCTGAACTAATTTAGTGAATTACGAATTCTCCACACTGCTTTGCAGCATGTTGTGGTCTGGTGCCAGCCCTGAGTTAATCAGTGCCACACTCCTAGGCCACCGAAATAACAAAATTAGGGTAATGAGTCCTTTTAAGCAACTTGTGGATGTGGAAAATGACAACGAAGCAAGCCTGGCCTGTCTGCTAAGAGATGCACATAGCGACACAAACACATGTATTGATCTGGGCTCTGAACCACACATCACACTCAGAGCACAGATACTTGGGTATCTGATTCCTACACTACACCTGGCGTGTAGCCAGCTGTCATCACTCTAGCCCGTGTCGGTGAGAAGATATCGACGGGTTGCTCAGGTCAAGGACTGTTTGAACAGAAAGCCTGATTTGATCCCACTGTGTTTAAGGCATCTGTGTCCAAGGGATCTCTGTTTATGGAGAAGACTTTAGGAAAAGCAATGGATTTGTTGTAGTTTCCATTACTTTTTTTGCTTTCGACAATCAGGGGTTACTTCAACAAATGAATCAACCAAAAAAAGAACATAAATTCTGACAGCAGTTATTACATTGTATCTCTAGGCTATCAACCAGAGACATGTACGATTTAGTAGAAAAAGCACTGCCCCTTAGAGCCTGAGGTCGTACTTTATTTAATATAAGTGTGAGTGTGTACGTGCAAGTAAGGCTGTACAAGAGAGAAGGCGAGAGAAAGAGAAAGCAGGAGAGATGGAGAGAGAGACAGAGAGACAGAGAGAGAGAGGGAGAGAGGGCCAAAGCAACAGAAGAAAATCAGTGAAGGAGTGACTGCTTCATTCAGATGGAATGAGTCAAGCTTTAGGAACTGGCTAGTGTGCCCAGAATCCTGATTATCCCCCCCCCCCACAAACACCCAGCCTCCCTGGGGAGTCGGTTGGAAGACCAACATTACACCCAACTTCTTCACACTGCACCCTTCATCTCAGCAAGAAGCATCTTCAAAACCACAGCCGCAAGCTAGGCATATAACCCATATTTTCTCTCCTGCGTCTATGTGCATAATGTAGATTGAACAAGGCCTGGGTTAATCCTAACCAAGATCAATTGAGTTTCTTTCAGAAGCACCAGGACCTCCTCGCGGTTGGTCTATGACTAGAACTATCTTCCATGTTTAGTCATTTTATCATCAAGCAGATGCTCAATTATAATTTAATCAGACATTATTATCCATAGCGACTTAGTGATATATATTTTTGCTACGTGTAATAAATCGGCAAGTGGGATTGAGGGCATCTTGTTCAAGGATGTCTGCAGGTAGACATTGTGAACCCATGACCTTTGGGCTGGGATCCTACCCATGATGGCCACTACTCTCTCTATCCAGTGAAGCACAGTGGGCTCTGGGATGCACCCAGAGCCCCAACAATATTGAGCTACCCTGAATGACTCACTCTGCCCACGTGCCTCGTGACTGCTTTCTAAATTCTTCTTCCTCTGCAGTAAGTACTACCTGATGTCCTTCTAAACAAAATCAGGCATATTGTCCCTTGAAAAGTCGAGAATGAGCCCATTACAGTCAATTGGTACACACTTTCCCTGTTTGTTACGTCACACTTCCTCTCAGGGTTAAATGTGTGAGATAACACAGAAATGGTGTAAGAATGCAGCTTTGTTTAATTTCTAAATGTATTCAAAATGGGATTAAATAAAGGGGAATAAATAAAGATTTTTTATTAATTGGTTGAATGTTTTTTTCCCTGCCCCGAAAAAAATGTTGGAAGCATGAGGTAAGGATAAGGATACAAATGACCTTTCAAGTAAACTTTAACTTAAAAGTATAACAAGGAGGGTGCTCATACGTACACACACACTCTCACAAACCCTTCCACTTCGTCTTTCTCCCACCGTCTCCCTCTCTCCCACAGTTTGGTGTGTGTTCGGTCTTTGCCCATGGCCTCATTTCCATATGCCAAGGACAGAGAGAGAGGGAGAGAGAGGGAGAGAGGGAGGGAGGGAGGGAGAGAGAGGGGTGGGTTTCCCTTAGGAGGAAGAGAGAGAGGGCATCTGAGGCAACATCAGAGGGTGTTTAGAAAGACGGAGGAAGCTGCAGGAATACACAACGACCCTCACCTTGAAGAAAGAGTCCCCTAGAGCCAAGAGCCCATGTTAGCCCATGTATGCGCCAGCCAGGAAGGGTCAGCTTAGGCTTGTCGGCAGTTGGCTGAAGAGGGTATATAGGCTAAACGATTTGGAAAGCAATTTGGGCTGTGGGGTTTAAGAAGTTATGTCACAATATGAAGCCAATGTGGGAGTATTTCCTCGTCAATGATGTAGTAAGCATAGGTGAGTGGAGGTGAGATGAGGTGAGGTGAGGTTGGGTCAGGTGAAGGGGGACGCCAGCTTTCATTCGAAAAAGCGGTGGCCTGCACCTGATGTCAGGAGAGGAGGAAGAGTGGGTCCAGCTCAAAGCTTCATCCTCTTCGTTCAATATGACCTCAATATGAAGAGAGTTATATCCTGCTCGATATCCTGACTGTCCTGCACACAAACAGGACCCTGGGTACCCCATATTGGTCCCTCACACAGACACCTCTCCCTTGCAAGCACCACCTCTGCCTCTTTTCTCAACGGCTCCTCAACCAATCCCACGCAGTGCTACCTCGAATGACTCGCTCTGCCCATCTCCCACGGCAACCAGCGATCCCCAGTAAGGGCCAGGCTGAATGGTGGCAGGCGGAAGTCGATCAAGGGTGAAGTAAGGCTTTCGAAGAATGAGGTGATGGGAGAGAGAGAGAGAGAGAGAGAGAGAGAGAGAGAGAGAGAGAGAGAGAGAGAGAGAGAGAGAGAGAGAGAGAGAGAGAGAGAGAGAGAGAGAGAGATAGATAGATAGAGGGAAAGAGAGACAGAGAGATAGAGAGAAGAAGACTGCAAGGCAGGCGGTTGGAAATAATCATAATAGGGAAATAGGGAGAGAGAGACATAGGAAAAGCCAGAGAAAGAGAGACACAAAGTGGAATAAAACAGTGAATGAAAGCGAGGAAATGCGTGTGTATGCATTTCAGAAAGACAGGGGGAGAGAGAGAGAGAGAGAGAGAGCGAGAGAGAGAGAGAGAGAGAGAGAGAGAGAGAGAGAGACAGAGAGAGAGACAGAGAGAGAGAGAGAGAGAGAGAGAGAGAGAGAGAGAGAGAGAGAGAGAGAGAGAGAGAGAGAGAGAGAGACAGAGAGAGACAGAGAGAGAGAGAGAGAGAGAGAGAGAGAGAGAGAGAGACAAAGACTGAGGGTCATAGCAATACAGAGACAGGCAGAGCGAGAGAAAGAAAGAGCGAATAAGTGGGGGAAAGACAGAAGGTGAAGAGTTTCTGCCGAGTGCAATGGGTTCAGACTAGAGATGTCCGATATTATCGGCCCACCGATATTATCGGCCCACCGATATTATCGGCCCGATATTAGCATAAAAATGTAATATCGGTCAATATCGGTATCTGATTTTTTTTGAAAAAAAATAAAAAAAATAAAAAAAATAAACATGGCACTTTTCCTTTAAATTAAGTTGAAGTATTTTTCTTATTTTGCACAGACAATGTTAACATTTGGAAAGCCTTGTTGCATTCAAGAATGCATCCAGTGGGGCATCACAATAACATTAGGCATGTTGTGTTAATTCCACAACAGGAGATATGTAATGTTACCTAAATTAGGTTTGAGGAAAAATAACCCAAATATCGACATCGGTATCGGCTGATATCGGAATCGAAAATTTAGAGTTGGACAATATCACATATCGGATATCGGCAAAAAAGCCAATATCGGACATCCCTAGTTCAGACTGAAGACTTCAGTGTGACTGAGTTTCGAGAAGCGGTCAGAAAGCCTGATCCAGTACCAACCAGGTCATATCAGCTCTGGGATGTCTAAGCACAACACTGGAGTTAAGGAACAGCTCTGAATGAAGAGACAGCAGCCTTCCATTAGCTACAGGACTCTAACTGTTAGCATTGTTAGCCTTGGACACTGCTCTACAGATGGGGGGCCAACTCGTCTCAGCTCTTGGTGTGTTTGTGTGTGCGTGTGTGTGTGTGTGTGTGTGTGTGTGTGTGTGTGTGTGTGTGTGTGTGTGTGTGTGTGTGTGTGTGTGTGTGTGTGTGTGTGTGTGTGTGTGTGTGTGTGCGTGGTTGTATGTGTGTGAGGTGTGTGTTCATATTCTTGCACCTTAGGTGCTAAGTTTCTAATAGAGTGTGCTTTCAGGGCTTCTGACAGAAGCTTGGGGATTGGGATCCAGCCACAGATTTATAACAGCATCTGGACAGGTGAACTTGCTGTTACTATATGAGAAAACACACAACACGCTAATAACATCTAACACCAAAACATCTATCGTATCACATCACACCAAACCCATTCAAAGAACGTCCTTGATGAAGAGAAGCTCATTTAAGTTATTAATTCAAAAGTCAAGAATCAGTTAAAAAAAATGCTATTTTTAAAAGAGAATCTGCCTGTGTTGGGTCAGCTGCATACAAATCCTTCGGATAGGTGAGGCCTGAGACTGGTGACAGGAAATCTCCCAGGGGATTACTTTTTATCTCTGAATGCAAATGATTGCACTAAATACATCTGTAATCATATCAATTATATTATAGAACAGAACAGAAACTGTGTAATAAAAGTGCTAATCCTCACCATTGCAAGTCATAGTCAACGTATAATTATTTTGGGTGGAAATCTTTTATTCAGTGGAGTTTTGTTCATTAAGGTGCTGCTCCTTTTAAATATACTGCATATGCTTGTTATTTTCAAGAACAGTCCGCTTCTTCTAATTAGCATGCAACTCCTCTTATGCATAATTATATTAGCATATTCTTCCAGAATGGCAGATCCTGCCACCTGGGTAAAGTGGCATACACAGCATAAGACAAATATAAACTCCTATTCTTACCCTAGCTCTACATTGCATGGAGATTTTAGCAACATGCCATCAGATAAAAGTAGCCATATAGGCCTATTGTTGGATCTTAAAATATGATAATCTCAGGCATTACAACCAAAAACAAAAACACAATTTATTTCCCTTAGGGTTTCGAGTTGATACCCAACTCATTCTGGCCCTTAAGGCATATTTGACAGTTGAGATTGAATTATTAAAAGCCTTTAGAGAGGCAACGGGACCTCTGTGCCTTATGTGTACTTAGTTTAACCACTTGTCTCAAAGGAATACTGAGATGGTTACAGGACGGTGATATGTGCAAAGCTGATAGATTGTATAGATGTACCGATGCACTGGATAACCCGATAAGAAATCAAAGTGTGGTTCTACCAATCTAATTACAGAATATGCAGTATTTTGCCAGTCAGACCTCATCTTCTCATTGATGGAACACAATGGAAAGGTTTTAATGAACTCATGCCAATTTTTTTCCAATTACCTTTTCCTGATGACTTTTTTAAGTAAAAAAAATGCATTATTTGAGTAGGCGAATTGACAATTATTAAAAACACACCAGCCTTTGATTTATAGATTAAATAATACATAACATATCATAGGCTACACATAATTGCATGTAAAACATTAAAGTCGATGCATGGTGTTATAGCCGATAGTATAAAACAGCATTCAATTTCGCTAAGGTTTAAATTGCAGGAATTGAGTAACCTCTGGGATTATTCGAGAGCATCGACTTTCCTATACAAACAACAGTAATTGACATGTTAAAGCATGGTTCCGTTGTGTCTGTATGTTATGTAATGTTTAACCCCAATCCGGTGCTTACCTCATCTCCATCATTCGGGTGTTCGTCTGCATAAGTTCAGAGAGTCCTTTGGAGGACTCAGCAGGTGCAACTGTTCTGAGTCAACCGCCTACAAAAACTGCGCAACTGGTCAATCTTTCAGGAGGTAGCCTAAATGTGTCTCTATTGCTTTCTTTCTTTTTATTAACGTTGCCTCGCCGGTAGAGGACAGGTGGCAAATTTCGGAGTTAACGAATTCACACCCTAATCACGGCACATGTGCATAGAGAATGTGACAAATGACAGAGCCTCGCCATTAAAAAAACTTGTCTGGTTTCAAGCAGAATTTCTTTGTGCCTGGTTCTAATATGGATAGTCTTAGCCGGATGGGAGGCGATGCCGGGGTGAGCAACAGTCTGGCTCTGAGCTCTCAGCTGATAACTGAAGGTGTTGGGATGCTTTAAAGAAAGCTTGCATGACGACACAGCCTACTGCGGCTTTAGTGTGGCGAAGGGAACGCCTCTCTTTTGGAAGGGACATGGGTGGGACGGTAGGACCTATTTGATGTTAATTAACTTTTTGAGCTCCAGATCATAAAGGTATTTTCTGATAATCTACGAATTAAGCTGTTACCTATGAACCTAATGCATGTGTGCATTAAAAAAGGTTTAACTTTTCCGTGTGCAATAAACCGGATTAGAAATACCTGCCAACAGAACTGACGGTTGGCGGGCTGCATTGTATTTTTTGTTAATTAGCACTAGTCTCTCACTAGCCTGCAGTTTCACATATTTCAATTTAAATCGCTTTAATAAAGGCGCCTCAACTTAAACAGGCCTACGGCATTCATGCAGCTTAAAGTTAATACGTCTACATTCTATGCAATATTTGGGTTATGAAATGTGCTGTCTTGAATCATATTTAATACAATATATGACAATATCATAGCCAACGCCAGAAAAAGGAGGTAGTGATGAAATAAGGTAGCATATTTACACTGTCTGCTAGGAATAGTTTACTCAGAAGAATAATGTAGACCTATTGCGGAAGGGCAGGCTGCAACTGTCATTACTCTTCCAGTTCAACAATATCTCACACACACACACACACACACACACACACACACACACACACACACACACACACACACACACACACACACACACACACACACACACACCAATTTCCATCATCACAACAAACAGGGTACCTGTCCACAATGACTAATATTTTCTTGCAATAAAGTTTTCTTACCAATGCATTTTGATCAACGATCTTACTGTTCAAGAACTATGTTGGCAGGTGACAAATCGATATCGTGGGCAGACTTCATATTTTATGCAATAGACATAGAAATGGAAAAGAATAGACGTATAAACGGAGGGAACACATGTCATTTATTTTGGATCCATTGAGAACGATGGCGCTGCACAGCTGTGTTGCGGCGGGACACACGTCCATCACCAAATAGAAAAAACTCGTATCATGAGGTTATTTTTGTATTAAACCTCAATAAAGCAAATCAGTCAAAATTATTTTTCAACTTATGTAAAATCAAATAATAAAAATCTTTGTCATTTAAGAGCCAGGGCCAAACAGTGGTTGGAGTGCCCCATAGTTGGAATTACACAGTGTTCATGGGAAGATCCAAATTAAACCCTGCTACGGTGGGTCTGGACTCGCATGGGTCTGGAACACCAACACACCCGCCAGCCTTTCCTTGACATTATTTAGAGGTTAACCCCTTGAACACTCCCCAGAAGTTGTATCCAGTGGCTAGAACCTTCTCCCAGTCGCTGGCCACGGCCCTGTAAAGCTTCATGGTGGCCCGGGCGTCCTCCAGGGAGGAGTGGCCGTTCTTCCCCGTCTAAAGACACAACAACACAAGACAATGTTAAAGGTAGGTGGTCAGTAGAGGTCCTCCGCCCTGTCGGGGCCTGTATTATGTAAAGAGCCAGTAGCTACTTTCAGAATGATATCAACTTCTACGACAGCATCGAGTAGCAATGTCAAGTGATGAGGGTCCTTGATCGATTCATGAATTGTATTTACTTATTTAGTCTGTACATTTTAAACTATAGGTCATAGCTAACATAGATTACTTATGTTGGACATGGCAGAGGTAACGGCCTATTCATGTTCTCAACACACAGTCCTCTTAATGCATCCAAATTAGTCAAATACCTTCATAGACTTATAATTACCTCTATCTTTTGTATGTATTTATGTTATCAATAGCAGAAGGAGCCACAAAGCAAGCCATTGTTTACTTGCGCTGCTTTATGTGAATATAGCTTGCTTTTTGATAACATGACGGTGTGAAGTAGCAACACAACAGCTTCATTTTAGATAGCTGCTTTCTCAGAAAGAGTGATAGCCTATTTTTAGTTATCGTAAAGGGAAACCATGCCCGAAACTAACATCACATTAAAAAGTGTGTGAAAGTACATTCTAATTGATTTCTCTAAATACATAGGATACTTTTGCAGAAGGACGGAGCAGGCTCATCTTCAATAGGCCCTCCTACGGGAGAGGGTTAGCTTCATGGACACGTGTAGTACAACGTCACAGTTTGTATGGATGTGTGGAGCTATGCTCCCTATGGTAGATGTTGATGGCGAATCCCATTTTCGAGAGAAGGTGCAGTATAACGTCCAGGAAAAGGCCTGTATGTTGTGTGTGCTTTATTGCTAATAAAATAAACCTGTATCTGCCTGTATATTCAGGGCTGCATCATCTTGTCCATTTTGCATTAGAACCCATTATGGATAAAAATCTGACGCGATCCTCACATAGGTAGGCACCCGCCTACCTGTATTTCGTCGTTCAGGATGGCCTTGCTCAGGATCTTCAGGGAGACGGTCCGCTGCACCTCGAAGCCCCCTTTCAGGTTGAGCAGGGGGATCTTCTGGGTGTCTCTGGTGTGGGAGGGGGGGTGGACATAGGCCAGGGACTGGAAGTCGTGGTGGACAGCGTGGCCCACCACCACTTTGCCATGGAGCAGCTTGGCCACCTGACCAGAATGGATACCGTACGTTAGGTCATTCACAATCTATTGAAAACCATCCTCAAATTGTTACACAACCTGGGAGGAGAACTATTTGGCATTTTTTCCAAATGGGATAATTTCTGAATCATGAAGGACATTGCAACTTATTTACTAAAATAAAAATGACAGTGTGCAAATCTTGTGGTATAAAAAAACAGATATCAAAGGGGTGATATTATGCCACCAGGTGTGAGTGTGATTAGCAATTACAAATTTACAAGTCATTTAAAAATCTGCCTTTTCCTGTGTTTCAGTAATAAAAAGTGGGAGTATCCACCTAGATGAATGCTGGATAGATCAGTCTACCAGCCAACCCAGTGGATTGTAGCAAATGTTGCTTATCTATCCATCATCCATCTAGTTGGACACTCCCATTTGTGACGTCACCGAAACTCAGGGAAGGGCATATTTTCAAAAGGCTTGTAATGGCTTATCCCACTCACACCTGGTCGCATAATATCACCCTTTTAAACATCAAAGAATAATAAAAGAGTACTTGTATTCCCCTGTGTTACCCGTTTCTTGGCTTCTTGGAAGGGCATGGCGTTGACCAGGTCCTTGGGCCTGATGCCGCTCCAACGCGTCCTGTAGCACGTAACGAGTTGATCAGGCTTGATGTACTCATCAAAGATCACGTCGCCCTCATAAGACACGACGCTGCAGCGGGCCAGCATGCTGACCTGTCCCTGGGGGCCGCCCCCCACCATTTCACAGTCTATGGCGGCATACTTTGAGGGGTTTATCGACGCTGGTGCCAGTGCTGGGATGTTCAAACCATCGAGTAAAGAGATGGCCCTTTGGTTTGAATCCGACACATCTCCTGGTACTGGAGCCCGCTGAGCAATGGTGGGCTTCTTTGTTTTCCTTGAACGTTTGCTGGGTCTGCCTGAGACTGGACGGCGTACACCGGGTTCAACTTTGGGGTTTACCTTTGCAGGTTGGGGTCGAGTCGTATCGTGCTTAAAGATGACTTTTGGTCGTTGAGAGTGAGACCCTTCTGTGCTGCTCCCAGTCGAACTGGATTTACCTGCTTTGGCCTTGTCCCGCCGATGTCTGTATGGGGGTATGTATGGCTCCGACTTCGATCTAAGCAAGCCCTTCCGCTCCAAGAACTTCCTTTTTTTCAGAAACCTTTCATGATTCGGATTTTGTGATACAGACTTCTCTTTGTCACCAGAGTAAACCACATTGATAAACATGTCACATTGGTCCTTTTGTGGTTGGCCTTGGCTCTTTTCGGGTGTTGAAGCCGATTCACCCCCAATTAAAGTGTTCATAATACCAAACATGACGAGTAATACATCGGATAGGGGTGTTTTTTTGATGAAAGTAGAATATGGTTCGACAGAAAATAACTGCCTTCTCCAACGCCTCAAACGTGAAAGCCTTTTTGCTTTCGGGTTCAAGAACTAGGGGAAAACTGCAAAACACAATAAATCACGTAAGAAAGTATGAAAACGTACAAAGACGAGAACTAAGCATCTTTATATTCAACTCTGTATGGTTTGGTATTGCATTATATATATACAGTACGGCAGTTATGTATACTGTACTGACAGACTGATCTATTTTTGCATTGTTTGTCCTTATCGATGAAAACGATATATACTATCTTTAAATAGGTTGGTACTTACAGGCTTGTAAGATTATCGATTAAAAAAACAACCCTTTCACATCGTGTTGGACAAAATAAGGGCTCCATAATCCGTAAAAATATATAAACGAGATTATTGTTTTTGTGTGATGCTAGCTACAGTTAGCTTTTTAGCTCCGTTTTATTTTATATGACAAGTTATAGAAGATAAAAGATAGTTATGGTAATAAAAGTAAAAACCTACCTTAATGCGAGAACGAGCTGAGATAAAAATGAACTGCGGAACTGTGTAAGCCTCCTAAAATGTTTAAAACATTGGACATAATTTTGGACCTTCCAACCAATTGGTCTACCCCCAACCACAGTACCATGAGGCGCCACACGACTGCACCAATAATCAGCAGAAATCCATGCAGAAATCGCGAGATTATGATTAACAACTACTTCCTGTTCCGGGTTGCACCCGTTTTGTTTTCTGCCTCCTATCTGCTTCCAGTTTCACTTGTTGTTTTGTTTTAGAAAGTAAAAAGCTGTTATACGTCTCTGTAATCCCAAAATGATTAAGTCATTCATTTTTAATTTCGGAAAAAAATCTTCACCGAAAACTTTATTGGCCACCATATGTGCTCCATAGTTGAATGGAGGATATGTTATAACAGAAGTTAAAGTATCTAAGCTTTTAAACATTACTGAGTCCTTAAATGTTAAGGCATTTCTGTCCTGAAAAGCCTCGTCCAGACTTGGGGCTTTCATCTTCAACAACATACAGGAGCAATACCTTCCGATTTAAATTCGCAGATGTTCACATTAAGTCTCTCATCGCAGGACCAGAGGGATCTGGCGAGGAACCTTACTACGTTTCTATCCCAATACAAGTACATATCCGACTCCTACATAATTGTAAGTCGTATTTCACTCCCCAACCCTTATTGTCATTGTATATCCTATCTAGTGGGGGGGGTTCACTTTCATAATAAATTGTTAACTGCATAAGGTCAAACTACTATAATGTTCCACAGGAATTCTTCACAGAAGACCTCTGGGAAAGACTGCCAGCCCAATGGCGTGAGGTGTTGTGTGGTTTATCGTTTCCCCAGATCGCAGATCTCTTACTGGACACAAAATGTCAAGAAAAAAGGTATTGCATTTAATTTTAGAGAAAGGCGTTTGGGACCTCTCCCTTATATAGGCTTGACATTGGGAGATTGACTTCCAAACGGACTTATAATTATCGAATGGGGTATTTCTGATTGTGATGCAATGCATATATATTCACTGGGATATTGATACCATCAGATTGGTTTAAAATTATATTTGGTGCTACGGATGCAAGTTGGGATCATTTCCACCCGGTTGGGACCTGATTTGTCATACCCTAATATTTGTCATCAGAGTCAAATTTTTAAGTAAAAGCGTTGTCATTACAGATACCCATCCGCATGGCCTCTGTCTCTGCTGGCGTTTCGTGCCACTGCCCATGCTCTGTCCTTCCCTAGACGGGCTGGGCAGGGTGGAGCAGTAGACCCAGTGGAAGAGTTCCTGAAGAACCACAGCCAGAGCTCCATGCTGAGCCATATCTTCAGGAAACACGTCAAGCCGAAGAAACAGCATGAGATCCGCAAGCTTGGCTCGGTACGACCTATGGTGTTGTTGTATGGAAATCTATCGAGTTGTTGGTTATGGTCATATGGTGCTTACTGCTAATCGGAAATCTTGATCTATATTGTACTAAACCCTTATATCTCTCCTGGGATTAATAAAAATCTTATCTTGGTAGTTGGTAAAACAACTTTGCGACCAGACTAATTGCGAGGCGGTGGTTGACGTTGGATCTGGACAGGTAATTTGCTCTTTGTAAGTTGTCTCATGTATAATTTTGAGGAAGCAACGATTCATATGTTCTCATTTCTCGCAACCACGTAGGACAGATACTTTAACAACATTTAGAAAGTATTTAAAATAAAATTTGGACCGCTTAAATCCAAAGTATCTGTTCTGAAGGGGCACCTCACTCGCTTCCTGTCCTTCGGCCTGGGACTGTCAGTCACGGCCATCGAGGCGGATCAGAGGTTGGTGACCATGGCAACCAAGTTTGACGAGGAGCTCCGATGTACTTTGGAGAAGGAGAAGATAAGGGTTGGTCCACTGTCAGTTGCATTTACAAAATACTGACAGTTTGTGGACAGGACTTGACTTGTCTCTCTCTTTTAGGATGGACCCTCCCATCTTTCTAAATCCGGCCCATCGCCTCACCACGTGGTTGGTTGGGTGAACCCAAAGGCATCATGGGAGCTCTTCCTCAGGCAGCTCAGAGAGGCAGAATGCACGGCTGCGGCTCCCTCACCTCTTGACTGCTCAAGTAGAAAGCGACGCAGGAACTCAGTTGAGCTAGACCAAACCCAGGCCCCCCTCGCTACTGGACCAGAACCCAGTGCTCTCTCCATCCCTTTCTCCGTCTCGGCCACAACTCCGCCCCCACACTGCTCCACCAACAGCTTCGGTTGTAGCCCACACGGGCGGCACTCAGGAGAGCTGGCGGGGCAGTCGGACAAGTCGCTAGTGTTGACCGGCCTACACGCCTGTGGGGACCTCAGCGCCACTCTCCTCCGCCATTTTGTGGAGTGCCCTCACGTGCGTGGCATCACCTCCGTGGCGTGCTGCTACATGAAGATCACCACCAGGGAGTACCCGAGCCCCCCAGGCCTGGTTGTGGCCCCCCCCGCCCCGGCCCTTGCACCGGCCCCTCAAGACCCCCTCGACCGGCCCCGGCTGTTTGCCGACGACAGCGATGGCTGCTGTCCGGGCGCGTTCGGCTACCCGATGAGCTCGTGGGTGCGGGGCTTGCCGGGTCACGGGCTGTCCTATAAGGCGCGAGAGGGGGCGTGTCACGCCATGGAGGACTACCTGCAGAGGCTCAGGGAGGGGAGTCTGTTGCTAAGGACACACTGCTACCGGGCGACCCTGGAGACCGTCATCAGGGAGGCTAGGCCCGAGATGCGGCGGGTGGGCGTCCAGACAATCAAGAAGGCCCACTTACTTCCATTTACAGAGTGAGCTTGTGTCTTTTTTTTTTTACAACGCAACGACCAGCCTCATCTGATAGTGTTATTTCTGACCCCTTCTTCATAAATTTATTGGTATATTTAAGAATGTCACAGAAGCCTAGGCAATAAATAACTTTAAAGGTGTGTCGGATTTAGTGGCATCTAGTGAAATAGACTTGCCAGTAATAATAACGTTTTAATTAGTGTATAGAAAGGAAGAATCGTGGTGTTTTTAGACACATTAGAAAGAACCTTTATACCTACACAGGAAGAGGGTAGTCTTCAAAATGTGAGCCATGTTTCTACAGTAGACCAGAATGGACGGCTCTAGTGAGGACACTTTATTTGAATCATTGCTATTTTACGTTTAAGCTATGACCTATCGTTTAATAGAATACAGTTCCAAGTGTTTTTTATAAATCTGTCAAGGAACCTCATCACTTGGTTACTCAATGCCGTTTATGCCGATTATGTCATCATTTTGGGAGGGGGGGTATTCAGTTGGTTGCTAGACGCCGCACCTTCAATGCATATATACACTAGTATCCCCTTCTTTTTGAAATGCATCCAGGAGGACTGCTTTTCAAAGTCTACGTTATATATATTATATGCATGTCATGGTTATGGGCACCCACTGTCTGCTAAAGCTATGGTCCCTCAAACTCCAGGTACGCCCGCCTTGGCCTGGCCCGCCTGGGGCTCCCGCCCTCTCTGCTCCTTGAGCCAGGCAGGCTGGAGGCCATGCTGAAGCAGGAGGCCAGGGTGGTGGTGTACTTCAGCCTGGCCCTGCTGTTGGCACCCGCTGTGGAGACCTTGGTGCTTCTCGACCGCATCATCTACCTCCAGGAGAACGGTGAGGGAGGGTCACATGGTCTGCTGGAGCCCTGGTCTAGGAATCATCCTTCTGTAAAGGGAGGTCAGGCGTCCATAGTGTGTGGAGCTGACGGTTTTTGGGCTGCTGGCCCTTGGTCCTGGCGGTTTTTAAGTTGCTTTCGGCACATCACAGACCAATGTACTTTTTAAGCTAAATAATATGACAATGGACGTCTTTCTTTCTCTAATCTCTTATTTTGTCAAATTAAACGATAAGATGGAGTTTATAGTTTTAAGAGCAAGTTACTCGATGGCTAGAGGGCAGACATTTGGGATGTGGTGGTTGAAACGCCCAAACCACTGATAAGACTCTTTGCCCCCAGAGAAATACATTTTGGTTACACACTACATTGGTTGAGAGGCTGGCCTGTAAACAAATACAAGTCAACGGAGGAGCTGCAGTTTTTCTGGATCAAAAGCAGCATAATGTTTACATTTCTCATAGGATCTCAATGACTCGTTTTTAAATTCATATAACATATTTTATATAAATGTTTATTTTTACTCCAATGTAAACCCTTGAATAATAATTACTCATTAAAATCTGTTGATAAATGTAAACATAAGTTATATTTATCAAGAAAAACCCCAGCTCCCCCGTCATAACCATTTACTTATATTTGTTTACAGGCCAGTCTTCGCTCAAAGATGCTGGCAATGTTGACCTATGACCCAGAGCCCAAGGCGGCGTCTGTATGCGTCTATGATTCCCTCTATATGGCTAGCTAGCTGCTACCCTGAGGAATAAATAGTGCTCATTTTAGTGAATAATATTGTTTCTATTTGTGTCCATTCTGCGTGTCTGTAGGTGTGAAGAGCAAACTATTACCTCTGTTTGATCCAGAACTCTCCCCACGTAACTTTGTTCTGGTGGCCATGAAGACGGATTGTTGAACAGAAATAGCTGTGGTGTAATTGAGATCTATGTCCTTTTTGTTTTATTTTATATAAAAGGCCTGTCAATTAAAATAAATTAAAGATATTTTGCTGGTTTTATTTCTTTGTATGAATACATGTAAGAATGTTTTCATACAATGTTATTTGTAGAATGTTCTTCACCAAAACATAACATTTCGTTACATTGTTTTGACAGCAGGTGGTGCTATTTGATAGAACAGCGCGACTTAACAGAAATAATGTAAGTCGTTGTCCTATTGTCATCTTTTAAACAGCCCCTATTTTACCCCTAGGTGTGAGTGATTAGCCATTACAAGCAGTTTCAAAATCTGCCCTATGATAGTGACATCCCAAATGGGCATGTAAGCCTATATATAATTACTTTACCAGAGACACGCCATCTCTGCACATCAAGGCCTACCGGTCATCACTGTTAAATCCCCCGTTTGGATGCATCAACAAGCAAAGTGTATGAATGCAATAGATTTTGGTGAACTTCAGTAAATTTCAAGCAATTTCAGAACTATTATTTGTGTAGTCATTTTATGAAGCTTTTAAAGTTTGGGATTTAATTAAAGCAATCTTACATAAATTTACAAGATGGAAAACATTTTCCATCCTATTATGAACTTTACTAGAAAGTAGAGGAAAGTATGGTGTACCATTTATATATGCAGAATAGTTATTTTGCACAATACAGGCTTATGACTGAATGAAAGTATAAAATACGGGTACAATATGTACACAGAATGCATCCCTTAACACCTCACACTGCTGTATTGTTCTCAGTTAGCGAGACGGATGAAGGAAAGGTCATTGATTTGGTACAAACTGAACAAAGTGCTTAACAGAAGCTGTGGAGCCAGCCGTACGATAAGATGGGTTCTTAAATCATCTGAGGCGAAATTGAGTATCCCCCTTTAGAGGAAAGAAGTTTATCCAGTTAAACCGCCGGTTGGTTGGCCACTAAATGGCCTTCCAAAGTTCCAAGTGGAAATTCATATAGGCCTACTGCGCTTATAAAGTTACAGTAACATACACCATCCATCAGACGCCATCCGGCCATACAAAAGGGATGTAACTCAGCCCCGGCTCCTATGACATCATTACCAGCAGACCACGGCATTGCCAATTAAAAATCACTCACTGGCAAGTAGACAGTTGAAAACTAATGAAAGTCCGAAGCCCTCTAAGGAAAGAGCTGTTGGCACCCATTGCAAGGTCTGTTTACTTGGCTGATGAATGTGCTCAATTTACACAAGGGATATATATACAGCCGGGTAGCAGCTTCATAAATTCTTTGGATATTTTACAAATATGCATAGATGACAAAAAAAGGACGCTCAATATCCCTGAACACAAGTTTAGGAAAAAAAGTGTAAGCATTATTAATTGTAGAATATAGTTTATTTATTTGTGTGCAGAACAGGACATCTTTATTGACAAAGATGAACAAAAAGAGCTTAGGTAGTCAGCTAACCTCTCCAAAACAGTGGTACAACAAAATTAAAGTCATCTTATGCCAGTTACAACACCCCAATACTGAGGTGGACATACTATCGATTTTGGCAGAAATGTTTTGTTTCGTAAATTACCAAAATCGATCTGGATTGCAGATTCTATGGAGGAGCATAGGGTGGGGGGCGATGGGGGGATTACTTCAGTTGGCTCTGTATGAAGAACTCATTGCAGGCTACGGTCAGCGCCGCTACTAGAACCACAAACTCCTGGAAGTCCACCTCCCCGTCCTGGTTCTCATCCAGGTCCCGCATGATCTTCTCCACCACCAGCGGATCGCTACTTCCCTGAAACAGACATAGCAGCCAAAACATGAGACGGCGCAGAGAGAAAGCAATGAAATGAGAAAAAGGCAGTGCAAAAAGGTATTTTTGGGGGAGAGAAGGGAAGAGGAATGCATTAGAAGATCTTCATTGCCTCAGTGAATACATAGTGGACTTCACTTAATCATTTATTATTGCAAGTTTTTGATCAATCTAAAATGTTTAAAGCCTGAAGGTAATGAACCATTTCGGATTGTTTTAAATTGCAATCCTTGCAGCAGTGTTTAAAAAATAGAAACATCCAATACATTTTCCCTCTACTAGCACACACACACAAACAAAAAGTGAAAAATAAAATTCAGGAAAATCCCTGAACAGGTCTTCATACTAAAAAAAAACATTGACAAGGGATAATCAGTCTGCCTTCGAAAAGGCTATGATGAGGTGCAGTGTACTCAATTCCCTCGCTGGAACCGTACTGAAACACTTGTTCACTTTGTTAATCACTGCATTCAATGACCAACAGCTGTGCTTTGCCATGGCTTACAGGGACTTTAGTAGGGTTCATCACAGCCTTTTCACAGAATAGGTGCTATGAGAGACACCTGTGTGTCTCCAAGGATGATGCCTCTTTGAAAAGGGTTTATTGGGCACCAACAGTCCTTTTGTCAAAAGGAATAAGACAACATTTATTAGGCACGGTTAAATAAACTTGGGATTTTGCTGTACACATCAGTTTATTCTTACACTATTATCTGAGAAGGTTAATCAGTTCTATATTTTTCATATTTCCACCATTAGATTAACATACAGGATTAAAAGTGTATACAAATCAAGCACCAGGAAAAGCCCACTTACAGCCAAAAACTCAGAGAGTTCCCCCTGGAGAAGGCTCTTCATCTCAGCTTTGCTCAGTTTGTACTTGTCTCCCTCCTTGGACGAGTAGGAGTGGAACACTTTGATCAGGCCTTCCATGGCGCTCTCCAGTTGGGAAGTCATCGTGTAGATAGCGTTGTCTGTTCAGATTCCTGACCGGTACACCACCAGGAAGTAATTCAGTAAATAGGTGACTGCTTGGAAAAGTACAATATTTGTGTTATGTTACGTGGATTTGCAAGTGTTAGTCATTATTGTTATATTTGTACATTTTGTTCATTTTATATCATCCATGCTCAATGTCAAGATGCTCTTATGATCAACATTATGGTTCACACATGATCACAGGGTTAATGCAATTAGTTTACAGCATTCAAAGTGGCCAACCTAAACCAACCCTCATCCAACCGATAACTGACACTCTTCTTGAAGGGAACAGAGTCACAGCACCCAATCTGACAGTTTTAGTGGAGCAACAAAGGACCATACCCCCTGCAGAGTAAGAGGTCGTCAAGGGCAGCCGGGGAAGTAGAATCGTGGCGCTGGAATTGCTTTGCCATTCCATTAATGCAAGTCATTTGATATCCGCTAAAAGGTAACCAACCTCATCTTGCCATCACCCACTGTCCCCGTGACGGTGTTTACTAGGAATATTGCAGATTCTTAGACCTTATGGAGAGATTTTCCGCAATAAATTATGCAACCCTGCGGTCCATAATGCATGGCTACGAGGGAGAAGAGGCTAATTTGGTAGAAAGACATTTTCAGATCTTTCTTACAAATTAGGCTTTGGCCTAGGCTGTACATCACATCCTAAAAATGAAAAAGCTGCCATTACACTGGCTCCTATCGTTCTAGTTCGACAATTAGCGAGGCTATATTCGAAATGTCCCTAATCAAGTAATTATCCCTTAACTTTACCTCAGTTTCTACCTTGCGTCTAAAACGGATAATTTGCACATGTTCAAATGCAAGTGTTACTTTTATTTGACGAATTATTAGGCTACTTAATATCCCATGTCTGTTGTACTAGTGGGTCAGTACTATGACTATACGATTCACAAGTTAGTAAAATAACAAGGCAGAACTCACCTCAGTGTTTAGGTTATCAAGCGCTGGTGGACAAACTCCTCACCGCGACTCATCAATTAGAACCTGGCGTGTCCTGCAGCATGGATCACCTGCGGCAACAGCAGGTTTGCAGTGACGTAATACATAGCCTTGGTCAATCAGGTTAAAATGTTTTTTTTTTTACATACTTCATGGTTCGCCCCCTTAAAAATAAATAGATTGTCGTCAGGAAAGAAAAAATACAGTAGGCCTATAATTTGATAATGGAACATGTAAGGACCTGGATTTGTGTGTGCCAATGCTACACGGTGCCAATGTTTACACTTTTATACTTTGTATAATAGTATTTATATTTGATTATGGATACATAGTATTTGAAATGTGTGTGTATTTTTCAGGGGTAATGAGCAACCATGAATTTTTGGATCGAAAATGCTAAACTTTGGCTACTAGACGAAAGGGGCCAAAGTGCATGGAGGGAAAAACTCATGGGTTATTGTTTTGAAATCCATGCTTTTGTTTGAAAATAATCTTCAAAATAAATGTTATATTTGAATACTTGTTTTTTATTATAATTGTAATAATATTGAATATGAGGCCTGGGCAGCCCACCATGGTCTAATGCGGGGATATAATGAGACTATAAGGATATTATTTTTGTACATTTTCGAGTAAAACGTTACTCATGAAAAGATCGTGCTTCTGATTACAGTTTTTACTATTTAATACATTGTTGGTGTAAAAATACATCACAAATGTCCAGCATTCTTGAATTTACAAAGTCAAAGCATATGACAAAACAAAAGTAAAGAAATGTTTGTAGAGATACAAAATAATAACAAACTGCAAGCATTTGCAGAATTTTACATTCAATGTTTCAGAATACCATGCAAGCTTCTGAACTTTCTCCCCTAATGATTGTCATGGTGCCATCTGGTGGAAGTTTAAAAACGGCCATCTACAATATTCTGATCCTGCAATACCATATTACATAATCAGCGCCATAATGTTATCTAAGTCTATTCTAAATTTAAAAAGAAATATCAGCAATAAAGTTTCTATAAAAAAAACCTGGTTCTGCACATATTGGCAGTTCAAACAATAGGCCTATTAAACCTTTTGATCCTTAAAGTGCTTGGCTATTATCTTATTTCTCTGATTAGAAAACAATGTGTCCCTTAAAGCTAAGGTAGGCAATTCGTTTTTGAACCATTTTTGTCATATTTCTCTCTACATCCCTACAGCAATCATTAGATCAGAAGCTCTGAAAAAATGAAAGAATCCTCTATATGTACGGCTCTGGCAGGCTTGTACAAAGCCCGCCCAATCACTTAATTTGGGCCAAATGAAATGATTCGATGGCCTACCTGTCTGTCCACCTACCTACCCGCCTACCTACATGTACACTGCCTGTGCACTCGCGCATTACAGAGTCTTTCAAAATGCTAGGCAGATGTATTGCTAAAGGCAGAAAGCTAGTCATTTTTGGATATTTTCAGAATCGAGCTGACTCAAAACTGTCTGGTGACTCCAAAGTTGCCTACCGTAGCTTTAAGTAGTGGATTATTGTGTGTGTGTGTGTGTGTGTGTGTGTGTGTGTGTGTGTGTGTGTGTGTGTGTGTGTGTGTGTGTGTGTGTGTGTGTGTGTGTGTGTGTGTGTGTGTGTGTGTGTGTGTGTGTGTGTGTGTCAGAGTTTCCGTTGTCCGGTTATTACCGGTCATTGAACGGAAGAAGGATTTTTTTTCTAAATGTCCCCGGTCAGAATGACCAATGGAAATAATTCTTTGCACAATTTGAATTGTGCCAATTCATGTTAAACAATGAGGGTTTTGATTGACCCGACCCGGCCCACCGATATTTCCCACCACTATCCTTGAGCCGGGTCGGGCTGGCAAATATCAAAAGAAGTAAAAAAAGAAAAAACGTTAAAATGGTGCCGGTCCAGGTCACATGACCGGCACCAATTGTTTTCTATTGTGTGTTATTTGGGTGCTTACATGAATGGCATTGAAATACATTTGGGTGTGCAATGTCAGTGCATATATATGTGTGGGTTGATCAGTCAGTGATCCAGAGCCTCTGAAGCAGAAAACAGTTTACAGATATGTCTTACAGAGGGACACGTCACAACAAGCAGGTTATTGACAGGAGTACATCATGGGAGAGCACTTTGGAGCCAATTACCCTCATGGCTGCAGGGTCTCTCAGAGATAGAAAGGCCCACAGCAGATCAATGCACCTCTATTTTGAAGGACGTTGCATTGATTTTGGTGCATTTTCTTGCAAAGCTGATCTTTAGACTGCTATCGGGATGGGCTTGAGGAATAGTTCTTTATAAGTTTCAATTTCCTCTCCGTGGAGCTCTGCTTTATTTACCCCGTGATCTGGCTGGTCCACCTCCATGGGGGGCTCTATCATGGACACCCTACCCTCTGAGTCCGCCCTGCTCCTTGTACTGCCAGCTCTGCCTCTGGTCAGAGATGGCTTGCCCAGCACGCTCTTCAGCTGTGCCCAGAAGAAGGGCTGGTGCTTAGGCTGCTGCGGCCACTCCAGGTAGGTTTTGGTGCTCAGCATCTTCTTCAGCTTGCAGTACTTGCTGGGCAGGGAGTGGGGGTCGATGGGCTCCATCACCACCAGGATGACGTCGCTGAACGTCTTGCCCATGGCTCTCTGCTGGGCGAAGTAGAGCTCGTAGTTGCACCACTCACTGTTCACAAAGTGCCGGGAGAGTACAAAAATCACCTGAGAATAAAAATAACCAAAAAATTGTCCAATTAGCTTTAACTCCATCAACATCATTTAAAATAAATTGATGTTTTATGGGGCCTTTGGAGATAGATGGCAGCCTAAAACAGATTACTTAGGCATTACTTATTCTGAAGTACAATACTGCGTTACCTTTCGGCTGTTTTCAATGTTGTCGATGATGTTGTCGATGATCCACTTTCCAGGCATGAAGTCCCTCTCGTGAATACACAGACGGTACGGGTCCCTGTTGTTCTCCAGGCAGGGCAGGAGCTGATCCCTGACCCAGTCTCCGTCTGAGTGACAGTAGGATATGAAGGCGTGGTACACAAAGACCTCCCCCTCCCCGGCCGCCCTCTCCTTGTGGGCTCTGTATTTCGCCCTGACAATTTGGTAGGTGGCCTTTGCATACCATGGAATATTGAAAATGTAGCAAATCAGCATCAGTATCATCACCACGGCGGCCGTCACGGCAACCGAGATGACCACCACCAGCCGTATGTCACAGGCCACGTGTGCAGGGAGGTAATTGGCTATGATAGTGTTCAGGAAGGGCTCCGGGTGATAACACTTGTAGTTCTCAGGCCACTCCGTGAGGGTCACTTTCCCCTGAGACTGGGTCTGCTGGATGAAGGCATGGAGCTCGCATGTGCAATGGTAGGGGTTATTGCCGGCACTGAGTTGAGACAGTAGAGGCATCTCCCGGAAGGATTCCACGCTGATGACCCCAAACGAGTTGCCGTCCAGAGTAAGTGAACGCAGGTAGGCGCTCCGCCAGTGCGGAGGGATGAACTTGATTTTATTGCCACTGAGTAGCAGTTCAATGAGCTGGGTGGTTCGGTTGAAGAAGGTCATGTCCAGCTGGCCCAGGCCGCAGTTGGACAGGTCAAGGAACTGCATGGTGGTGGGCAGACACTGCAGGGCCTCACTCACAAACTGGTTGTGGTGAGCGATCAGTCTGGTGATGTTTGGCTTCCACACGCAATCCCTGCTTCCCTCAAAGGAACCCAGCATGTTGTGGCTCAGATCAAGAACCTCTAGTCGCTTAAACTCCTGAGTCAAGTATGACATCTCCTTCAGGCTGACAAGGCTGTTGGTGCTCACGTTGAAGATGCGAACATGGGGCACACTACCCGTGTAGTCGCACCTCTTGTTGTAGAGCACAGAGTCCTGCAGACGGTTGTTGGAAACGTCCAGCGTCTCCGCACTCCCCATCTCTGCCCAGGCATCACACGGCACCGAGTTGAAGTACACATACTGGAGGGACAGCTGCTTTACCTTGTTGAACCAAGTGAAGCGCCAGTCAAATCGCAGCACATCAGGATTACTGATGTACCTGGTTGAACAGATTTAGAAATAAACAATTTATGCATAACAAAGTGCACGAGGAGAATAAATGCGACTGAATCAGTTAGCGTTCATCTATCACTTTAAAATAGGATAGCCCCTTTAAGATTTCCAGCTTTTTGCATTTAATAAATGCTACTACTATTACTTTTCTATTACGTTGTTTAGCAAACAATAGCTCTTCACATATCAGGCATGCAGGATACTTACCACAGATCCAATCCATCCAATTTAAGGTTTGTTATGCTGGATCCTCCACCGCTGTCTTCAAACGTAGGTGAACGAGCAAAGTCGATGTACTGAAGCCTCAGTCTCTTAACAATGTTGGCCTCCTGTATGTTCCTTAAGGCCATCCGTAGAAGATTCTCGTTGAACTTTCCACGATGAAAGATGAGCTGGTAGGCCTTAACGTACCTTAAATTGAAGAAAATGTCTTCCTTGCCCGAGAAGTACATGAACCCAAATAGGTTGCGGAACTGAATGGCAGTGAAGGTCTTGTTTGCAATATCACTCAGCATTAAAGGGAGAGCCTGAGGTCTTTGGTCAATTGCCATATCAAATCCCATCTGCTGTGTCTGGATCACCTCTAAACTACCAAGTTCATAGAAGCTCAAATTGGAAGTGCACTTGATAGCAAAGCCTTGTAATTTAATGTTTTTCAATGGCTGAAAGTCCCCCTTTTTGAGTCCCATGACCAGGGGTCCTCCCATGGAAAGGACTTTGAGTTTGACCAGTTTGGAGAAGCCTTCCACTAAGGTGGCACGTTTGTAGAGGTTATTAGACATGTCGAGTTTTTTGAGATTCATAAGCGAAATCAGAGCTGAGGCAGGGATCTCACGCAGGGAGTTGTTGAATATATTTAGAGACTCCAGGATGGGGTTGTGCTTGAAGGCATCTTCATCAATGTGGGAAAGGTTATTGAACTGCAGCTGAAGGACCTGAAGATGGGGGAGATTCTGGAAGTCTTCAGCATAGACAGCCTGAAGTTTGTTGTAGGAGAGATCCACCTTCTCCAGTGTGGAGGGAAATTGTCTCCAGGGAATGCGGTCGAGCTGTCTTCCCAGGCAGTCTGCAGAACGGCCAGAGTTGTAAATACGACAAGGTCCTTCTTTGGAGATGGTCGTGGGGACCGTGGGCGTGGTCAGGGAATGAGATGTTACCAATCCACAGATTAGAACACTTCGGCTCAGCAATGTCCAAAACATTGTAGGTTGATCTGAAACCAAGTAGAAAGGAGAGGTGTAAGTCTTGGTTGCCTTTCTGTGTAAATCCAACAACGCAATGGCATTTGTTTTCACGATGCCTGCAATAATGCCTTGACTTGGGAGGTCCTTACTGATATGTAGCCCTCAAGTAGTGGCTGCCTGGTTGAAAGAGAGAAGTGAAAACTGCCACTGTGTCTGCCATGCAGAAACAACACGGGTTAAGGGAATTCCATCTATCTTTCTCTCGGATGCACCCATTGAGTAAAGACAGCTTAACCCTCATAAGGTGTTCGGGTCTGTGGGACCCGTTTTCAGTTTTTAGCTTTATAAAAGTGATACAAATAAAAAAAAAATTGACCTAAGATTCATTGGCTTTGGCTCATTTTCTGTGAGGAACATAAATCAGAAAACAATTTCAAGGACCCCCCCTGTATACCCCCCCATCACATTTATATTACACACAGGGTGTTCGGGTCCAGTGGACCCGGAGCTAGTTTAAGTGTGGAAATCATAGGTTCTGGCAACCCTCATTTTCCCTTTCTCCTGTGTGTGTGTGTGTGTGTGTGTGTGTGTGTGTGTGTGTGTGTGTGTGTGTGTGTGTGTGTGTGTGTGTGTGTGTGTGTGTGTGTGTGTGTGTGTGTGTGTGTGTGTGTGTGTGTGTGGAGAGTAAAGCAGGTGAATGGGCCCTTGGTGTGAGCACCCACAGTGTGCACCCACTGTTCCCGCACAAGGTTGCAACATTGGAGCACCCAACACTATCTACACCCATATTCCCACACATTTCACCCTCTGTCTTGCGGGAACCAAGCTTGGGGATCTGACACTATAAAAAATCTCTGTCAGCGTGTCCATACCACAACTGATCAAGATGGCAAAGCGATTCTCTGTTCAGACTGCCTTACAGTTGATTTTTGAAGAGACAGAGAGTTTTGATGGTGATGCAGAGGAAACAGTTTCAGAAAGTGAGGATAACATTTCTGAAAATTCAGAGTCTGACACTGAGTTTGAAGAGGAGGATCAGCATCAGCCAGCTCCGAAACGTAAAAGACAAACACACAATATACATAATACATAATAATATAAAACACAATATACATGCAACCAGTGCAAAAAATACATATGCAATACACACACAGTGAGACTCTGCCCCTCATGTTTGGTATAGTCTGATATACGTATAATGGCCGTGTTCAAAGGCTTTAATGTGTTGTTCAGACAGATGTTATTGAGTATGTTTCAATTTCTAATGATGTTGATAATTTCCCAGTTATGCCTGTTTTATGATGCATTTCCTTATTTTATTACATGCTAATACGAAAATAAACAAAAACGAGTGGCACCTGTATTCATAAATGTGATTTAACAAAGGTAAAGGGAACAAATTTAACATATGTGTTGTTTATATTACTTGCAATTGGGTTGAAGTAACCATTTGGTGAGTATTTAAAAAAAAAAGTTAGATTATGTTGAAAAGGCCTAAAATGCAATGGGTCCACCAGACCCAGCAGCAACTCCTGTGTAACAAAAAAACGAACACCCTATGAGGGTTAAGCAACATGTTGGTTTGAAATGCATCTCCAGGAAACAGATGGCAGAGGATGTGCAGTAATTCAGGAGTACAAATTGCATAATTTGTTCAAATAAATTACTAGTTCTCTAAATTATAAGTATATCCGACCTGATGAGCCTAACATGGTTTGAAACCCTACGAATATAAACGTTTTTCCTAATGTACTATTTTGTACCTTTGTGTAGTTGTTTCAAGAAAGTACTGTGTAATTGTTTTTTTTAAGGTATTAAAAACAAGGTAAGCATTGATTTATTAATATGATTTAATTAATTTGAATATGTGTACCAAAGTATGCACTGGCATACATTATACAGGGTTGCAAGGAACTCTATCAGCCTACCCGAGCACAGGATGGTTGATTCACGAGTGAATACAGCCACACTTGACTTCCAGGTCATCCAAATATCTAATATATTGGAATATTAACCTCAGCCATATCATCTGAGACACACAACCCGGGAAAAAAAGGTTGGAGGATTCAGCACAAAGTTGTCCTTTACACTGCATCGCATTTATATCTACTTACTCCATGTTATCCCCTTAGTCTTATCTTGTCAGACTCGTCGCAATCACCACATTATTGTTATTCCTGCGTGTGTCATCTGGTTTTATAACCCCACTAAACAAACAGTCTGATCCAATATAGAATACCTATGTTTGTGCAAACGTGAACAATAGATTGCAGTAGATCAGCAATTTCCTTTTGAATAGCATTTATAGATCAATACGAGGAAGAGATGGGCTGTGAATCTCTTATCAACATGTCTAGGCCAGGGGTTCAAAATATGTGAAAGATAATAATATCCAATATAATTCAAGTTTTGATTTACACAGCGTATTAATTCGACATTAGCTTAATACATTGAAACAGTCCAGCCATTTCCCAAACCAGTCAAATTTCTAATGAAAATGACTACAGAACAGGAATATTAAATATTTCTATCATATTGCTGATTTGATTTGATTAATTTGGAATAAAGACATATCCTAGGGATAGAAGAAAAACATGACAAAGTGCAAGCACTTATTTCCCTCGTGGTCCCTGCTCTAGGTGTAATCCAAATGATTTTGGACTCTTCCGGGAAACATGCAACTTTTCATGTAACTCTCTCACAAGAATTTGATATCCAGCCAAGAAACTCCTCACTTTCCACAGAGGACTCACTGTTCTGAGTAAATATATGAAAGTAATATACTATATCCATTCAATGATTCATGGTGCTCTCTATAGGGTTGCTCCTTGCTCTGTTCCTTAATGTTTCATTATTCTTTAGACAAGAAAAATCTTTGATAGTAATTATTAACCAATTAAAACAATGATTTACACTCAATAAAATATTATGTGGCCTAAACAATTTATTAGTAAGGTATAAGTATGGCCCAGTATCAATGCAATCGTTTTTTAGAGCTTTAAAGGACAACTTCACCATTTCACAAGATCAGAGAGCTCAACCATCTGCAATGTGCATGTAAACTCGGGCTGGTAAGCCATTCAACTACTGTGGGGTAAACAGAAGGAACGAACAGTAATGCTAGACGTTAATCATTCTCTACCAATATTGGTAACAGATCTGGAAGTTGACCTTGTATTCAAAGAATAAGACACTTGTAGAAAGTGTTTCTTTTTATTCTGAAAGTATACTTTCTGCTCCCCAGTTTATCTTATCAAGTTAACAAGTGCCCTGGGTAGGAGTGGCATGTGTGGTAAACAATCTCATTCTTACTCATAAACTAGTTTTCAAAACACACAAGCCAGACTCTTCACTTTGTTGTGTGCAGGGGCCCAATTTAATGGTTTTATGGAAGTTGGCCTCTTATAGCACACAGCTGGCAAAGACAGTGGCTGGGAAACCACACGTCTGCACATGCAGAGGGATAATATTTGTTTTCATTGGACTCGTAAAGATAACATGCAGAATTCAGCCTTTATTTTGAAAGGAGAAGACTGAAAAGACATTGTGATTTTCTTGCCATTGTCCTCCTTAACCAGTGTAAAAAATTCGAAATAATGCCGCCAATAAACGTCCTCAAAGAGAGTGTCTCTGCAGTGAAACTAAACAACCCCAGGCAACAGTGCTGTACTCAATAATCATACTACAGGAATCTAATAGATCCAGATTGACTTGTTCCTGGCAGCAATAACGGGGAAAGAATGTTTACTGACAATCTTTTTTACATTGTTTACAATGGTTGCATGTCAACGATGAATAAATGCTTCATGGGTAGAGTTATAATCAACCACTTATTATTTATTTTGAAAAGCTTTTTTCATTGTGCGCCTGACATCTATAAAGCAAGACTAGAATGTTATCAAACGTGTGTCTTGTTTTTGCAAGACTTTCTGTCTTTAAATAGTTACATTTCCGAACATTTTGGATAAAATTATCAGTTAAATGGTCACTGCTATGACTAAATATGTTCTATGTAGCACAAAAATATGTTACTTAAGAATAGGCCTAAACAATGAACAGCTGTAATACTGATGAAACAACAACATAGCCATTGATTGGTTGGTGATTGTCATCATGGTGTGTGTCCAATGCTGTATTATTAGACGTGATATTTACTTAACTGTTGATATGCGGTTCGTCTTTATCGACAAGCTTCGGCGGTACCCATGCCGACAACCCCAAGCAGCACATCAGCACCAAACAGTGACATCGGTTATGTTCCCTGATGGTCTGATGATGCAGCAGGATGTTTACAGGCTGCATACAAACAGCACAAACACAGGTGGAATAGACGACAGGAGTTGTAACCACTTCCACCCCGGGGTCAGCCATTTTGTCCAGTACACCTACGTACTGTCCACTTGTCTCTGTCTCTTTGTTAGTGCTTCCTTTCTAAACTGCATGCTAGGTTTTAAATGTCCATGTCCAAATAAAGTCAAAGCATCAAGTAAGTAGCGGTAAATAATGTGGTGTTTGACTCCCGGCCGAAAGCAGACTGGGTTTTATCCCCAATGTACACAGCCAAGCCTTCTTTAGCAAGTTACCCTAACCATTGCCTGCTGCTAAATTAATAAAAGTGTTTTCTTAACATGTTGATACTAAAAACTAGTTCTATACATCCTAAGATGGTTTGATAATACTTGAGGGAAAAGCTGTTATTTGTTCCTGTTTTTCTGAGTGATTTGCTCAGTTTGTTCTGTTCCCCCAGGGTTACTATAGTGTGTACTACAGTGTTTTCTACCACGCTCAGAAGAGCAGCAGTTCTCAAACCATGGGTCAGGCCGCAGGGGTTCCCCTGCCGTGGAGCAGTGGCTACTGGGCCGCAGTCAAAGACATTTGCACCAAAAACTCATTGACCAATCCATCACGGAATCTGCAGTTGCCAAATCACATGTCACATACCTCTGAAACCGATTGAACCAACCCCTGATTGAAAACTGACACCCACTTTATTTGACATTGATATTAATCAGGCAATTGAAATCCTGTTTATATTCAGGTTATTTATGCATGTCTAAGTGGGCCCCAAAAGCTGAGGGTCTACTTGTTTACTGGGCCTCAGCTTGAAAAAGTTTGAAAAGGCTTTAGTACAAAACACTTAAGCTTGATAGGACCTCGCTAATCCATCTGTGATTCAGATTTATAAATCCAGAGGGAAATTATTTCTGTCAAAAGATTAGAAAATAAAATATCATTCCAAACATGAAACGCAAACGTTTAGGCTAAGGCAATAAACAAACAAAAAGTGAGCCTACATATCAAGAGATATCTAAGAGAACGCAATCACTCAACTCATTATGGTTCAATCTAGTGCCAGCAAGAACAATGAGGACTTTGAGTGTCTTTGTTTCTAATATTCATTGGGATGAAATACAGATGAGTTATATCTGAAGCGTTCATCGAATGGGATTCATGGCATTTATAGTTGACACAGAGACTTTTTCTTTAAACCAGAGTTGAAGAGAAAGTTAAGTACAAAAACAAATGTTCCAAAGGAAATGCCTTGGCTTCCTCTTCAGGCTTCTATCACATATTGGAGCAGATGTCCGCGGCCTGATTCAAGCCTGATCACACTGTGCCAGGTCACAGCCACCGTGTGTCTTGCTTGGTATAATTGAGTGTTGCTGTTAGAAACTGAACATTGCCTTAGTCTACCTTATTGAATGATTTAAACGTCTGTATATCCATAAGTCATTCCAGAAAAGCTATGTTTGCAAAAGACAGAAGTTTTCCTAAAAAAGTGTGCTGATGACAGATCCTTGGGAAATAAGGTTTCAGGTTTCAGGTTTGCCTGCTTAAAAAGTGGTTTCCTTTATGTCTGTAACCTGGCTTAATTGTTTGAATTTGTTGAGGGTTTATTGATTATGCAAGAAGCTGATCCTGTAACCTTGGTAACAGCCAATGATCGATCAGATGTCAACGAATAACTAACAGATCGAACTAAAGCACTGTAATCATTATTTTTTATTTTATTAATCGAACTCTGGGAACACCTGTTTATCTGTTATTCTGTTTTCTTGTTATCATGTTTTACCTGTTTTCGTGTTAGATCCATGCAATGTAAATGGTTTCAAGACACAATGGCAAAATGGATTACAATATTGAAATATTCGCACATAAACACACACATACACCAATACAAAGAAAGAAACGTACATACAAAAGGCACAGTAAAAAAGAAAAACACGACACACACACACACGCACGCACGCACGCACGCACGCACGCACACACACACACACACACACACACACACACACACACACACACACACACACACACACACACACACACACACACACACACACACACACACACACACACACACACAGAGTTACAACAGTGATTGGCAACAAATAATCGTTATAACCGATTGTAATTATGTTCTCAACTACTTTTGTTGTTCTAAAAA
The DNA here is from genome assembly GCF_026213295.1 of Gadus chalcogrammus. Classification (NCBI taxonomy): domain Eukaryota; kingdom Metazoa; phylum Chordata; class Actinopteri; order Gadiformes; family Gadidae; genus Gadus; species Gadus chalcogrammus. The sequence continues at coordinate 10,588,192 of NC_079422.1, forward strand.
CTGATGCCAAAGCACACTATGAGGCACACTTACAAACCAACGCAGCCTTCAGAATAACTTCAGCATATAAACAAACTACGTACCTAAGAGGTCCTCCCAGTTGAAGACACTGACCAGCAACCCGCTCAGTTCCAAGTCTCGACACTCACTGGTGCGCACTATAGCAAACTCTATTCTCACAAATCAGAATTTGGATGAAATGTAGCTGCAATCTATGTGAAAGGGGCGTTTCACAATCTTTACCTCAATGCGTTCGACCAATCATGTGACCGGAGGCAGGGATTTGTAAACGCGTAATTGAAAATACACTCGGCAGCGGTAAAATGTAAAAACGTGTCTGTGACGGTTTCAAATACACCGTGCACACTGGCCACTGTAGAAATACAATTATGATAATCCAATTCTGAATGCTTTATCCAATTGCGAGAATGAGTTTTCTTCGGTAGAATATCTTCGTAATGGAAAAGGTGACAGAAGATAGTCTCCACCCCTTTCATGTCTTGGTTTCCGGACGGTCCATGTGCCGTCTCCCCCAGAATTCCTGCTGTAGCAAAGTGGGACCTGAGATCCGAGTTGAGCTCAACTGTGGTCCTCCCTCTTCTTCCTCATGCCTGTGTGGGTATGTAAGAGTGAGGTAGAGTGTGTGTGCAAACTGCAGGAATGTTGGATGCTTGTGTGTGTGTGTGTGTGTGTGTGTGCGTGTGTGCGTGTGTGCGTGTGTGTGTGTGCGTGTGTGTGTGTGTGTGTGTGTGTGTGTGTGTGTGTGTGTGTGTGTGTGTGTGTGTGTGTGTGTGTGTGTGTGTGCGCGCGTGTGTGTGCGCGTGCGTGTTTGTGTGTGTGTACTGGCTTGCGCAAGAGCTTGCATGGTTAGGGTTAGGGTTTTCATCAAGGAAACTGCTCCTTAATGTATTTGAGGTCACTTTGCCTTTCTTTTAGATTAAGAATATTGCAAGACTATCAACAGGATGTGAGACTGGAGGGATAAGGAATAAATCCTAATGGCAAAACATGGTCAGGATTATTCTAAATATTATAACTATTCATACTAACATTTATACTTCTATCATTATCATTAATACATTACTATAGATGTTACTCTCATGAATAACACTAGTCCATTTTTCATTTTTAAAGAGAACACTTCTCTGTATGACCTAAAGATGGCGGTAAAGCTTTCCTATCTTGAATTCTCAGCTGTCGTCAACCATTTTGTGTCTAGTTGTGTCTTGTTAGTGCATGCATCCCCTCCAATGATCCATACTCCTAGCATTCCAATGACTAGACAGATATATCCAAACAGATCAACGGCTATTAAGATAGATATCTGTATAAATAGGTTAATAGATATGTAGCAAAGGCTATTAGCCTACATGTGTATTTGACAGGATCAATTTGACAGGCAAAACGTGAGAGATATCATTTGAGTACTTTATTAATTTTCACTGCACATCTTAAATTCTGGGAAACACGTCATTATGGATGGATGTTATGTCCTTTAAAAATACATGAGGTGGCATTGGAAGGGCATGGAACATATATAAATCACTTTAATCTGTCATGTTATCTTTAAACTTATATATAAATCGATATAGATATCAAGACACATAATTGTGGCACACACATAAGATATAGTTGCCTACTTGGCACTCGAAAAACCCGAAGTAGAAACGGAGGACAACTAACTTCACCCAATCCAGCTGATTCGTCTGCAACAGGTCCTGAATGCCTGAAAGCCAGTGTTTTTGTTAAACGGCCGGTTTATGAGTATGACTGTGTGTTAAAAACCTGTAGTATGCCGTAGCCTTGGGTGCAGCAGCAATAGCAGAAGCATCAGCAGCTCTGAGCCAGTTTCAAGGGCAGATGCAGCCTGTGCTGTGCTAGGCGTATTAAGTGATGTCATTAGAGCGATGGCCTGTAGTGGGGGGTGATTAACTAAAGTGCTCAATGGGAATCGTCTGTATATAATACACCAGTAGCACCGGCCAGAGCGGCAATGAAGAGTGAACATAATCTATGCTGCAGCCTCAACTCACTGCCTGCTTTTACCATCCACCGTTCTGACACACGGCCCTTCATTGAGGTGCTAAAACCGAAACCGAACAAGGGAAGCAGAAGAGGAAGCCCCACGGGCCCAACAATGGCCGACGCCGAGGCACATTTTCTTAATTGAACTGCTGTTGGCTGCAGCGCCGTGCCGCTCTGTGATCCACACAAAACACAAAACATTGTGTTTTTAGAAAACACGATGGTACAGATTACAGCAGTTAAGATTGAGCCCGGTGGGGCTTTGGACTCCTCATAAAGCAAAGCCTTCTTGCATGTGTAACTAGCAGTGTTTGGGCCATATGGTTCTGCTGGGGTTGATGCTCGGGGGGGGGGGGGGGGTACCTTTCTGCCAAAAGGTACTGGATTCAGTCCCCAATGTGCTGCGATGTCTCTAAGCCCTTTGCATGGATGAAGTGTCTGCTGCAATAGATTGGTACAGGGGAACAAGCCAACCACCAGGCATGTGGATGTGGACAAGCGCTAGTATACGACACAGTTCACAGTCTGTTTCAGTGCATTGCAGTAAGCAGCAGCCCTCACATTAGGAGGACAAAAACAACCAGACCAGGCGCAGAGTGAGACTGTTTACTGACGGCAAGATTCATCCATTGTTATATATTTCCGCCTTGGACCGAAATTAATAATCATTGTCTGTCGGCCCCAAAGTCTGATTGACTAGGCCTATTTATGTTGCCCTCGACATAATAATTAGTTTGGTTAAGCCGGGGGGAAGCAATATTATTTAACAATGATTTCCGTGGCCAGTTGCAGCGACCGCTATATTATGAATTACCGTGCAAGCCTTTGGTCTATAGATTCAGTGTTATTTTATGAGTGGAAATTGTAGTACAACAGCAGTGTAACTGTCACACAGTCAACACCACAGAGAGAATATGTTTTGTTGTTAATGATAACATGAGGAGGTTAAGCAAAATGCGTTGGGATCGGCCTCTGGCGCTAGGTTAAGATAGTGAATCATGCCATCTCTTTCTCTTCTGGGCGCTTTGGCTGGGTATGAAAATCAACCCAGTCAAGGTCTGCCTGTTAACATGGGTCTCCCTTGGCAGGAGTGGGGTGGTCGCGGTCAAAGTATTCGATGGTTACACATCATGTTATAACTATGGCCTATAAAACCTCAAACTAACAAGACAATACAGTCACATACATAGGCAGCAACGGTAGGATTCAGCACTGGCAGAGCAATGAAATACATAACATTCTTCACATAGCATATTGTAACAATCACAACCTTTCTTTCTATTCTCAGGTTAAACTATGAAACAACAAATCTAACACACAAACTACGAAACTTTAATCCTCCTCTGCCCATTGCACTATCATGTGGATGTCTTTTTTGGAACTGAAAATGTGAAAGCAAAAAAGCACACCACATTTACAATACATTTTTTGTTTGTACATTGGATGAGGGATGAATGTAAAGCAAAAGTCATGCATTTGGGTCCAGGATGAGCTGAATGGTACACACAGGAGCCCTCTTGGCTGCTCTGGCTGCTGGGGCCAGAGTCAGAGACAAACGCTGTCGGGTCAACATAATAGTCTGACCACCAACAAAGCGTGAAAAGTAAAGAAAACATCTTGTATTAGCTCTTTTTTTTTACGCTGCTTTATGGCATTATGGCACGTCATCCATAAAATACGAATTACTAACTTATAATTACATTATTGGATACACAGTATTTCATGGACTCCCTTTCTGCATAATAAAATATTTGTATTTAGGTTCAGTGTATTTCTGTTTTGGTCATAATATCCAAATTTCTTAAAGGATTTCCACTTGATATTTTCTACAGTTGTAATAGCAATAGGGCTTGTACATCAGAATGCATCATGGGATTTTTTGTTGGCGATACTCCCCCATTGTGTTGAATCAAGAGGGTAGTAGTAATTTTAAACCCTAAACGAAAAAATACCCTAACCTAGGCTTATCAAAACTTTGTTTTGCCACATCTCGCATGAGAAACGCTGCAGCAGTTTCAAACAGAACAATGTCACCGGTAAGGACAAATAATTTCACGATTAATCACTAAACAATAACCAAACACCATCACTACCAATAACATTCCTTTGCTCCTATACTTCCGAAACGGAGGCAGCCATTGCATTGTGACGTCACGATGTACAAGCCCTATAGTATGATAAAAATATATCACATATTTGGGTTGTTATTACCACACGATTGTTTAAATAAAAAGCACAGAGCAGAGCAAGAAACAGCAAGAACAAAGAGTAAGATAAAATACGACCAAACCCTGCCTTTTTTGCTGAGACACAGTGATGTTTCCAGAATGAGTTTGTACCCGTCCGCCTACTTCCTGTCATTAGGCGGCTGCCTGCTCCCCAACACTGTCGTCGCGCTTGACTGCAGTGCTTACAGAGACAAGCGTTGCGGCCATGTTTCACCGCCTCCTCGTCTGCCAAAGGATTGTGCTTAGGGGCCAATGTCCCAAAAGAGTTAAGGCTTTCTTAGAGTTTCATAAGATCTCCTTATCAGATTTATTTATTTCCTTTACTTATAGAGATGCACTAGCTAGATGTACGAACAAAGTTTCAATGAGCATGTGTGTAGGTGTGTTTAGATGTATGAGCAGTGATAAAGGTTCACAATTTCACAAATAAGCACTATTAAGTATAGCTATTAAAGTGATTTGCGGACTGGCGGAAATATTGTAATTGGCTTAGTATTGTATTTTTACTCCACTTGTCGGATATGTATTTTATTTTTAAGTCAGAAAAGGCAAGGTTCGCAAAGCACTTGTCGGAGTGTGGATCTAGATTCATTCTTGATATGTTTCCTATAATTCGTACGCAACGTATGCTTCAATTTGCAGACGACTCATTGTAAAATATGTGGTTTTGATTTGATGCAGCTTTCATACTACGACCATTACAATTATGCTTTTTTATCAATTGAATCTGACATTCGGCCTGAAAACTTTTTTCACACATTTTCCCCCCAAAAAAATAAAAAAAGAATAATAATAAAATCAATACGGGAGAAAAAGGTTCCTCGAGGAGAGCATCTCAAACTCTTTTTGTACCTCCATGCTCTGCGAACCTGACCTGGACCTCAGACGGTGGCCACGCCCGCCTCTTATTCCTCCTGTCCCCATGGAGACCTCGGTGAAGACAGAGACAGGGGTTAGCGTTGGCATGGGCTAGAGTTACAGCAGCCAGAGTGCGGCCACCGCCAGCAGCAGGGAGGAGCCCAGGGTGGAGGCCAGCGAGGCGGCCAGGGGCCCCGCGTTGTACACCAAGCGGTAGGAGATGACCTCCGTCTTGACGCCGTCCTCGGTGGCCATGCAGCGGAACACGCCCTCCTTCAGGGGCAGGTCCACCGCCGTGGGCCCCAGCACGCAAGAGTCCCCGGAGAACAGGCAAGGGTAGCTCTTCATGAAGTTGTCCATCTCCCAGCGGTAGGTGGCGTGGAAGGAGCGCACGGGGCAGGGCAGGAAAACAGAGGTGCTGGACCCCACCACCACGTTCTTGGGGGAGGTTTTGTGTTGCTTTTGGGCTGCTGACCAAGGGAGAGGTAGGGGAAATGACGATAAGATGGAACTTCTGGACCGTTATTGAACATTTTGTAATATAGTGTGAATATATTAGCTGTGGATATCTTCATGATCATGAGGAGATCATGCAAAAAGGAAGAAGTTGAGATACTTGTGTGTTCTGTTTTGAAATCATAACGCATAATCTAGAGTTGATACCTTTGTAGATGCATCTAAAAACGAATATACAGTAATTCCTAATGGTTCAACTATTTTTGAGAGGAGAGTCAGTGATCTCTTCCAAGAAACTATTCGACTGAGACTTTTTTACGGCTGCTGCGTCAGCTCTCATAGCTCAAAGGCATCTGGCTTAAAATAACTGTCTAAAATTTTCTTCAGTGGAAACTACAAACATCATTTTGTTTACTTCTTTGCTTTCATGAAGTTTGGCCTTGGCCGTTCAGAAAAGACTGCATACTGTATCCCCCAACACCATCGTACATATTCATTGTAAATCACTCTTCCCAAGGTTAAAACCCGTCTTCGGGATTGGAAGCAGGGCATCAGTTGATAGTTTGAAGAAAGTATTTACCCTGAAGGCTCTTTTCCGGGCCTCAATTATATGATAATAATCTGTAGCTGTGGAGCTCTGAAATATTTAATTAAGACAAGAGAAGAAAAGAACGATGATTTACACTCACCAGCAGCTACCCCGCAAACAGAAGCGTTGGACTGATCGAGGTTCTGAATCAGAGACCTGTTGGACAATAACCGAGAGAGGGAGAGAGGAAACATTTAGTAACAGTAAGCAACAAAAATAAATTGCCTGTAAGTCGAAGATCAACTATTGGGCTAAGAATTAGAGGTCTGTTAAAACAAATCTCTCTTTCCGATCCACAAAGTTAAAATGAAAAGGCACTCTCTGTGAAGTCCTGGTTCATTTATATCTCTGCCGTTAACCTCCATGGTTATTTACTTGCTACAAAACACCAAAAGACTTTAAAATACATTCTAATTTAGTTCGTAAAAATATGGACACATGACTTCATAACATAGCTTGCAGGCGTTTGATTTCTCATGCTGCTTAAATAAATGATGAGGTTAGTTTACAATAACATATTTATTATCTGTTTGCAGTTTATAAGTGCAAACAATAAATAAAGATGAAACATTTTGCCAACGCCGAATAAATCTATTTCTGTAGCGCTATTCTGTTTGTGTGTGTATGAGTGTCTCTCTCTCTCTTTGTCTTTCATTTGATTTTCTCAAGAACGTAATGAATGGAGAAATATTTAAACAAGCACACACACACACACACACACACACACACACACACACACACACACACACACACACACACACACACACACACACACACACACACAAACACACGCACAAAGGAAAAGGAAACAAAAGAGAAAAGACATTCAGTGAACGCATCATATAGCTTCGTCATTAAGCCATAGAGGCTGCAGCATAATATTGAACGTGGGGCCGTAACCGTGACAACACAATTTGCATCCGGCTTTTATGTGGTCCTCCGGAGCCTGCAGCAGCCTGGTGGCAGCGAGGCCACTTCCTAACTCACCCAGTGGTGATGTTGTAGCCAGTTGGAATGGGGACACACTTCCTCCTGGCCCTGTCCCATCCGCAGTACGGATCCCGGGAGAGGATGCAGTCCCTGCACGTGTCACCATAACGACCGCAGTCAGCCAGTTGCAGCCTCTGGACCTCCATCGCTGTGCCAACATAGAGGTGTCCCTGTGAGAAGCGGGAGGAGGAGAGGATGATGGGGTGTTAGACGATGATGTGGTGATGAATGTGTCATCGCCTATTAGGCTTCATAAAAAGATATAAAAAATATTTTTGTAAAATTAAGTAATTAAGTAATTAGTTTGTTTAACAGTGATTAATAAAAATAGAACAAATCTCCCTTTATACATAAAGTTATATGACTGATTGGAATTGGTTATAAACCTTGTAATAAATAAATACATTTCTAAGACTACAAACAAAAGCATTTTATTGCTAGCAGTCCACTAAGGCACTCGACCACTCTTAGGATCAGCTCCACTTCAGCTGCTGAGTAGCGGGTTGAGTGAGCGTTCTGTCAGCGTTTGCATTTGGCTGGGAAACGCTGCCATAATAATCAATGGGATGCGCCCCACCGATCATGTTGGGGTCGCGTTCGATGGGTGCGTCCAAGCAAAACAAATCTCAATGGCGAACTTTAGCAACAATTCTCCAACGTCACCCATAAACGATGACCTCAATCGTTTTACATTGATTGTTTCCTGGGGTAAAATTGAATGTTATTCCATTTTTTCAATCGTGGAATAACATTGTGACGCCAGGTGTGCCCTGGTGTCACGTGTCCAGTTGACTACTTTGAAGGTTTTAGTCGAGCGCTCAATGGTCTAACTTGTAGCTCATTACCTTTGGCCCGTCAATGGCCATGTTCTGGACGGGGCCCTCATTGTGGAACAGGGTGTACTGGGCAATGACGAAGGCGTCCTCACTGGTGTGCAGGACCTTGAGGACCTTGCCTTGTTCTGGTGGAGCAGAGAGAGGAGCACGTCAGGGTCGATCACAATCACAGGGAACATGGAAGATAGATCAGATATACAATGTGCACTGGCACATTTCTCTGTGGAGTTGTGAGTAGATAGAGAAACGCACACACACTAAGACATGGTGCAGAGATATTAAACATCGCACAAGACACGCATATGGATCTCGCAGACACGAGGGCCGACACAGACGCACACAGACACGCACACAAACACACAAAGACAGAAACAGCCACACAGAGGGTATACATTAACATAATATGAGGCACTGAGATATTATGCAAACATAAGAGACACTCAGATGTCTCACACCAGACAGACATACAAACACACACACACACACACACACATACACACACACAGACACACACACACAAAAACACATCCAGACACACAAACACCCGGCTTGCAGAGCTTTCTTGTGGGTCAAGCCTCTAGCACACTCACACACTCAAAACAAATACAAAAATAGTGATGGAGTCTTGAGCTTGACAGCTTAAAACCCGCTGCTAATCTGTGCAGGATGTGTGGCATATAGCCTCGTGCCTGGTGATGCCTTGAGAGAGAGAAAGAGAGAGGTCTTTTGTAGGCTTCTGAAGGAGCTAGCACACTATCACAGCCATGAGAGTGCAACTGCTAATACTCCCTCTGCCATTTTGAGGTATAATGCTGTGCTTCTATGGGAGCAGGTTTGTATCTATTAAAGCCGCAATTGTTGAGCTGTATTCATATTTCGCTTATCATTCACTTTACACTTCCTCAGTGTTTTGATGCGCTACAAATATATCTAGCATATTATGTTTGATTTGAATTTCCTTTCTCCCTGCTTCGACTCTTTTAACTTGATTTTCGACGAACAATGATTTTTTCAGAGACATATACATCTGCTCCTATAATTATGATAATACAGTTTGAAGCACTGGCAGATTAAAAGCTTTTTTAAATTTGTATTATCTTTTACGCTCTTTTTCCTCTGATATTTATCTTATCTTGTTAATTAACTCTTACATCCCTTCCCTCTCCTTTAACTGCCCTTCATTGGTCGTTTGGAACCAGCTGACATTACGCTGAAAAGACAAGATAATCAGTCTAAATTCTGCCATGTGAGTCGTTTTTAAGCCTTCACGTGTCCCTGCATTTGTTCATTCATTCATCCAAATGAGTACATACATGCACCCGAACCTTGAGCCACCCTGAATACAACCACAGCCTTCTAGATGTTTCTCAATGTAACCCCTTCATTGCAGTCTCATAGGTTTTGCAGGAACATGATATTCTCTAAGGTAGGGTGGTCTGACTCTTAGTCAAACATAATAGGTTCTTCACCAATTTCTACAGCCTGACCTGCACACCTCTCAGCGCTTGTTCTGCTCATGTAATGGAAAAGGTCTGGGTTCCTAGGAGAGGCAAATTGCCTCATCATAAAAGACACATGGGTTATCAGAGTCGAAAACAGAACGAAGCCAAACGTGGATTTTTTTCTAGAGGTCTAAACTCTAGGCATTCATCGTCATGTGACAGGTGTTTTTCAGGTGGAGGCGAGGATGTCGGAGACCCGTGGGGCAGAATAGCACGTAGGCTATTTGAGTCTAATCATGGCGTAACCACCCATGGCGTGCCTGGTGTGTGCCGTCTACATCAGAGGTGATTTGTATTCAGAGCTCAGTGGGCCTGAGCTAGTCATGGACGAGATAGTTAAGCTGACAAATTGTGTCCTTTTGAACGTCAAAAGGACACAATTTGTCAGGTTTGTAGTCTACCAACCACTCAATATTCAAACGGTGGCTCATTCACATGTCACACATTGAATTTCCTGATGTGCTGCCATGTACCACTGGGCCTGCAGCATTGTGAAGGACTCTGACCCATATCTTTGAAAACGCATCAGGATTAATGTAATGGCCAGAGGGAAGAGTGCCGCCTATTGGCCACCACCCGACACCATTTACATTACCTGGCATTCCCCGGCGGTCTCCCATCCAAATACTAACCAGGCCCGACCTTGCTTAGCTTCCGAGATCAGACGAGATTGGGCGTGTCCATAGTTGTGTGGCTGTCATAGATGAACGCCTCAAAGCGAACAAGACTGGCTCTGCAGGCGAATCGATTATCTTATTGACACTCCTTTTCAGGCCCAGGCCAGCGTTAAATGTGTATTTCATGAGAGAGACAAAAGACATACTTTAGAAATCACCTCTTGGCTTTCCAGTCTTCTGAGTCAGCGGTGCTCAGCCTCTTTTGAGTAGTGCAGCCCCCAGATCCCATTCTACCTCACCAGTGGCAAAAAGAAAACACTGCAGCGCACAAGCTCAATGCACATGAGGCAGAAAATTAATTTTACATACGAAAAATATCTACTTCCTATTTTTACACAATCAATTCATCATTTTTAGTTTGTTTCCGTTTTTTTCACATACCCCCAGGGCGACAAAACAGTAGCCCCGGCTGTAAATCACTCTGCTGCCCAACCACCAGCACTAACACTCTTTATGCTGTCAAGTCTGACATCCTCCGCGATTCAGCCAATTGTTATTTGTACTTGTACTTACAGTCCGAGTTGTTGGAGCGAGTGGAGGACTGTGTGTATGTGTGTGTGTGTGTGTGTGTGTGTGTGTGTGTGTGTGTGTGTGTGTGTGTGTGTGTGTGTGTGTGTGTGTGTGTGTGTGTGTGTGTGTGTGTGTGTGTGTGTGTGCGTGTGTTGATGTGTGTGTGTGTGTGTGTGTGTGTTTGTGTGTTTGTGTGTGTGTGTGTGTGTCTGTGGGTCTGTGTGTGTCTGTCCTCTGTGTGTGTATGAATGTGTTTGTGTGTGTCTGTGTGTGTCTGTTTGTTCGCGCGAGTGTGTACGTGTCGGTGTGTGTCTGCCTTTGAATGTGTCCATGAAAGTATGTGTGCTTGTGTGTGTTCATCAGTCTATAGATGCGTGTCTGTGTGCGCATGGAGAGTGGAAATGAAAGGGCTTGCCAGCAGCCTGTTTAGAGTACAGTGTGTTCTTCTCACAGCTTCTTCTTCTCACAGAAAATAAGAAAATTACAACCAGCTTTTCCCAGCACCCTGTTCCCTTTCCCACAATCCTCGCTGTGGGAGGACTTCCCCCACCCAGTGCTCCCGTCTCAGATCTGCATTCCCGTTTCATCAGCCTCCTAACCCCGGGAAATGGGAACAGGGGGGGGGGGGGGTTCTGTGGTCTAAATATGTTACCATGGCAACGCAACACTCAAAAAAGGGTCTGCTTGTTTAAGCTGGGAGGAGGAAATGGAATGGGTAACGTTACGTCTACTGTTCTTTCTCTTTTCCTGATCGGCAGAAGGACGGTGTTGTTAACCAGACACACAAAAACACATGCGTCTACACACACGTCCTGATGAAAATATCCATCTAGCTGGATCTTTAGTCCGTACCACAAACTATATTCGATTTCATTCGACACTATTTGATTATTTTGCATTAGATCATCTGTGATAACGTCGTGCTTTGGGGGGCTCACATTTCAAAGTCAAATAAACACTAGCATAAATCAATGTGCCACCACCAGGTGAGAATGCCATCAGATAGAGTGCACCATGGAGGGCTGGGGAGGGTCTTTCATTTCTTTGTCAATGGCAACAGGAATTAATACACCAGTCTTGAATGGGTTGGGTCTGGCAAATGTTAATCCATAGAGACCACACAACACAGCACCAGGTCACTGGTCTGACAGGGTCAACATTAAACCAACCTTCACCACGGCCTGCACCACCCCTTGCTCTGGAACAACAGCAGCAGATGTCTGCCCCCCCCCCCCCCCCCACCCACCATTGCAAACTAAGAGTGATTTGTCCTCCCGCCACCACGCTGCTCTCTGCTATAATTATTGGTTCACCATCCGCTGTCGCAGTGCAGGATATACTCTGGTGATTCCATCACCAGGGGCGGCAAATAGAGCTTCCCAAAGTGCATCTAGTTACCGTTGTAGTTTTATCGGGGCCAAGGCCGGCTGGCTTTGTTAATGGCCACCGCTCTGACTTTCAAGATGGCTCCAAAGTGCCACTATCCATCACAGGAGGTTGGCTACTCCTCTTGACTACTGAGAAGGTCGTTCACAACAAAGTCAGACATTTGATGGCACATAATGTAAGATCACCACGTGAAAGCGAAAGAACATGTGGGTGATTCTAGCCATTCAGAGACGGTCACTGTTAATGTTACCGTCCCAGCAGTATTAATGCACAGGGACACACTTTACATAACACATAACTCACACACACGCACAACAACATGCATACACAAACACACGCACACACAGTTAAACAAGCTTTGAGGTTTAACCTCAATAAAGGATGTGCATAAAGAAACGCGGACATGCACTCACACAAACACGCACACACACACAAAAACACACACACACACACACACACACACACACACACACACACACACACACACACACACACACACACACACACACACACACACACACACACACACACACACTCACCGGTCCCCAGGTACAGGACGCTGTAGTGCTCATCGTTGACTGCCAGCACGATGTCGGCCACGGTGTGGGTGATCTGGTCGTCGGTTGGCAGGTCCAGCGGCGCCACGCCCACCGGCCGGATCACGTCCTCGATCTCAGGGTGGTAGCGGATGATGCCCAGGTTCTTGATGTCGTTGTGGCCCCCAGCCGTGGAGTTCCTGCGGACACACTGGTGGGGGGGAGAGGGGGGAGAGGGGGAAGAGGGGGAAGAGGGGGGAGATGGGGGACAGGGGGGAGAGGGGGGAGATGGGGGACAGGGGGGAGAAGGGGGAGGGAGTGGTGGTCAGAGGAGAGACGGCTTCAAACGGAAATATCCAAATTAAAAAACCTTCCTTCCATGTTTTGTGTTACCCTCTTGGGGCTTTTGTCTTCACATATAGGCCAGACATCATCGCTTCTTGGAAATAAAAGCTGACTCGTGTTGCTTGGTGTTTTTGTGTTCCTGCGAGGTTTCCCCCGTTTAGCAGAATACTCAACTGAATGATAAACAGCCGGTTTAATTGACCTCAGATTAAATCTCTCTCTCTCGCTCTCGCTCTCTCTCTCTCTCTCTCTCTCTCTCTCTCTCTCTCTCTCTCTCTCTGTCTCTGTCTCTCTCTCTCTCTCTCTCTCTCTCTCTCTCTCTCTCTCTCTCTCTCTCTCTCTCTCTCTCTCTCTCTCTCTCTCTCTCTGTCTCTGTCTCTCTCTGTCTCTCTCTCTCTCTCTCTCTCTCTCTCTCTCTCTCTCTCTCTCTCTCTCTCTCTCTCTGTCTCTGTCTCTCTCTGTCTCTCTCTCTCTCTCTCTCTCTCTCTCTCTCTCTCTCTCTCTCTCTCTCTCGCTCTCTCTCTCTCTCTCTCTCTCTCTCTCTCTCTCTCTCTCTCTCTCTCTCTCTCTCTCTCTCTCTCTCTCTCTTTCCCTCTCTCTAACTATCTGTATCCCCCCTCTTTCTCTACTTAACTTCCTCTTTCCCTCTCTCATTCCCCCCCTCTCTTTTTTCTTCTATCTCTCTCTCTACCCCTCTCTCTCTATCTCCCTCTCTCTATATATCTCGGTACCACTCTCTCGATCTCTCCCCCTCTCTCTCTATCTCCCTCTCTCTCTATATATATCTCGGTACCTCTCTCTCTATCTCTCCCCCTCTCTCGATCTCTCCCCCTCTCTCTATCTCCCTCTCTCTCTCTATCTCCTCCTCTCTCTCTTTATCTCGGTCCCTCTGGCTGTCTCTTCCTCACCGTTCCGGGGCGGTTTCCGGTGAAGGGGCTGCTGTATCCTCGTAGCTTGGAGGTGGAGAAGGCCTGGTCGATGTCCTCTATGGAGTAGGCACAGATCACTGTTCTCCCCCTGTGGGCACAACTCTCACTGTCACCAACTGGGCGCACATACCAAACAACATCATGTAAAAGTAGTCATCAGCAGTCAGCCCACGACGAGCACTGATTGAGCGTTTGGAATATCCAGGACAACAGGCGAGTTCAGTGCCTTTAACTCATTTGGAAAATGAAGAAAGCCGTTGGTACTTGGACTCCCCTGGACTTAGAATGCCAAACAAAGCCGTAGAATGATTGGATGCACTACGAGGGGTCAGAGTTGAAATGGTCTGAACTGAGGATTCTGTCCTGTTCTATTATGGTGTATTCTAAGCCCAGTCACACACCAGAGAGGTGCACCACTGCCTCCTGTTCAGCCACACCCTGAGGCCAGGGTTCTTTGTGGTAGGAGATAGGGTAGTTGCTAGGGTTTGCCAAAGGTACCGGGTTTGAATCCCAAACGTCCTGAGCCAACTTGTAGACATCTTTGAGCAAGGTGTCCAAATGATCTAGCTTCTCCATTAAGACTGCATTTGAAAGTCACTTTGGATAAAAGTGTCTGCAAATGTACAGAATATGACCCCTATGATTGATGCATGTGGTTTAAAATAGATTCCTTGCTGACTGTCATTTCCTGGGCGAGGCCTTGCCCTTCTGTGTATTTTTTCTGGGGGATTATTATTCAATCTGATGGTTCTATTTTAACTGTGTCTTTATATTACTATTAGACAGGAACTCTCAAGTATTATATGAACTTGAAGCTAAAGTCATTCAAGTATTGCTTTGAACAACACAAAGGTGAATTCATTTTTTTTTTGCTAGCTCTAGTGAAGTGCAAAACAACCTGAAAACATCAAGTGGCCAAAGATGAAAAACAACTCAACATCTCACAGTTTTGATAAAAAATAAATAGTTTAAATTAAAATGATTTCTAAAAATCAATGGTTTTCAGGGCCCTATTTTAACAGTCTGAAATGCAAGTGAGAAGCACCAAACGCAAGTATTTTTGTGGAACTGCTATTTTACCGATGGATAAATTACTCTTGCGTCCGACGCAAATCTAAATAGGGTTTGTCTGAAGTAGCCTAATTATCCGAAGGTGTGGTTTGGGCGTGACGTGCAATAAACCAATGAGGGTGCCATCTCCCATCCCCTTTAAGAGCCATGAGCGCATTTGAATCTGACAAGCTTATATTTTGACAGTGTGTTTGCAGTCTCCGATGAGACAATTTATGACCACATGAATTTTAAACCTCAAATGGTTCAGTTTTTGCCAATATAATATGCCTTAATTCACACATGGAATAGCGTTTCCTTCCACAACTTTAGAAATACTGAGTACTCAAATACATTTCGGCAAGGAAAACTTAACACATATATGATATGTGGCAACTGTCGTTCTATTTAATGACATACGCAATAGCCTACATTAACAACTGTTGTTTCTTACCAGTATTGTATGCATTATCGTAATCGACTTGTGTTCCTAATATGCATGTGTCCCCCCGTTAATATAAATTGCCATGGACTGTAATATGCGTTACGTGTTTAGTTTGCATGTGTTTAAACAGATGAATGAAGCGCGCCCGCATTCATTCATTATTTTACACATTCACACACGCACGCCCGCATTCGTTCATTCTTTTTAACACACACTTGCGGTAAAACAATGTTTTCTCATGATCAAATAATCATGAAACCTAAAAATTCTGGGCTTGTACACGATGTCTGTCTTAAGAAAATATGTCTTTGCTGTACGGTGTTTGCAGATGCATTCATTTAAAAGTACAACTTATTGCCGCTGTATCAGCTGTTCTTTCCCAAATAATTTACCAAGAATGTGTGGCTAGGTAGATGAGAGAATCAAAGTGTATGCGCGAGGTGCACAAGCAACATTATACATCGCCCTTAAAATAGCATCTGAGCAATGCGCCATTGCTTTTAAACCAGGTATTTCCTGGTTTGTGGCGGGATTGTTTTCTGAAATTGCAAAATAGCACCAGGGATACGCCAGAACACGCCTCCTCCTTTCGCCGAACCGCCCCTTTGGGCGCAAGATCATTCCCTAATTTACCGACGTGTGGCGGTGAAGGAAAGAGAACGCTTTGCGCCAGTTGCAAACTAGCAACGATACATGCGTCAGGGTAGAAAGTCAATTGCGCTGGATGCAAGATAGGGCCCTCAGTGTTATACAGTGGAACACTCTGATTGTTAGCTGCTCACTCAGCAGCTAAACTTATACGAGCCAATGCGTAAGGTTAGCACTTTCTCCCCAGAATAGATCTAAGAACGTAATTGTTTTTATGAGCCAGAAAGAGATGTGAATAAACAGTAAGTTAATTAAGTCTTTAATTAATTGAATAAACAGTTAATTAATTATCTCTTGAATTATGACTTTTCTGGACCATTTTTATCTATTTAGTCAGCCTTGATATCTCATATAACTTCAAAAACTTTACATAATATCAAAGAAAATGATTACTACATATATTTCCCTGTTGATCTAAAAATACATCTGTTGATATGTTTATCAACAGACATGGAGGCAGCTCCATGTTTTTACGTAAGCGTGTGTGGCTAGCTGATGGCAGTGTGTCTCTGTGCGCCTGCTTGTGCAGAAGTGTTTGTGCGTGTGTGTGTGTGTGTGTGGAGGATGTTTGCGGGTGCAGATAATGTTTCTGTAGTCTAAATCGTGGTCTTGTCTCAATGGGTAGAACATGGCATTAACACTGGCAGGGTTAGGGGTGTGATCATCACCGGGGGCTACCCATACTGCAAATGTATCAGTAATGTAAGACACAGAAAAGCTAATTCCACCAAACAAAATTTCACCAAATCTCATATAAATAGATATGGCTTAAGGTACGGGTTCAATTCCCCCCCAGGGGCCACCAATGCTAAGAATGCATGACATTGTTGGGTTTAGATGTATAACATCATCCATCAAAACCAGATAGATGCCTTACACTGAAATGGAAGAAGTTCTGGCCTCACCATGGGTTGGAGAACAGTCCGTACAGCACGCCAGCGCGCTTGTCCTGGGCCGTGAGCACCACCGCCTGCCGGATGTTGTTGTACTGCTGCTGGGTGCTGCCAGAGCCACACATCATACGCGCCTTCATGAAGGTGGTCCACGAGTCGGTCAGCAGCGGCTTGATGCCTCCCTCGTCCACCTGGGGATTCGGATAGTGACACACGTTTCAAATATATCCTTCCAAATACTCCAAGCTACACACCCAATCTTTTGGTCTAATCATGGGTTTGTTCACATTGACCCTATGAGCAGAGGCGGGGTCGCCATCGGGACGATCGGGAGGTTTCCTGGTGGGCCGTTCCACTTATGTGGGCCGCGGCAGTAATTCGGGCGGCTGTCAGCCCCCAGCGGCCGCTGTGTAGTAGGTCACGCGAACGAGCAATCGCAAAATGCACAAGATCTCTGTCAGGATCCCCCGGCCAGCGCCTCGCAACCTACCCCCCCCCCCCACACACACACACACATTCCGCCCCTGCCTATGAGTTTGTTAGGTTGGGCGTTTGATTCTTGAAAAGACTTGACCTAGATTGACTTTGACTTTGTGACTTTCTGCCAGGAAAATGGTGGCTGGAGACATTGCTCTTCAAAGTCCTGGTCACGTCAGGTGTATTTTTCTAGTCCTTCATTCCTGAAATGAGCCCAAAGGGCCCATACGTTGACATATTCATGGCAGGGGCAACAGGGTAAAGGGCATTAAGTCTTCAAAGGGGGTTCCCCAGCTCAGCACAAAATGGTATGTGATATCAGGGAACAAAAAAGGACGTAAACAGGAGTGGAAACTACCGCTTAACTAGCAAACGAATGAACGTTAATGTTAGCATTAACATAACTCTCGATCGTGATAGACTCTCCCAGTTAGCTCTACATAGGAGCGATGGTACTGCTCTGGTTGTGACTCATCTCCTTTCATGTATTCCCAAACTGCGCACTTGCAAATTAATATTTAATCTTCAACACGAGGCACGAGATAAAACACATATCTGTAGAAGCCATAGGGGGAAATATTGCCGCACTATGCAACGGCTCATTTGAATACCCCATTCTTTGATGGTTATTCTGAGGATTGAGGCTTGATTGAGGCATTAATTAGCCTCAGTAGGCCAGTTAGCTTAAGTAACAGTATGGGAATTTTCAAGATAATAACCAGTAGCATTAAATGATGCAACAACATATAGGCCACAGAAGTACGTCGTCTGATAAAAAGGCCAAGATGTCTGTTATTGTTGAAGACGGCCGGCATTGACTTCAGATTTATGTGTGCTATTTCCCCAAAACAGCCATTTTGTTTTAGCCCCATGCCGCTATGAAAATATCCACTGTTGAGGAACTCGGGACACAATGAGGTCATGCCGGGGAAGAAATCGGTATCCGTGGCAACCTATTAGCTTATGAATATGACTATCAGTCCCTAGATGACTAAATCGGTGTATCACCGCATTAACAACAGAGAGGTATCACTAGGGCACACTGTGCCTGTGACGTGTTCTAATGAGAGGCTGAGCCTGGGAGTCAACACGAGTCAGGGGGTTCTCTCACAGTGCAGATCCTCCCGATGCGGGCCCGATACGGCTCCTCATCCACCCGGGCCGTCTTGTTGAACTCGCTGAAGAAGAAGTAGATCTCCTCCTTGTACTTCAGGGAGGACGGGATGATGGCTGCACCGGCGAACTGGGGATCTGTGGGGAGTCACAAAAGAAAACATCCTAGGAAAGAGGCCTTATGTTTGTTCATATATTTTGAGTGAGAAGTTTTGCATTTAGAAACCAAACCTAGAAATGACTCATTGTTTTTCATGACTCCAATACACAATCTTCACAAACCTCACAGACATGGTTCCCGTAAAATGAAAATAATCCACGCCAGGCTTAATAACAAGTTATCTTGAATATTGTGAAGTTAACTAAATGGTTCTTATGTTCCGGAAGCCCCCCATGCTCATATTGTGATGCAGCAGCAGTGCCACGGTCACTCACTGAGCAACCAGACGTTCTCAGCCTTCAGCAGTTTCTGGGAGCCGAAGGTGCGGCGAATGGATCCCGTGTGACCCCCCACCGATGACAGGGCTGAGTAGAGGCTCCCGCCGTCTGAGGGAGAGGGGGGAGGGGGGGAGGGAAAGGGAGGAGGGGGAGGGAGAATCAGAGACAGTGAGCGTGATAGATTGATAAAAGGGTGAGAGCAGGATTGAGGGGAAAAGGGTGCTAGAGTGCTACGGGAGACCTGGAAATACAGAGAGGGAGAGACAAAGAGAGAGGAGGAGGAGATATATAGGGTAAGAGACAGAGGTGGAGAGAGAGGTAGACAGGGAAAAGAGTGGGAGATCAAATCAAGATGGTGAGAGGGAGAGAAAAAAGAGGTGCAAGAACATCTGCAAGAATGAGAGGAAAATCAAGACATAGATGCAGAATAATTTCCCACACTGCTAAGCTCACCGCCATCAGCATATTCCAAAGGAGCTTGTTTCCATAGCAATCCAACGGCTAAGCATTTGGCATTGTGACACTAATGGTTTCCTTCCACCATGTAATTATCAGAATTGTGCCCTAAAATTGATTGGCTCGTTGGTGAAACTATCGAACAGCTGAAACTGAAACAACATCAGTCATCGCAAATTAGCATAGAATGAAATAACATTGATTCTATCCATGTCCGCCGTGCGCATGCCCACTGCATTAACTGTGTTTTCTCAAGAGAGTGACTTAACCCGGTTTTGCATCTACAGCTAGAATTGATTTCTTTGCTTGTCTCCAAACTGCTGTTACTCATTGAACGCGATCATGTGTTGGAACAACTTTATGGTTAAATTAGGGTGTAGCCTGATGGTTCCCGTTTCAAATAGCCTGTGTGGTTAATTAAATGGGCTGCGCTGGTAAACGGCTGATGTTTGGGGACCCATTCAAGCAGAACAGGGGGATTAATCCATGCACTCAGGCATTGTCTGGTGAACGGATCGAGATACTGAACTGACTATTGACTGCGGATGTGTCTTCTTAACAACAGAGATAAACAGGCAGATTAAACAGTGCCCTGGATGCGTGAGCCGCCATCATGGTTTGGTAAGGCAGAGAGCTTCCGCCCACTCCTCACACTTCAGAGTGATTTAAAGAGTGGCGCTAGCAAAAAGAGGGTCTACCACTTGAAAAGACACAGCTGCCTCTCTTACTCGAAACCGCAACAAGGAAATCAATCTGGGTGTAAGTATTTTGGAGGATGACACAACACCATCAAGAGGGATGTGAGAAGTCCCGCCATAGAATAGGTTTAGTGAAAAGTGAAGGCTCATTTATACTGTGTCGGATATCCGCCAGAGGTAGGTGATGGGTGCCAGCGCCTGGCCTTGCTTTTATGATTCTGCATTCTCCTTGTCGATCATCAAAAGGATTCCTCGCCCCTGATTCAGTTTGACATCTGGTAATCTTAACAATGGGAAGATGATGAAAATATTGCCACACCTCCTCTCCTCAAATGGTCTGTTCGCGATCAAGAACGACGCTGAAAACGGAGCAGGAAAGACAAAAACAGACCCTTCCCCCGGATGTGTCAGGGTCACTACAACCTGTGTAGCTGCGTTTCTGTGAAGGTGGGTTTAACCGACGGCGGCATTAATGGTACATGGACTGCTTTTATATAGTGCTTTTTTGTAACCAGTGACCACCCAAAGCGCTTTACAATATTGCCTAACATCCACCCATTCATGCACACATTCCCACACTGACGGCGGCGTCAGCCATGCAAGGCGACAGCCAGCAGTTAGGGTTAGGTGCCTGGCTCAGGGACACCTCGACACCCAGCCAGGAGGAGCCGGGGATCGAACTAGCAACCTTGCGGTTACCAGCCAACCCGCTCCACCTCCTGAGCTAAACGCCGCTCATTACAAATGGCAAACATTGGGGACAGTGGCAGCGCTGACACTGTGTTCACCGCTTTAAGCTTACCTGTGGCGAGGCTTATGGCCTTCTGGGAGGGGTACGGTGGGGAAATGTCGGACGGCGAGCCAATCAGCCCACTGCCCTGGGCATCAGTCAGCACCGTCTCGTTGACCTTGGCAAGGAGGGAAGTGACATCACAACATGGAGCGGCAGAGATTGCATTCAACACGGTGAGGCATGCCAGAGGAAGAGTTGTCTCCCTGTGCGGAAATCATTTTCCATCCATCAATTCATGATGGATGGAATTTAGAAGCAATTTGATTTGTTCTCTATAAGAGAAAATAAGAGTCTGCCTTTGAGCAAAATGACTCGCGTCACAATTGGTAGAAGCAGTCTATTTCCGCCTCTGTTTTATCACAGCTTTATCTTATTTATTGTGACACCAAACTGCGAATCCCTGAAACAACAACCACAAGCGTGTAGAGCAACCTCTTATATACCCTCTACCAACAGTTAAGCACATATTCGAAATCGGCCTCCTCCTCTAATAATTTTTCCCTAGCGACAGCCGTGAAAAATGTAAGTGCAGCTGCACACACACGGAAAGACAGCAGGAGATGCGGGGGCTTTGAGTCTCTCTCAGGCTATGTACAGAAGATGATGAAGAAACACACATTATGTGTGTTGCATTCAGAGACTTTGCTTACCAGCAACCAGCACTTGGGGCTCCCAGCATTGGTTCCACACACGACAAAGGTGTCATTAACCTTCTGGACGACAGTGATGAAATTATCACACTCCAACTGTGTTAGGGAGAGAAAGCGGGGGAGAGGATGGAGAGAGTGAGCGAAGGGGGACACGAGAGGAGAGAGAGGCAATAAGGAGAAAAACAATTGTGTGTGTGAGGGAGAGAGAGAGAGAGAGAGAGGGGGGGAGGATAGAGATAGAGAGAGTGATTGAGAGAGAAGCAGAATGATGAGGAGCGTGGGAGAGGGACAAAGCATGGAGAGGAGAGAGGAGAGAGAAAAGGAGAGAGGGAGGGAGAGAGTGAGAGAAAATAAGAGAGAGAGGCAGTGAGAGAAAATAAGAGAGAGAGCGAGAGAGGAGAGGGAAAAGAAGAGAGGGAGGGAGAGAGAGTGAGCAAAGGGGGAGACGATAGGAGAGAGAGGCAATAAGGAAAAACAAATATGTGTGTGAGGGAGGGAGAGAGGAGAGAGGATGAAAGAGCAGACGGACGAGAGGGAGAAGAGGACCAGAGGGAGGCGGGGAATCGAGGAGCGGAGGAGAGGAATACAAAAGCAGTGTGGAGAAGACAACGGCGGATAATAAAGAGGGATGAGGCGAGAGGAGACGGCAGGGAGAGGGGCGGTTGGGACAAAAGTGGAAATAAAAACACTGAAGATTAGAGAATATGTGGGTTGTGGCCAGGGTCTAAACATTATGCCACACCGAAAGAAGAGCTTGGAGCGTCGGCCACAGAACAACGCAGATGCTGCAGTGGCAGCCCTCCACATAAATTACTTATTCATTAGAGAGAGAATGGAACTAATCCCCCCGAGACTCGGCAGGTCGTCCAATGAGAATAATTTCCCCCACACAGCACAGAGAGCAGCACACGTTCTGTCTTCGATTCCATCCAAGAGCCCAGTTAAGTGCCACCTCGGGAAAAATCGGACTTTTACTAACAATCTAGAAGGAAAGTGTTTATAATGAGGAGATAAAGCGTGTACGGAATAAAAGAAGGAACGCAAATGAATCACACTCAACCTTACTCTACTTAAGAGCAACTAAAAACTGATTTATTCCAAGAAAGAAGAATGGAAGGCAATCTTTAAATATTAGGCCAAATCGTCTATCCAAAAAAGGGAATATTTTAAAATGGGATTTACTTAAACAGCAACTGATTTCATTTTACATTCTGTATATAGTTTCCTGAAATATATTCATCGAATCCGCTCTAATAATAAAAAAAATAAAAAAATCCATGGAGGCCAGACCAGCCTACACATGAACATCGTGTTGACAGATATTTATGGGTTTAAGAGGGGTCAGGTGTGCGGGGGAGGGGACGTGGGCAGCCTGTCGGCATATCTGCCAGTAGAGGTCGTCAGCATCTCAAGGCCTCTCTCTACATGCTTCAGGCCACTCAAGGAAGCAGCAGCAAAACCTGGAGTCTGCAACATGAACGCCACATCGCAGCAGGGCTTCAGAACCCACTCCCGTACATGTCCATCAAAGCAAAAGGCGGGGCTTGGATGTTGTTCACTAATTGGTGTATTGATGAGCGGGGCTGCATGCCCAAGCTTTCCTGTGGGCCCAGCTAGGCTTACTAAGCGTAGATTTGATAATAATAAAATTTTGAATCTTGTACCTGCTCTACTTTTGAAAAGTTTGTTACGTTTCAACAATTGGAGGTGGTTTCACCAGACGCTGTTTTAAGAAAGGGGATTTAGTTATAGTTATCTTGTACTGTTGAGTTTTCTCTTCATTTCTTATTTTTCAAGCTGCGACAAAATGAAATAAAGTACAATGGTGATGATCATATTAGACATGTTACCATGATAAAAGACGTTTTGGGTTCACAACCCCTTTCAAGGATAACATGAGGGGAAACCATACTTTCCCCTCATGTTAGGTCTAAGGGACTAACGCAGAGAACAATATTTGAGATTGGTCCATTATTGAGCGAGAATGCTGCAGCCGTAATCCTCAAAACGGCCTACAATGTAATCCTTTGGGGCACTGTTGGGCCCTGTCAATGTACGTTCTCTCTAAAAGCTCTTTTTTTTCCCACTGAGGGGCTCAGATTGTTACTAAAATGTCTGACAGCTTTATGGAAAGGATCCCTACAGACTAATTTGATTGTTTCTTTACATTTCTCTTGAGTCAGGTTGTTTATTATTGTGTCCAACCAAGTGTTGCTCAAGTTGTTACAGAAATCTCAACAGTCAGTCACCCAAATCGAGATACCACAAACTTTGGCTTTCTGTAGTCCACCACAACAAACCATTACCGGTTGCTCCTCTCAACTTTCACTGACGTTTCCTCAACTCAACTCGCGAGACAGCCCAAGATGCCAGAGAGAGACTCCTCCTCGGGCAAGACACAACAACAAACAGAAAATTGTTTGATTTCTCTGCAGGGATCCTCTCATGTTGTCAGACACTTATAATGTCAATCTGAGCCGATCGATAGCAAAAACAAACCCCCTTAGAGGATCATATACAGTACAATTGCCCCAAAAATATTTAACGCTTTATATGCTCAGTGACAGCCAGGCATATGCAACATCAAGATCACAGTTTGTTTCCAAGCAATTTCACACACATGTTGATTTGACCAAAGGAGAGACAGCGACGAGATGTCCACCTAGAAGTTACTGGTCACGGATTGAGTGAGTAGGGCTACCTGCGAAACCGCTCAGCTACAAGTTAGAGCTAACCTTTTCTAATAATACATCGGCTGTATAGTTGGTTGATAAACCCTCTTCTAGTGTATGTTCGGGGTCATGAAAGGTTAGGTGGGTTGTGCAGATGCATGAATTGAACGAGGTAAAATGGAAGCATACCTTGGGCGGGGCGGCCTTGGCCATGCATGTGGCTTTGGCGGTGTCATCGCTCTCCACAGGGATCTGTGGCAAGGTGAGAGAGGAATGGCGTGTCACGTTCATCCACAACATTCCTCACACTCAAAAGCACCATCTTCACCTTCACTTTCAAGATTCCACTTTGTTGTCATTGAACACAAGTTGCTTGCGTCCTCGACGCTGCACACTACCACCGGCGACACAAGTGGATAAAGAGAGTAGCAAAGACATGGAAAGGATGAAAGCTTGTTCTGTGTTTTGAGAAAAACTGTCCTCAATAAGAACCAAATACTCTGTGAGGCTGTGAGCAGCAGGAGTGCAGCCAGCAGGCTGACTCCAGGCTCTGTAATTATTTCCTATCAAATGCCTTAATTGCAGTGCCGCTCTCTTGTCTGCTTCGAGTGCAGACATCAGCCCCCCCCCCCCCTGTGAGTAATCACTAATGCAGCATTAGCATTATTAGCTTGGCGTAATGACTTCCCCCACTGCCAGCTACCTTATGAGCCCGTACAGCTGCGTTATGTATGCACAAGGCGCCCTCCTCTTCCTCCTCTTTGTCTCGGTCCTGTCATCGACCCGTTTAACTAGGTCAGAACCCCGGCTCCAACTGTCCTCTCGCTCCCTATTCTCTGATAGAAGTGTCTAATGATTCATTCCCGAGCTCTACTGTCGTTTCTGGACTTTCAGAAGAGAAGGGCGTAGCTGTCTAGCCGTCGGCTAGGCCGACACCACCAGCGTATGTCCACACTAAACTTGGTAGATGTGGTTGGTCATGTCTGTCCTGGTGATGCGTGTGGGGACTTGGAACAGCTCTTCGTAAAACAAATTAAATACACAACATCGTCATTTTTAAAAAACTGTCCTATACTATATACATATATATTTTGTTGTTTGCATAGGCTATATTTCATTGTCATAAGCACACTGAACTGTGTAGCACTTAAGAGGATTCACACGTTCATGTTAAAAGGGTAGTTTGAATTGTAAGGCCGCAGACCAGAAAAACAGCATAAAAATTGATATAAATGACAAACGCAATCTTCATCTGTATTCTTATCATAAGGGGGTCTCAGATAAGCTTGGCTTGTTTCTCTCTGTCTCTGCCCTGTCTCTTTTTTTCTGTCTTTCTCTCTCTCATCATTCCTCTCTCTCTGTCTCTCTCTCAGCCTCCCTCTCATGCCTATTCCCTGTAGAAGCCCCCCAGAGCAAATAGAGCAGTTGGTTTTGTTTCAGTCTCTCCAGCCAGTACCAGAACTGAACATAACCAACGGACCATGTGTTACCTGCAGGTCGCGGACCCCTCGGTCGGTGAAGGTGAGGATGAAGACCATGGCCTTCCCCCCTACGTACAGCGTGTTGGTACCTTCCTGGTGGTACATGCTGATGTAGTTCTCAGGCTTGGCAAAGTGGAACCGGGGGGGTCCTGGTGGGGAAAACCAAACCGAAGGGGGGGGGGCAATTAAAACTGACCTGTGGTAGTTGAACTGACATTTTGAATGCATGGAAATTAATTGATATCATGGGAATTTCATGTATGTATTCTTACTGGAATATGATAGAATAGAATAGCTCAACTGGTCAAGCTCCCTATTGGGAATTTGACACCTAACCCAATACCTGGTTTCAATTTCCACTAAGTCAACCCATGCTCAAAAAGTTTGCTTTGCATGTCCATAGTAGGAACTCGCCTGATCCTAAATGAGCAGCTTCTGAATTCACAGGGGGTCATTTTGGATAGCATTGGATAGTGGTAATGAGATAGCATAGAGTATAATTCAAGGAACAGCAAATACTGTGGATCGATTCCGCTCCCCACTTCCAGTGGCGTATCTGCAGTGGGTGTGTTACTGTAATGAAGACATCAGGAGATAATGAGAGGGCTACTTCATTAGGAGCTTCTCACATATTTATGTGTGTAAAACAAGGCCAGCCTGACACATCTAATTATGAGTCTGGGTATTGGGATTTCACTTTGGCCAGAAATTTAGCAATGTTAGCCTACTGTGTGTGTGGGTGTGTGTGTGGCGTGTGTGTGTGTGTGTTTGTTGGTGTGTCTGTGTGTGTGTGTGTGTGTGTGTGTGTGTGTGTGTGTGTGTGTGTGTGTGTGTGTGTGTGTGTGTGTGTGTGTGTGTGTGTGTGTGTGTTCGTGTGTGCGTGTGTGTGTGTGTGTGTGGGTGTCGGTGTGTGGGGGAGGTGTTCTGCGAGTGCGCCTGTGTGTTTGTGATTGGGTTTGTTTGTCTGTGTTTGTGTTCTTCGGTATGTGTGTGTGTGTGTGTTTTTTTTTTGTGTGTGTGTGTGTGTGTGTGTGTGTGT
>NC_079422.1:10619914-10627414 GCF_026213295.1 Gadus chalcogrammus
AGTTATAGCGCCACCAGGTGTTGAACAAACAAGTGCTGCAACGACCTGAACACTGACTAACCGTATTGATTAAGAGAGTATCCATTTAGATAAATGATAGCCTATATTTGATGTTCCATTTAATAGGTAATATATTCAGGATCAGTTTTATTTTTAGGTAGACTACAATTCAATGTGTGTGTGCGTGTGTGTGAGTGTGTGTGTGTGTGTGTGTGTGTGTGTGTGTGTGTGTGTGTGTGTGTGTGTGTGTGTGTGTGTGTGTGTGTGTGTGTGTGTGTGTGTGTGTGTGTTTGTGTGTGTGTGTGTGTGTGTGTGTGTGTGTGTGTTTGTGTCTGTGTGTGTGTGTGTGTGTGTGTGTGTGTGTGTGTGTGTGTGTGTGTGTGTGTGTGTGTGTGTGTGTGTGTGTGTGTGTTTGTGTGTGTGTGTGTGTGTGTGTGTGTGTGTGTGTGTGTGTGTGTGTGTGTGTGTGTGTGTGTGTGTGTGTGTGTGTGTGTGTGTGTGTGTGAACGTGGTGCGGGTGATTATGTGTATGTGTGTATTTTCGCATCCGCATATGTGTGTCATAGAGAGAGAGAAAGAAAGACAGAGAGAGAGAGAGAGAGAGAGAGAGAGAGAGAGAGAGAGAGAGAGAGAGAGAGAGAGAGAGAGAGAGAGAGAGAGAGAGAGAGAGAGAGAGAGAGCATAACGGGATAACATTATGAGTGGCCTATAAACACTATGAGAATGGGTTGCGTGACGGTTGCATGGCGGTCTGTCCATCCAGGATATTAATAAACAGAACAGATGATGTGATTGCGGGACGTGGTGACAGTCTGCAGACCGACACCGCAGACAGAGACTTGCTGAGGTAATCCAGAAGAGTTTAAATCTCTGCCGCTCACACACGTGATTATATATACTGTATATATATATCTTTCTGGGTTATGCTGGGCAACTGGAAGAGAAAATGGGAGGGGTGGATTCTCTACCCAATGTACAGAGTTTAATCTGTCCTGGGCACCAGTTATAGCAAGAAAACCCAAATGTTAACCCAGTATCCAAATGTCAAAGCTCAGTCCTAATTTTAACTCCCAGTCATTTCTTATACCAAACAGAAAACAGTACAATCATATTTGTGCATTTCTTTTTTTACTTGCATGTTGTTTCCCCATTGCCGCTGTGTGTGTGCACAACCTAAGCAGCAGGTGTGTTTAGTGTTGGCTCTCAGTCAAGCTTCAAGGCTATCAAAGGTGTTTTTGTGTAGATGTCATCCTATTTGATGTTATATGTATTTTGTGTTCAACTTCATGTTTCCTAAAGCCTGGAGCAGAGACCAGATCTCTTACTGGACCACACAGAGTGGTCATCTCCTCCCCCCTATAGTGACCGGCTCCACGGGAATCTCAGGCATTTAAAACATATGCCTTGGGGAATTCAAACTTTAACCTCCCTCTGTGAAACGAGGCCTTCCTGCTCCTTCATCTCTCTCCCGTGTTCCCTCTCTGGCGTTCCTCTTGCCCTCTGCTCCCCTTATGACTGGCTCCCTTCCTCCCTACCGCCTTCCCTGACCCCTCCCATCTTCCCTCCTCCTCTTCCTCCCCCTGCTCTGTCACGGTCCAGGAGGACATGGCTCAGGAGTGAGGAGGAGGAAGGAGTTGTTCAAGAAGCTTCAAACAGAGCCCTTGAAGGATCGGAGCCCATGATAGAATCGTTTGCTCATTTGGTATCGTAACATAAACGTGAGGCAGTTGAAATACAAGCATTTAATATTTTTAAATAAAAAAAACAATCAAGCAATAACTTAGAAATTGAAGAAAATTGCAAAAGAAAAAAAATATTTGTACAGCGTTAATTGCGTGATCTTTCTTTCCTTTTTTCCACTGGCAATACAAAGTGTTGGTGTGCCGGTCCGTTTCCACACCTTTTCTTTAGTCCAGAGTAGAGTGTGACGTTGGTGAGGATTAGTAATCCTCAGAGCTCGACAAATGGAGAGAATAAAACCCCTTGTACAAAAACGCCCTTGACCTGTATGCCACATACAAGATAGAAATGATTACACGATGACAATGTTGCCCAGGCACATTTGTTTTTGTTAGTGCTGCATTTGATGTGATATTCGCAAATCTTTAAGTAAAAAAAATCATAAAAGTAAGGGCCTGTAAACATAAAAACAGCATGTAATTCTTCTAATGTCCTAAAATCCTTAAAAAAAAGTTTAAAGTTGTCTTGTTAAAAAACTGCATTAATTATGAAATGCGTAACCTATGAAATTATATTCAATGATTTCTTATATACAATGAGATATACCTTATACTTTGCAGTATGCCATCAATCACCCACTCAAAGGATCAGTGTACCATATACATATTACCGATATGCATATGCCAAATTGACATTCAAATAACCAAGCCAAGTAGACAGCTATCCAAATGTACTGTAAATGGCTGGCAACTCTACGGTCTCAATTCCTCATATCATTATCAATCAACGTCTTGTTATCTTGTGAGAGAGTGCCTGAGTGCTGACTGGACACCGTCTGAAGTGATCGAGCACGACTAGGCAGAAAGAGTTTGACCCTCAGGTCAATGGGCGTAGTACTTCCTCGGCCTGCATTGGCAGCTCAGACCACTCGTCAAAGAAAGCAGATGAATCAACACTAGATTTATATATGATTATGCAGGTTGATTATTTTACGCTAAGTTAAACATTAATTGCCATGCAACACATGTGATGCTCCCAAACTCTATGAAGACAGCATTGCTTCTCTTATTAAATCCTACATGCGACAGTTAAGGGGATACTTCATTATTTTCCGTAAGTAAAGATCAATATAAGCACAGCAAACATGAGACAGACCTGCTCCCACATATTCACCGGTAATTACATTTCTAGTGAAGTGATCTTCATTCAGCCACAAGTGTGCACCGCAATTAAACAAAAATTCCTTTTAATTTGCCTCTTGATGGGGGCCGCAGCCTTCTCGATGTGGAGCTCAATGGCCTCAACTGTCCCTCCGGAGCACCTGTAATTCCCGGAGACGCTCCTCTCATTAAACGCCCTCTGATCCCCTCTTCCCCCTCCGCCTCAGATCAGCTTCATGGTGAACCTGCCTGCATCGGCGCCGTCGCCCCCTCCCCCCATGGAGGAGCGGGGAACAAAGTCGATGGTGGCAGTGTGCTTGATCTGCCCTTTGCTCTGGCTCCAGAAGAACATGAACACGAAGCAGATGGCCACCGAGCTCAGGAAGGACAGGAACCCCATGGTGGTGGCGATGACCAGCGTCTTGGCGTCGAACGGGTACGGCTTGGCAATCTGAGCGGAGGAGTTGGTGGCGGCGGCCTGGGAGTACGGTGCCTCCTCTGAGTAGAAGGTCAGGGTGCGGTTGCGGGAGAAGCCTTTCACCTGCAGGTTGACGCTCAGGGTTTCGTTCCCGGCCGCGTTCCCCGCCACGCATCGGTACGCGCCGCTGTCCTGCACTTGGGCGAAGCGGACCTCCAGAGACCCGTTGGACAGGACCCTGAGCCGCCCCGTGGAGCTGAGCACAGCCTTGCTGGGGGAGATCCAGGTGATGGCCGGGGCCGGGTCCCCGTCGGCTCTGCAGGAGAAGAGCACCGTGGTGCCTTCCTCCACTCGGGACTCCTGGGGCCTTCGGTCGGCTATCCGGGCAGGCCGGCAGGTGAACATCCTGGGCAGCTCCTTCTCCGAAAAGTCCCTGAACTCTCGCTGCCGGACCGCCTCAGGGGACACACAGGTGGGCTGTCGTCCGTCAAAGTTCAGTCTCAACCGCCGCCGCACCACCCACAGCAGCCGGCAGTCACAGGCCAGGGGGTTGGCGTCCAGCCTCAGCACCTGAAGGTTACCCACCGAATGGAAGGCACTCTCCTCCAAGGTGCTGAGCTGATTGGATGTCACGTTGAGCATGCGGAAGTAGGCCAGTCCCCTGAAGGCCCCAGGCTCTATTCGTAGGAGACTCCCCCCCGCTAGATGCAGCTCCTGGAGCCTCAACAGGTCCCCTAGAAGGTTGCCCTGGATGGCGGTGATGGGGTTGTAGGACAGGTCCAGGAAGCGCAGGTAGACCAGGTGTCGGAGCGCGGCATAAGGGACGGTGCTGAGGTTGCAGTTGCTGATGACCAGCGAGGTGAGGTTGAGGCCGATCAGGCTGTTGCTGGCCAGGGTGTCCAGTGCCGGCCAGTGGGAGATCTGCAGGCTGCGGAGGCGGTGGAGCCGGCGGAAAGCATTGTTGGTCAGCATGGAGATGGAGAGCCGCAGCATGCGTAGATGTGTCAGGCTCTGGAGCTGGGACAGCGCCTCGGTGGGGATGGAGGTCATGTTGCTACGGTCCACATTGAGCTCCTGCAGGTTCTGCAGGCCCACGAAGGCCCTCTGGGAGATGAACACCAGGTCGTTCTCCCCCGCCTCCAGGAACTGCAGATTCACAGTTTCCCTGAAGGTGTAGTCCAGGAAGACCAGGATCTCGTTCTCGCTGAGGTCCAGAAAGCGCAGGTTCGAAAGGCCTGAGAACACTCCAACAGGGATGATCTTGAGCCGGTTGTTCTTGACGTGGAGAGTCCTGAGGTTGTGCAGCCCCTGGAAGGCCTCCACCTCAATCATGGAGATTACGTTATCGTTGAGGTTCAGCTCTTGGAGCTGTTGGAGACCAAAGAACTGGCGGCGTCCCAGCGTCTTAATCTTATTGCTGGATAGATCCAGCCGCCTGGCGTCACTCGAACACCCCTCTGGCGCCGATGTCAGATATTTCCCAGAACAGTTGACTTCGCTGGGGTCCGGGCGACAGACGCACCGCGCCGGACAGCCCCGAGCGAACACGGCGACCCCCCCGGACTGGAGCAGCAGAATGAGGCTCCATGCCCCCCATCGGACGACCAGCTCCACAAACATCTTGCTTCCTTCCTGAGGAGGAGTGACATGAGTCCTTATTATTCGTGTATCACATTACGTATTACAAATTTAAAACATGCTCTTGTTCTGCCTCTGTCATCGCTTTCTTTCCAAAGATATTCAAAGCGTTATAGTTGAAATAATAATAAAAACCAATCTGCTTCATTAATCAAAGTACATTTTCTTCATTCATAATGTCACGTAATGTCCGACATTTTGAATATCATTGAACAATATCCATTTGGAGTGGAGTAATTCAAGGATGAGTGTTATGCACTTCAGCACTGAAACTAAAATGAATAACAATTGAAAAACGATGCAAATCATGGCTGCATAAAAAGGTGAGCTACAGTTTATGCATTTAAATAAGCTCTTAACAGAAATATGTATATTTGCAGGAAAATATGTGCATTTAATGTCTATTCACCAATGCTATAAACCTACCCTTGTAATGCGTGGTGCAGATTTTCATAACCACAGTCAGTCAAGTTAAAACCAGGGTTGAGTTGAGGACATCGGAGAGATGCGGTTCCGTTTTCAGCATTGTCTTACAACAGGGCCTGTAGGCAAGAGAAAGCTGAAGAGAGACACACATAGAGAGGGGGAGATTGATAGATATTATGAGAGACAGAGACAGTAAGACAGTGAGAGAGAGACACACAGACAGGGAAAGAGAGATATCAATTAAAGACAAACGAACAGGGAACAAGATGTCTTTTGGATTACCACTTAAGTGTGCAACCTTTTAAATAAACACTTGTTTCCAAGCAGTGTTATGGCGTGGATGCCTTGGAGGACACTGCTGGAGGTGGAAATCTGAAGTATGAGTCATTAAGCAGAGTTCCCAGCTGTTACTTGACTTTGTCCCTGTGTACTGAGGACAACAAAATCCCTACTGAACGTATTACAAAAGAAAACCTTCCACGGCTGTTCGGCGGCTACCTGCACGCAACCCACATAGCAACATGCCTCGCAGCGAGCCGGGTTCAACTCCCACCGGTGGTCCTACTGCTGCATGTCACCGCCTCCCGCCTGTCTCTCTTCACTGCCTCCCTGTCCATGGATGCATACACAGCGCATACAAATATTAATAGAAGAAATTGATAGTGAGAATAATAGGTCAGTTCAGTGAAGCGATAGTGGGTGTGCTCCGGTTTCAATGTACAGTGTCCTCGAAATGGTGACTTTGTGAGGCAGCGGCAGATAAGCCCAAAGCGGGAGAACTGAGGACTGCTGATTGTTTCCTTTCATGGCAAAGCATCTGATACTGAATATAATCCTACAGGGAGGGCGTTGAGATGATCCACGCTTGTGTTTTTTGTTTGGTAAAAAAATGAAAATAAAAATCAGCATTGAGTGCTGCAAACAAGTGGAAGATAAGGTCCTGTTTATTTTCCATAGTTTGGATGGTTTTAAAGAATGTTTTATTTTCTGCTATCAGAAGCAATTTGTAACTGAATTGAATGAGAAAATATAAATACATATAGATAATAGTTTTTTCTGAAGTGAATGTTTGAAATATTGATTATTTTTAACTAAACTAACCCTACCTTGGCCATATAATAAATTATATAATCTTCTTACAGACACATTCTAAGAATGCATGGACATGTTTGTCATGCATGAAAAGCAAGAGAGCACAAATAGACTAAAATACAAAATACATCTGATTTGTATTTGATTTGCACAAACAATCATGAAGATAAATAAATGTTGAATAAAATAAATACCCATTAAAATCCTTCCATGAGTGCCTTCTTCTGATATAAGTCACAAAGTTAGCAGTTGTCCCGATCGGATGTTGCTCTGCTTGCTTGCTGAACTTTGTGGCAGTTGAAGTCTCTGTTTGCTGACCATTATGCTCATTGACACACACACCCAGAAAGACTTGCACACAAACACTGACTCCCACCAAGACCCCCTTCCCCCCTTCCAAACACACACATACACCCACAACCACACACACACACACACACACACACACACACACACACACACACACACACACACACACACACACACACACACACACACACACACACACACACACACACACACACACACACACACACACACACACACACACACACACACACACACACACACACACACACACACACAAACACACACAGTATTTTGGATGGCAACAGGGACATAACAGACCAGTGTTGCTCTGATCAGTGTAGGAACTTTGATGACATTCTCACACCCCCCCTCCCCCCCAGCCTCTATCGTTATGTTTCTCCTCTTGGATGGGGGATTCAGTCATTACGTGTGCTAATCCCATACTCTGCACACTTTTTTCCACCGTCCACCACCAACAACACCCTCTCGCACGCCATTCCGCAAATGCAGGATCGAGAGACAGGGTCGGGCAGGTGTGTTTGTGATCTATGACGTTCACATGTCACAATCCAGTCCGGAGCTGCCAGGGGCCCAGGGCCAACCCCGACATCCCATCCCCCCCCCCCCCCCCCTTCGACCTGTAGCTCTCTGGCCTTGGCAAGTCCTAAAGCTGGATGGCAGCCAGGGGTCGCAACCCTAGAGCCTGGCGAGAGCTGACCCCCGACCTGTGATGCATGCTGCGATGTGCGATCCCTTCTTCCTGGCACTGTGCTTGGG
>NC_079422.1:10639914-10662414 GCF_026213295.1 Gadus chalcogrammus
TGTGCGTGTGTGTGTTTGTGTTTATGTGTGTGTATGGACGACGTGGAGGCGTCAACCGTCCTCCGCTTTGCGTCGGACGGTTCACGCCTCCACGTCGTCCATTAATTCCTGATAATGGACACCTCGTCGGGCATTATCCCTTACTTATCTAACATTTATTGCATATATGTGGTATATAAGAGAAGTTGATGATGGTTAAGAATATTTGACTATGGGGCAGTGAACGAGAGTGATGACTGAAATCATATGCAATCAAAACATGAAAACTATTTACAAATAATAGTTGACTGTTGAGTTCAATTCAAAGTTGATCAGGAAACCAAACAACCATAACTTCACAGCAAAAAAAATAGGACGGATAATAAGTAAGTGAGTGGGAGAGAGAGAGAGAGAGAGAGAGAGAGAGAGAGAGAGAGAGAGAGAGAGAGAGAGAGAAATTAACTAAACTAATGAATGATTGACTGACCGAATTAATGAATACGTGAGAAAGCAAGTGAGTGACTGCCTCAGTGAGAGAGAGAGAGAGGGAGCAAGTGAGGAAGCAAATGTCATTCAATGTCCTCATCTTTGTGTCACAGTGGACAGGCAAACTTCGTTCAGGGTCTCAAGTCGTATCTCCACAGCCATCTTCATTGGTTAAGATTAACCAGTTCATTTTTTTAGATTAACTATTCTTTGAGGGCAATTAAAAGAAGAAGTGGAAGCTAAAGATAGCCCACCCCTTGCCACGGGATGAAAAGGCGGGATAATTGGTTACCCTGATTACATTAATCGGGGTACCTCAGGGACAGTCCCAATTCTGGAACAGACTTTCTCTCCCACTCTGGGCCTCTTTTATTGGGAAGAGGACATGTTTCAAGGTTCGCCTTTTCTCCTGTTTTGTTTTGCGAACACTGTTATTCATATCATATTATGTTAATGCTCCAAGTATTGATTTTGTGAAAACTGTTTTGTGTCATCACCACAGGACCACATGTTCCTGAAGCATACAGACGTGGCGATTCAGGCTCGAGTGCACTTTACGACAAAGCAAAGCTCCGTAGTAATGTTATCAGGGAGGGGGGAAGACAAAGCCTTTTTTAATCCGCTGCTTTTGTTTTCTACTGAATGTATTTCATCACGGCTCTCCTCGGGCATCCTAAGGTAAGCCACTGAGAGTCCTGGCTCCGCCCCTCCTGAACGGAGGCTGCGGTGGCATCCCGCTTGATTTCCAAGGCTGCGGTAATGCGATCCCGTGGATCAAAGCCTACACGCACAAATAGACCTTTTAGTTTTTGTAGCCGTGTCGAGGTCTCAGCTGTCTCCTAGTTTGCTGGGGCCTAATGAGAACTCAGCTAACACACCGAAACCGCAGAGGCCTTTCTCTTTCCAAGTTAACATTTTGGCGCTGCTATAAATTGCGCATCAATTAAATCTCAGCCCCCCCCCCCCCCCCCGCCAACATGCCCACCAGTCCTTCCACCCATCAAGCAACAGCTCATGCGTCATGCGTCTGTGTCAGCACTGAGGATGACCCCTGTGGCTAAATATATGCATTAGGTGACATCCAAGGGAGGAGACTGCTACAGGGTTCCACCCCTTTGACTACCTCATGCAGAACAGTCCTTTCCCATAAGTGCAGTTCTTGGAAATGGTTGAACACTTTCATAACATTGATCTTAATAACATTGAACATTGAACTCAAGACCTAGCTGAATTCAACAGCGATTAGATCTGGATAATCATGAGGGACTTTTCTTCTATTGCCACAATCCAGCGCAATTAGTTGATCATTTAGGATGAGTATTTCCCTTATCGCCTGTCTCTGTCCCAAAGCCTCTACCTTCAGCTGAGGTTCCCATGCCAACCACAAGCTGTAGCCATCACTTTTTGTGTGTGAGTGTGTGTGTGTGTGTGTGTGTGTGTGTGTGTGTGTGTGTGTGTGTGTGTGTGTGTGTGTGTGTGTGTGTGTGTCTGACTGATTGTCTGTGGATATGTGTGTGTGTGTGTGTGTGTGTGTGTGTGTGTGTGTGTGTGTGTGTGTGTGTGTGTGTGTGTGTGTGTGTGTGTGTGTGTGTGTGTGTTTCTGTGTGTGTGTGTGTGTGTGTGTGTGTGTGTGTGTGTGTGTGTGTGTGTGTGTGTGTGTGTGTGTGTGTGTGTGTGTGTGGTGTGTGTGTGTGTGATTGTGTGTTTCTGTGTGTGTGGTTCTGTTGTTCATCATAAAAGCAACCCAGATTGGTTAACTTGCAGAAATTGAAAGTATTTTTGAGAAGTGAATGAAAAACTAAATATATCGACGCAACAGAGATTTTCGCAGTGATTTTGATGTTAATAACAACCACAAGTAACAACCTCTGTATAAAACCAAAGGGAAAAGACCAGCCATGTCTAATCCGACCGAATCAAAACAAGCTTTTAAAGCCCTTTCGGTGTCTAATTCCTTAATCCCTGGACTGGTCAATGAAAAGTGTGCATAGTTCAAGTGTGCAGTTTTTTTAATCCTTTCATTTCCTTTGTAGATTGACAGCAGGGGTGGGGGCGTGGGGG
This sequence comes from Gadus chalcogrammus, assembly GCF_026213295.1. Classification (NCBI taxonomy): domain Eukaryota; kingdom Metazoa; phylum Chordata; class Actinopteri; order Gadiformes; family Gadidae; genus Gadus; species Gadus chalcogrammus. The sequence continues at coordinate 10,642,441 of NC_079422.1, forward strand.
GGGGGGGGGAGTGATTACGCTGTGTGCTGTAACAAAACTCACGATACATGTCTCGTCCAGAGAGGCCTGAGCCTGGGGCCAGCAGGTGCCTCTGCACTGGGATTACGTAACGTCCACCGGACCACCGTGTCTTTATTCATCGTTTATGAGGAGGATGCCTCTAGCGACTGCAAGGTGCAGGGTGGTCCAGCAGCGCGTGTGTCCCCAGTGTGAACCTGTGTATGTACTCCTCGGAGCACGGTGCCTAAACCTGTGCTGCCCAACCGTGGCGCCGGGCACCCCCTTAGGGGCCCAACTCAGGACCCCTACTCGAGGTCCCCTGATGAACAAATGAGGTCGCGGGAGATTGCAGACTTCTGAGCTATAGATATTTAATTAATTACTTTGAGGTAAAATCATACTTTTAAAGCTTTCCTAAACATTCTGTTTGAACGAACCGACGATACCAGATTATTCGTAATCATGAGCTAAGCACTTTTAAACACTTAGTGAGGTGTGATATGATTATGTATGCTGGGACATTGATGTTATGGGCAGATGTTGATTCAAAGGATATGTAGGTGTATGTGTGTGTGTGTGTGTGTGTGTGTGTGTATTGTGGCATCCCGCCACTTAAACCTCGGCCCGGGCGGGTCCGAGGTGGAGTGATTGACGGCGTATACCGCCGCCACCCACTGAGTGGCGACGAAGAGCATCACTCTCTCCCCAATCAGCGAGATTGGGGGACACCTGGCCGGAGGCAGAGGAGCCCTTTTAAAAGGAGCAGGAGGACTGGCATTCGGGAAAGACCAGGAGCGAGAGGCAGCGGAGAGGCGCTCGGGTCCGTGAGCGGCTAGAGGCTCACGGAGGCCCTAGAGACCGCGATTATATGATTTAAGTTGTATGCATTAAATGCCGAGTGCAGCTTAACCCTCGTTAACGTGTGATTCGTTCCTGGAACCCGAATCACTAGAGTAGCGGGTTGCCACAGTATGTATGAGTGTGTATTTGTGTGTGTGTGTGTGTGTGTGTGTATGTGTGTGTGTGTGTGTGTGTGTGTGGAAGCAGATTGGTTGCAGTTCTAAAAGATAAGAAGAAAAAAACTGGGGTCAAAAGCCAAATCAAAAGCTAAGGAACCAATGCGCTCTGAAAACTATCTGCTAAATGACTCAAACTTTGTGAGTTGGTCCGGTAGGCAGAACTGTTATGCCAGAGTTCTGCTTGCTACACCGTGTGGACATCATCCCGTGATGGTCTGAGTCAGGCTGGTCACGTGACAGAAGAAGAGGGAAGGGGTTTTGCTGGTGTGCAGAGGAAGAGGAAACGGATGTGCCCCACACTGCCTAATGATGTCAAAGAAAGAGAGAGGGGGGGGGGGAGAGAGAGCAGCAGAGAGGGAGAGCGAGAGAGGGGGAGAGAGGGAGAGAGGAAGGAAGGAAAAGACGCAAGACAGTCGATCATGGAAGGCCTCTCAGGCTCTACGACGTGTTCCCTGCACACATCCATAAGGATCCATTCGTAATACAAAATCAATTCCCCTGCAACAGCCACATGCCCCCCACTCATCACATCAATACGCCCGCGTTTGGATTACTCAGCAGTTGGGAGAGCGCAGACAGACAGACGCATCCTGAAGATCAAGGGATAGATGAAGAGCACCTTTACACAACGCCGCCGTTAAAAACAGCAGCATTGATCGGGCCGTAACGGCCAGGCTCGGGGGGCTCGGGGGGGGCCAGGCTCGGGGGGCTCGGGGGGGGCCAGGCTCGGGGGGCTCGGGGGGGGGGGGGGGGGAGCGAGGGCGTTGTGGGAGTGCGTCACCCTCCGCGGCCGACTCTCCTCTTTAATCAAGCACCCGAACGGTAAGGGGGTGGGGGAGGAGCGTTGGGGGGGGGGGGGGGTGCACGTACGTGCATGCAGAGGTCACGACCCTCCTGGTGGAGAGAGAGAGCGAGGGAGGAGGGTGATCCTGGAGGGGCTGATGGATCAGAGGGGATGGGGGGTGGGGAGGAGGAGGAGGGGGGAGAGGGGTGGATGTTCCTCGGGTCATTAGCTGAATTGGCTCGAAGGTATATAGAGTGCTTAAGTAAGAGTCCTACTGGGACCTAGAGCGCCGCTTGATGACACCGGCTGGGGGAGCGTAGATCTTTTTGACTCTCTCTCTCTCTCTCTCTCTCTCTCTCTCTCTCTCTCTCTCTCATGCTAAGAAGGAGTGGGGATAATACTTTGGCAGACACAGAGAGATGAAGCTGGGAAGGAAACAGAAAATACGAAGGGAATGATGGAAAACTGCCGGACAAGTGGGCAGACAGACAGGCAAATGGACAGAGAGACAGACAAACTGAGTGATAGGCAAGTGTGCAGCTAAGGAAAGGAGAAACTCGGAACGTTTGATCGTCCATTCATTCTGTCCGTGGTCTCTCTTTCTCTCTCTCTCTCTCTCTCTCTCTCTCTCTCTCTCTCTCTCTCTCTCTCTCTCTCTCTCTCTCTCTTTCTTTCTCTCTCTCTCTCTCTCTCTGTTTTCAAGAGCGTATCAGCAGAGAGGCGATGTGCTTCTGCAGGACAAGGGCATCAAAAAGATGTCCTTGACCTTTTGGAAGTGCTGATCCAGGCCTCCCTGGTTCAGTATTGATCGGCCTGCAGAAGGTTAGTCACCCTGTTTCCACGCCCTGAGAACATCACATATGTTGATAAGCTCTTCTGAATAAAGGACCCTTTGAATTACAGTTCTATACAAGAGTGTTAACTTCTGTACATATTATATTATGAGACTTATATAAGTTATATTACTATTAACAGCCAATGTGTATTTTATCATTTGTAATTTGGACCTTAAATATCAAGGATTTACTGAATCACCTTATACAATGAATTTGACTTCTTGTGATATGAACCAATTAGGAGTAGGTTGGCGTAGAAGTGGCTAGGGGGATCCCAGTCAAAGGTCCTGGGTTTTCACAATTTTTCCAGTAGGAATCCTTCGGCATGATGTCATAGCACCTCCTTGCAAAATGCTTTCGATAAAAGAGTGTACTAAATTAATTCATATTCAAATAATATATTAACAACTTAAGAGGCTAATGTCCACACCAAAAAACAAGCAGTGCATTGAGACGTCATCAAGAACTGCAAGAAGAACACAACTTCATATACATCCTTTCAATGAATGACATGCGTGTTGTAAGCGGAAATGAGAAAAAAATGATGTATGCCTACACACTGTCACCGGCTAAATGTAGCCACATTTAGCCGGTGACATATGCGCATGGCGTGTGACTCTATGTCCTGGGTGGTCATAAGACATGTTCGTACATGTTTATATTTACACACACACAGACACGCACATCCCTAACACACCATATCCTGTTGGCTTAAGCAATAGGGAAGTAGTTTAATAAATAGTTAAATAAATAACATGCATGTGTAGCACACTTATGGTTGAATTAATCAGACGTTGGGATGACTTTACGTGGCATTTATTGTCGTCGGTCTGCAAGACATTAAACATACGGTCGGATAACAACACTTCTTCATATACAGCTCTCTAGTTAACTTTCTCAACAGTCACGCTTTCCTCAGGACCACTACAATACATGTAAAATAATGACTGGAAAGGAATACACAGTAAATTGTCATATTAGGCTCACCTGCAACACATTAAACATACGGTCGGATAACCCTTCTTCTTCATATACAGCTCTCTAGTTAACTTTCTCAACAGCCACGATTTCCTAAGGACCACTAAGACCACCCGCGGGCTGCCCCTATGTGCCTGTGTGTGGCATCCCCATAACTCCTGACAATTCTACAATAACCATGTCTTAATTCCTTTCATTCTGCATGTACAATCAGTCACATCATAACTTAAAATAAATCAATAAACAAAACCTCAAATAAAATATACAGGGGGTGTAGATGTTTCCCGGCACTGGACAGTGCACCTTTTCCCATACATGCTCACAGCATCCCTGAACAATTGATGGGATTGGCATATCATTTTACTCATTGATATTTGCATGAAATTCCAAGATGTGGAATTCATTATGTAGCCCTATTTGTAATGCATATTGTCCTGCCCCGTAGGGAAATACTGGATTGCACTGGATTAATGACAATAAAGCCTCAAATTTTTCAGTCTCTAAAAGCTCTTACCGGATGATGGGTAATAGGAAAATACAAAGTGAGGCCTGTTTTTTCATTTTCTTTCATTTAACCTTTAAATACCAGACCAGGCTAAACTTGTTATTGTTTTGTGTAAAGCCTTGTGAAAAGCCGAGAATATATTTTCAGCATTTTTACAGACAGTCTTTCCTCTAAAGGATAAAAGTAATATGATTCTGCAGAAGTAACATAAACAGTACAGGACAACACAGGCCTAACACGAACAGCAGGACAAATACACATTTCCAACAATAACAAACACATTCAAAGCACATTGAACATTGCTTATAATTTGCATAACTGCGTGTGTGTGTGTGTGTGCGTGTGTGTGTGTGTGTGTGTGTGTGTGTGTGTGTGTGTGTGTGTGTGTGTGTGTGTGTGTGTGTGTGTGTGTGTGTGTGTGTGTGTGTGTGTGCGCGCGCGCGTGTGGGTGTTTGCGTGTGTGGGTGTGCGTGCTTGCGTGTCCGTGTGCATTTGCGTGTGTGTGTGAGCGCGGTCCTGTGATCGTGTGTGTTACACAGACTCAGTTAACACGTTGAGTGAAAGATATCGTTTCACTTTGGTAGGTCCATATATTTGCTCAAGAAAAATGTACAAATTAACATAAACGAACAAATACACGTTCAGATACATTATAACGGTCGTTTGAAGTGCTGAAATATGACACCTGGCATCATCTGGTTAGTCGTCACCCTGCTGCAAGAATCCAGATGTGAACCCCCCCTTCCTCGAAATACTTGTTCCTTCCCAAACCCGGAGCTCCCAAGTTTTACTTCCTCATATTCCAAGTAGGCCTATATAAACTCATCCGCTGACCCACTTCAGCAGAAAGGACAGAAGGCTCGAAACTCCCAACATTGAACCTCAACTTCATCATTCAATATCCGCCGTCCCACATCTGAACCAAAGGTAAGTCCAAGCGAACTTGTGGACGACGTGCAAAGTGTAGAGACTTATTTAGTGAATATGTTTGGGTCATTTCTCGGAAATTGTTCCCTTGCATTGTAAAACTGATAAGGTTCAACGGTAAATTGTGCTTTTGACCTCGTTTTTTCGCTGACAGCGCCTTAAGGAAAACCCCAAAACTCAGGAATGTTCCGCACCAACAGGCTCCCTCTCCGTGTGTGTGCGTTTCTAACTCGCAGTATTTCACCACTTTGGTGCGAAGTAAACAGTGACACTTAATATATTGCGAAAGCTAGATAGAAAAAAACGTAAATGGCAGAGATTTAATTGGTAAAACTTAATGCAAAACAGATTAAGTGCTGCTTCAGATCCCTCCATAATAACTAACCTAACTAACCTAACCACGCAGCATCCGTTCTTCTAACCCACATACTGGCTGGTAAAAAATTGCTTAGTACGCAGAAATCGCACATGATGTCTCAGTAGCTTGGATGTTACTTGGAATAATAGAAGTCCAATAACACATAGGCATATGTCATTGTATTTTATTCTGTAACCATTTGTTTACATATTATTCATCAGGTTGTTTACGTGCCCTCTGCTGTTTTCCCAGAATGCTGCTGTGTTTGTGCGCGTTGATGCTGGCGGGGGCGGCTCTGTGTCACCCGCTGGACGAGGTCACGCTGGACGCCCAGTGGGACCAGTGGAAGATCACGCACCGCAGGGATTACAACGGCCTGGTCAGTGTGTGTGTGTGTGTGTGCGTGCGTGCGTGCGTGCGTGCGTGTGTGTGTGTGTGTGTGTGTGTGTGTGTGTGTGTGTGTGTGTGTGTGTGTGTGTGTGTGTGTGTGATTGTGTGTGTGTGTGTGTGTGTGTGTGTGTGTGTGTGTGTGTGTGCGTGCGCGTGTGTGTGTTTGTGTGCGTGCTGTCTGTGCTTTATGTATGTGTGTGTGTGTGTGTGTGTGTGTGTGTGTGTGTGTGTGTGTGTGTGTGTGTGTGTGTGTGTGTGTGTGTGTGTGTGTGTGTGTGTGTGTGTGTGTTTGCGCACATCTGCTTTTATGCCTCATGCCACATGGTGATGCATTTCTATTTCTTCCTTTCTTTGTTCTAACTATTTTTTTGGGTCACTCACACCCCTTCTCTTCTCCCCTCCATCTCTCCCAGCCACCCTCTCTCTCTCTCTCTCTCTCTCTCTCTCTCTCTCTCTCCTCTCTCTCTCTCTCTCTCTCTCTCTCTCTCTCTCTCTCTCTCTCTCAGTGTGCCAGTTTACTAGCAAACATGTTTGTGTGTGTGTGTGTGTGTGTGTGTGTGTGTGTGTGTGTGTGTGCGTTTGACTCACTGTCTCTGTGTCACTCTATCTCTCTGTCTGCATGGAATTATGTCTGTCTTCCTGCCTGTTGTCTGTATGTCTGTCTATTCCTATCTCAGTGTGTCAGATTTTTCTCATTTCTCATTTCTCATAATCATAATGCCGCAAAGCGCTCCTTCAATTTGAGGAATAACCACACATGAAGTGATACACATAAAACCATTCATTTAACACACTAAGTAGGAACACGTTAGGTTTGTGACGCTTAAACTAGTCACATGATCTCCTTCTCCTTCCAGTTCTACTTTCTGGTTGTGGACGTACAGAGCTCAGATAACAGAGTTGACCAACATTAATATCATTGATGAGATTGATTCTAGTGCAACTAGACTATCAACTGTGCAACTCAAAAATCTGTCTCAGTGACTGAAATGAAAAAGGCTGAAACACCTTTATTCAAATACTTAGAATGTTCATACCTATAAATGCTTAATTGACACTTGAACATCCTTACGCCCCTCCGCATCCTAAGCAATATGAAGAACAGAAAAAAACAGATATTCCTTCCAAACTCGTGAATTAATGGCAGTGCTTGAGTTCAAACAGGTGAAACCTAGATAAGGGTTCATTGAGGCCTTGTGACAGGACATGGAGGGTCCCCGGTGCATGATCTGTGCTACCAGAAATCCAGTTGGTGGTTGTCTGCCATTGCCACTGGCGAACTGACAGTAACGTATGTAGACTAGTTAATTCAATCGCTTAGGTTGTCCTCAATTCTCTAATTCTGAGATTTATCAAATCATTTTATGATAGGCCCTACTCTGCATAACCATGGTTGAACGTATGTTTTACTTATGCTTTTTACCAATTTTTACCATTCAAATAATGTATTGCATTTTATTATGTCCTTGGCCCGAATATTTCAACCAGCATACACTCTTTTTTATCTTTATCTCTCTCTTCACAAATATGAGCAAACACACACTCACACATGCAAATACACACACACAGACACACACACACCACAAACAACCATACACACGCACACAAACACACAGTATATTCCTATCCCTAAAAGGATCTCAGACTGCATATGCTCTCATTAAATCAAAAACTGTGGTTTCACTTTCCCTTTAACAAACAGCAAACATTTCTCTTGCCTAAATGTGTGTGTTTGTCTGTGTTTATGTGTCTCTCTGTGTCTCTGTGTGTGGTGTGTGTGTGTGCGTGGCAGTGTGCGGCCGGCTCAAGGTTATACAGAACACTATGTCTAGACGCGATTATGTTTTTGTATCTCAGTTGTGTGTGTATGAGTGTGTGCGGGTTTGTGTGTCTGTGTCGGTCCTGTTTCTGTGTTCACCTCCATCTCCAGGGGTCAGCCTCTAGCATTGACTATGCGTGTGTAAATCGCCACGCGTGTCCATACGTTTCCTTTCCTCGTGTGTCTGTGTGTCTGTGGGGTCTGGGAGTGTGTGTGTGTGTGTGCACAGACCACATATGCATGTGTTCTGCCACATATAACCAGGTTCCAGCCCTGGCAAACTGCCGCCCAGTGTGGCGGTCGACGGCAGGGGACTTATCGGTCGTACAGATCCATGGTGCGGCCGGGCCTTTTCAGACACACTGTAGCTCCACCACTCGATCTGATAGCCTTGTAATAGAACCAGCGTCTCTGCCCAGATTTTGCATTTTCCATTAGTGTGATGGAGATTAAAACACGCTGTGTTCACGGTGCTTATGTTAATGTGGAGTTGAGAGTGGAACACGGTTTTTCTGCAGTCCCGCGGCCACAGTATCTGTGTTTCCCATAGCTCAGATTTTCTGCTGTTTCAAAACGCCATCAATAGATACTAAAAGCGTTTGTGGCGAGAAACAAGAACAATCAAATGAAGGGGAGCAGTGCAAAGAGCCACAACACTGCTTGTTACGTTCAATGTTATGTAGCGGTTAAACTATTTTGATCACATATTTTCACGGTAAAACTGTGTTATGCTAAGCGTGAAAATCGTAATAAAAGACTAATTAAATCATCTCACTGAGAAGGGAGCGAATTGCTATTATGAATATTACTAAATTAATTCTAAATCCTATTCCTATAATTATATATGAGTGTGGTGTTTCTGTTTGTCCTGGCTGGTGGAGGGGAGAACACAAGGCTGGGACGCAAAACAGGGTCTGTTCAAATTAAATGGACAACATTAACATTTCATTTCTACCTATTCATGCATGCATTCATTCACCAACCGCTAGCTGTCAGCACCATTAGAACACATTCACATTCCGGGCACCAACGTCAAGACCAGTTAGTTGATTAGTTAGTTAGTTGGTTAACTGGTTGGTTGGCGACTTGGTAGTTCTTGATTAGTAAGTGAGTGAGTTAGTTTGTTAATAAGGTAGTTAGCCAGTTAGATAGTTAGTTAGTAAGTTAGTTAGTTAGTTAGTTAGTTATTTAATTAGTTAGTTGGACAGTTATTTAGTTGGTTAGTTGTCTGGTGGGTGCAACCAGCAGAATAAAAATCTGTTTAAATGCAGCCTGTTGATGTGTCTGTCCCTCTGTGCATGTCTGTCCCTCTGTGTGTGTCTGTCCCTCTGTGTGGGGTGTGTGTCTGTCCCTCTGTGTGTGTCTGTCCCTCTGTGTGGGGTGTGTGTCTGTCCCTCTGAGTGTGTCTGTCCCTCTGTGTGGGGTGTGTGTCTGTCCATCTGTGTGTGTCTGTCCCTCTGTGTGTGTCTTTCCCTCTGTGTGTGTCTGTCCCTCTGTGTGTGTCTGTCCCTCTCTGTGTGTGTCTGTCCCTCTGTGTCTGTCTGTCCCTCTGTGTGGGGTGTGTGTCTGTCCTTCTGTGTCTGTCCCTCTGTGTGTGTCTGTCCTTCTGTGTCTGTCCCTCTGTGTGGGGTGTGTGTCTGTCCTTCTGTGTCTGTCCCTCTGTGTGTTGTGTGTGTCTGGTCCCAGGATGAGGAGGGGATCCGGAGGGCCGTCTGGGAGAAGAACTCCCGCATGATCGCGGCCCACAACGAAGAAGCCGCGCTGGGCATGCACTCCTACGAGATGGGCATGAACCACCTGGGAGACATGGTGAGGGGAACACGCTCACACACACACACACACACACACACACACACACACACACACACACACACACACACACACACACACACACACACACACACACACACACACACACACACACACAGCCCCAAACACAAATACACAAACACACATACACACATACATACATACACACACACACACACACACACACACACACACACACACACACAGCCCCAAACACACACACACACACACACACGCACGCACACCACACACACACACACACACACACACACACACACACACACACACACACACACACACACACACACACACACACACACACACACACACACACACACACACACACACACACACACACACACACACAAACACACACCACACAGACACACGTACCACACACACTGCGATATGTAAGGTATTTGTAACCACTAGGTCTGTTGCTCTGTATTCTAGTCCCTCTGTAATCCCCCCTCCCCCCCAGGGAGATGGGGGGTGACCCCCAGTATTTTGGGTCAGTGTTGCAGCCCACTAATCTCTATCCTCCAAAAAGTGTGTCACGATACACTTGTTGACTTGAAAAATACAAGGGCAGTGAAGGCAGAGCCATGCCCCTAAGCTGGGCAAGACAAGAACCCATCTGGGTGTTCTTTGCGTGACTTGTGGATGTCCGGGTCGGTCCCTATGCCAGATACGGGCCCACCTGGAGCCCGGAGGCCGGGCCGTGGCTGCCGTTAAATCAGCCGTAGTGATGTATGTGTCAGCGCAGGTCCTGAGTAAGGCTGTGTTTCCACATGCCTGTGTGAAGAGAAGGGGTTGGTACAGTACAGCTGATATATAGCATCTAAGTCGAAGTCTATTTTATTTTACTGTGGGGGTTTGGACCGGGTTTCATTAACACTATGGGGTGATGATTTACGTGTTGGTTGTCATGTTTACGAGGGCGGTAATGTGTAAAGAAGGGTGCGGAAGGAATCAATGGGGTTTCGGGCGAGATGCGTTTCAGTGAAATGAAAGGGGAACAACAACAGGAAGGCGGGTCTTGTCTTCCTGATGAGTGAGGTGGGGTTCATGTGTTGAGCCGTTTCATCACATGTACCCTCAAAGGGCTTCACAGGCCCATACCTGAGTAGTCCTCTAAAGGCTAAGGCCTCATCAGAGGCAGGCAGGAGTCAGACTCCTGAAACCTTGAGAAGAGACCCATGAGTTTAACTCTAAATTGTTCTGCACTAGTTATTAAAGACATGGGTGTTAGGGATGACCATACTAAATATGCATATAACTACATATACACACTGTGTTATATATATTATATTAATATGTAATTATGTTATATCTGATGGCATTGTTCAACATCATTTATTGAGTTTTAAGTCTTCATAAAGGGAAATTTGAATTCCTAGCAGAATATCATATCAATCACTTACAGATAATTTTACAGTACAGCGATTGATCAAATCAAATCACACTCTCTCTCTGTCTCTCTCTGTGTCTCTCTCGCCCCTCCAGACATCCGAAGAGGTGTCTGAGAAGATGATGGGTCTGCTGGTGCCACTGAACAGAGACCTCACCTTCACCGCCGCCTTCGATGACAAGCTGGAGAAGCTGCCCAAGTCTGTCGACTACCGCAAGAAGGGCATGGTGACCTCCGTCAAAAACCAGGTCGGTGGGGCTAAGGAGCAGAGGTTAAAGGTTGCGTGGGGCTTTTTAGCAGCAGGTTGTCTAGATTCTGTGGAGAGAGAGATAGTGTGAGAGAAAGAGAGGGCGAGAGACAGAATGTATAAAGTGAGTTATGAGTACCAGCAGAGATTAATAGAATAGCCAGCACCCTGAGTAAAGCTGTTAATGCTGCTTTTTATCATTTCAACAGAGCTTAGATTAGAAATTCTTTGGTGGGTGTTTCACATTCAGCATTGTCCTGTTTGGTGGTCCATGGCCTTCCTGTGTCACCGGCCAATGAAAACAAATTATCCCTGATGCGGGGCATTCATGAAGCCTTGTTGAGAAAAGTACATGTCAAAGTACATGTCACTGGCCCAATCCCAATGTCCGGACTCACGGACTCACAGACTTTATTGCGCGTTCTCGCAAAATTATAGAGCCTTTAGGGCTGCCCCAATGTTGAATTCCAAAGGGCTTGAGGGTTTGAGTCCACACTTACCGAGCCCTTTCCGGGAGTCTGCATCAGTGCAGACTTCACCTAAGGGAATTACCCACAGTTCAAAGCGTTGTGACGTTTACCAGGGAGACCATAGGGAAATCTGGAAATTAGGAAGGTAAACAACAAGACAACGTTACTGTCTGTGGCGAAGTCATGGCCATTCTGGTAGAGCCCATGGGACCTATGAGATCGAAAAATATGAATGGGTTTCATGGAGAGAAAGTAATTATTTTCTGGTCCCAGTCTTTATATGCCCCGGATTACACATAAGTTGTTTGTGGATTTAAATTATATTTTTTAATGCAAAGAAAGGGTTAGAAGTTTGATAATGTTAGGTTTTTTCCAAGGGGAGGATAAAAGCATCCAAAGAGGTGAAAACCATTATAAGTTAGGGCATGTGGAGAGTTTCAGTTTTGCCGATGGGGAGATTGACGGTCTTGTCCACGCCAGTCGCAGGGAGCGTGACGACACATACAAGACATGTAGTCTTCCTCATTGTGTTTGCTCTGCAGCCTTAACTGAACAATTGAACAATAAACGGTCAGTAAATGGTTTTCACCTCTATTGATGCTTTTATCCTCCCCTTGGAAAAAACCTAACATTATCAAACTTCTTCACGAAAATATTTAGTTTTCTTTGCATGAAAAATTATCAATAAAATCCACAAACAACATATGTGTAATCCGGGTCAAATAAAGACTGGGACCAGAAAAATAATTGCTATCTCTCCATTGAAACCCATACATATTTTTCGATCTCATAGGTCCCATGGGCTATACCGGAAGGTGCGCGACTTCTCCACTGTATGCACGACCAGATAGGAATTTCTGCCTTTTTTTAGTGAGCCGGATCTTTTGGATCAGCTCACCAACAAGAGCATGCTCTTTTGGCTCCCAAACGGCTCTTCATATTACTACTTATTATTCAGCCAAATGTAGCCCGTTCTGACTTATGATTAGTATGTGTAGGCTAATAATCACCTTAATTATTCAATACATCCTTTATACTGAAGTATACAAAAGTAAGATTATATTTTCTAATATCATTAAATTGCTGTAGGCGATTGTTTTCATTGCATTTACAAAAAAACAAAAAAAAACGTCAAAATGAGATTTTTTAACCGGCAGGGGTACAGCAACCAGGGCCATTGCAACAAGTCCTGGGCCCCTATACAAGAGGTACTGATGGGCCCCCCTGCGCTGAATTGTTGACGGGGGGGGGGGGGGGGCCTAGTACTATGGGCTGGTAGTTACTTTTCTTTTTATTTTTTATTATTTTTTATTATTATTTTATTGCCATGGGCCCCCCCTGGCTGTGGGCCCCTAGAATTGTCATCACCTTTCACCCCTTTACGACGGCCCTGCAACATCTTTGTCTTTGAACGTTTTCAAGGTAACATGTGCTCTCGTGAAGTGCTGTCCCAATCCCATATATACCTATCTGAGGCCATGTGGCCTCACACGCTCGCTCACTTAGCACCTGAGATCAATTAAGCCTGTGAGTCCTTAGTCCTTAGTCCTAAGGGTGGATTGGAGAGCGAGGCTCTCTTTATGGCTTTTGGCTAAGGTAATAAAGAAATGTTATTGTTCTTGGTTCCAGCTGTTGTCAGTATACAACATGTTAGATCTGAACATTGACATGCTCATTGGAAGTGGATGGCTGCTTTAACTCAGATGTTACTTTTGTTAACTGTATGTTTGAAAAAAAAACAGCCTGCTAGATGCAACGACAAAAACGAAAACCACAAAATAACAATAGCAACATAGCAATCAAGCATACTGGAGTCACACACCCTAGTAGGCAAGGATGCAACTGTGGTTATGAATGTGTCCCCACTCCCCACCATTGTTACCAGTTTCCAATGAATCATGCAGCAGATTGATGGGTGCATTCCATAGACCCCAGTGGTTTCTCCTCCACTTCCTTTGTGATGCTTGGATTGAGTTGTGTTGTGTTCTTCTAAGCAATTTAACAAAACCATCAGAGCAGAAGCTGGCCGCCTCAGATCTCAAATCAGCATCAAGTAAACAACTGCTCTGTTTGAATAAGTCACATAGGATCTCTTCATTGAAACGAGAAACCAGAGTAAAGATAGAGACACTTGTCTCTGTCTCTGGGGGGGGGGGGGGGGTACGGCCAATCCTCCCATGAAAACAATGCTATGGTGGTTTTTGTTGAAGAGACAGATAATTAATTACCACCACTGAATCCCTAATGGGGTCCTTCCCTGCGAATATCCACGCAACAAACTAAACAAAATAGAATACAATAGATCAAAAGCTCAATACAACAAGTTGTCTTGTTGAGCATGCAATTAAATGCCTCATCAGTCTGACCTGGAAACCAATTAAAAGGTTTGAGTGTATTACCTTGATTATTTTAAATGAGAAGAGGTGGCCCAACTCCAGTTTTAAACCAGTCATATACTGTCCCCTTGTGGACACATAAAGTACTACACTGGCACCCAAGCCTTATGCCTTTGTCTGCATAGTTTCAAGGGCTATTATTATTTATTAACACCCCCTCCCTCCTTCCCTCCCTCCCTCCCTCCCTCCCTCCCTCCCTCCCTCCCTCCCTCCTCCTCCACCCCCGTCCTCCCCTCCCACTCTCTCCAGGGCTCCTGTGGGTCCTGCTGGGCGTTCAGCTCAGCAGGGGCCCTGGAGGGCCAGCTGGCCAAGACCACTGGAACCCTGCGGGACCTGAGCCCCCAGAACCTGGTGGACTGTGTGACAGAGAACAGCGGCTGCGGGGGAGGCTACATGACCAACGCCTTCATCTACGTCATGCAGAATGGAGGCATCGACTCTGACGAGTCCTACCCCTACATTGGCCAGGTACCGTGACTATCACTCCAGACCAGCGCTTCTTCTGCTAATTCCCTTAATGGAATTGATTTTACTACGTAAACATAATATAAGCTGCAGCGTTTTAATAGATCATAAACATGAATGGGTTTTCAGAATAAAATACTACCGAAAACGTGTCAGAACGTGTGGCTATTGTGTGCGGGACGACAGGAAGACTTGAATTTTTATTGTTCCCTTAAACAAACAGTTGCTCTCGTCCTCATTTGGACTAGTGCACAAGTAGGATCAGTAAGATAAATGGAGGGACGTCAGAAGTTGTCTTACACAGAATTAATCAAGTTAAAGGAACAGTAGAAGAAAAATGATGTTCATCAAGTATTGAATGGCATTTTGTACTGCAGTGATGGGATCCACACAACGCAACAGTGCAGAAATGGACCTTTCTTGACCCAGTCATGCGTTGCTTTCATAAAGTCATCTATTTTAACGTACCGTAGTTAGAATTGCATTTCATCAAAACTATTTGGTAGAAGTTCATCTTTCAGTTCCTACAGCTGTTGAAACCTTTAGGGAAGTGGTGGGGTAAACTGGTTTAAAACATTTTGCAACAAGATCACTTCTGTTTTCCTCCAAAGGAGGAGTAAATTAACTCCTAAAAGGCCAAGACTGTGGGTTTGTATGATTTATATCGGAATACCCTTAAACAATCAGTTCTCTATCAAATGGTGTATCAAAAAACATTGAGATGGTAAATATGTTGATATACACCTTTACACATTGTGGCAACCCGACACAGTTGAGCGCACCAACTCCTCCCAACAGGACCCATTCCTTGGTGAAGAGCCAAAAAGGCATGTTTATTTAAGAATAAAAGTCTCTCCAAACACAAAACTTAAACCTCGGAGAATCAGCGGTCCCCCTTCTTCGTGGGGTGGAAACCCGTCACCCACGAGGACCGGTCTCCTCCTTGCAGGAGCTCCAAGGCTGGGAGAGCCCCCGAATGAGTGGAGAAGCAGGCTATTTAGCCCTGCTTCTCCACTTGTTCCTCAGGTGCTCCCATATCCTTAATTGGCCTGGGCCGGGGTGCCACCAACATGAGCAGTGTGGACTTTAGTCCAATATTTTTGCATTTTAATTATTTTGTAGATAAACCCCATCTAGACATTTGGAATCGACTTTCATTATTATTGATTTCATCACAGTGTATGCACATTTTTCCAGAGGCTTTAACACTGTTGACAAACCCCAGCCCCGTCTAGCCACTGGACTTTAAATGGTTACATGCTTACCTGTTGCATCTCCCTTTAGGCATGTTCAAACCTGTTTACATTTACTGCCTTGCACTGTATAACTGTTTACACTAATTGCTGCACTGAACTGCACTGTCTAGCACTTGACTTTAAAATGGCTACCTGCTTACCTGATGCGTTTCACCTCTGCATGTTTACCTGTTTACCTTTACATTTACTGCTTTGTGCTATATAACAGTTTACATTCATTACTGCACTGTTTTAAACCTATTGCCCTTGCACAGCTATCACGCAAAAGAAAAAAAAAACCTGCGCAATACTTTTAAACTTTTATCATATAATCCATAACCTGACCAAAACCGAAAAAAAATACATTGATATACTACTGTATATATAAATGTATATTTATACTCTCGGTACATAATCTCCCCCTATACTTCTGACAAACCTGTATCTATAACCTTACAGTGTACTAAAATAGCAGTTTGGTATTCAATGCTTCTTTTGCACTTCAGGTTAGACGTCAACTACATTTAATTTGTTCTGTACTTTTACTCTGCTAGTGACAATAAAGTTGAATCTAATCTAACCTATCTAATCTAATCTAATTTTTCAGAATCGTTTTAACGTAACATGTAATGTAAAATCGTTGTCCTAAATGTGTATGACCTGTGTCTATCGGTGCCTGCAGGACCAGCAATGCGGCTTCAACGTCTCCCGGCGTGGCCGCTGAGGTGCAAGGGCTACAAGCAGATCCCCGTGGAGACGAGAGGGCCCTGGCCGTGGCCCTCTTCAAGGCTGGCCCTGTGTCCGTGGGTATCGACGCCGGCCTGGGCACCTTCCAGTTCTACCAGCATGGTCAGTCCGCTGTGGCATTATGCACAAACCACAGGCAATGGTGGGGGAGGATGGGCGGGTGATGTCCTCTTTGGTGAGGGTGTTCCACTCCCCTGGCTGAAAGAGTCTCACTGTGGGCATCCTAGTGCCACGGGTCTAAGCCTTTACCTGCTGCTTAGTGAGCCGTATCTAAAACCACTGGATGACACGTTGGGTGAAAGTGTCCGAGAAGTGACTTGATAGTGAAAAAAAGCGTGCGTCAAGTGTCATCACTGACATCCAATATCCAACACATCCACACTTAATGGAAATGTCTTAGCTCGGCATGTTGTGGTTGTATAGTCGTATCCCGTTGTATCTTCTAGTCTTCTGAGTTGGGTGAGTGATGATAATGAGTGAGTGGTACCATACTAAAGACATCATCCTGCAGAAAGGTACCTCCAGTATGTTATCATTAAAGGAAGTCTGTTGTGGTGACCCATTGAGTCACAGATGTCTCCCGACACCTCTTCGTGTCATTCCTCCAGGTGTGTACTACGACAGGAATTGCAACGCCGAAGACATCAATCACGCCGTGTTGGCAGTGGGGCTTTGGAGTCACCGCCAAGGGCAAGAAGTACTGGATCATCAGAACAGGTGAGGGGGTCGGGGGGGGCGTCGGACCCGACACCCCTGTCAGGCAAGGGGGCAGGGGAGTCAGGTGGCACTGGCGTTTGATAATGGGACAGAAGACAGCGGATTTATCTGTAGCAGTTGGTGATGGTGCTGCAGCTGATGATGAAGATGATGATGAAGATGATGATGATGATGATGATGATGATATGATGATGATGATGATGATGATGATGAGTGAAAGTTGGGGCCTGGTGTGTTCCTGTGTTGACACAGAGTGAGCGTTTGACTTCTCACCCTCCTCTTCTTCGTCATCTTCCTCTACCCTTCTCTTTCTTTTTCGATTGTTTTTTTTGTTGACAGTTGGGGCGAGGACTGGGGCCACAAGGGATTCATCCTGATGGCGCGTAACCGTGGCAACCTCTGCGGGATCGCCAACATGGCCAGCTATCCAATCATGTGAGGGGACGAGCGGCGTCTCTTCGCTGAGGGGCAAGACGGGAAAGGACAGCGAAGCACATCAGGAGGACTTGTCGTCCAGATGACCAATGTACGACGAACAGGAATGTGAAATATTCTAGAATTGACCTGCTGGAATAAGATCAGATTAAGAAATAATCTAGATCTCCAATGCGGTCGTGCCTTGCCTTTGGCTCTCTAGTCTTTTTTTTATTTCTCTGAAGCACTTTGAATCGCATTACATTTGTCCCGAG
Organism: Gadus chalcogrammus; assembly: GCF_026213295.1. Classification (NCBI taxonomy): domain Eukaryota; kingdom Metazoa; phylum Chordata; class Actinopteri; order Gadiformes; family Gadidae; genus Gadus; species Gadus chalcogrammus. The sequence goes on from NC_079422.1 coordinate 10,660,243, forward strand.
AGGATGCGTTTGGAATAGAACATTTTTGTTAACAGATCATGTTTTTACCAGTGTTAGATGTGTTAAGATGTAGTTAATAAGTGTGGGTTGAGGCCTTAAGCGTCACATGGTTTAATTTGTGAGTAGCAACATTGCAGGGCATGGGTCATCTTCCTGTTGATAAAGAATATAGTGTCTACATTCAAATCTTAACCTTCCTCTTTTGATCTTTGGTCTTTTGTTTTCCTTGCTCTGGTCGCACTCTTTTGTTACTTTTTATGATTAAACTGTATCAAACTATTTTGTATGTCATGTTAAATAAATCTTCGTTTAAATGTATCATGTTGTATTTTTTATTTGTTGTATTCCATGACAGGCTGTGATCGACTCTACAGATTTCGTCATTCATGTAGTATTTCTATGGCTTTGGCTGTGGTTTATGTCTTAGTAAGAAGAGCATGAAGCCTCAAACGAAGATAAAAAAATAATCCAATAGGCCCATGTTTGTTGGAGTACCTTAGTCTTCTTACTCAGGCGCAACGCTGAGAATAATTCGCAAAGACAGGCACCAGAAGTTACTGTACATCCGAGGACACGCGGAAGAAACGACTTGAACCACGTGACGATATGAAGTGATAAATAGGCAAGCCTCTTTACGAGGAAAGAGACAGCCCTCTCAAACTCGTTCCGGTCCCAGCGTCATTGGCCTTTTTCTATCAAGGTAAGTCCAACTGAAGGAAAGATGAAAAACGGCTGAAAAGACCTTCAACGTGAACGCGGGACATATAACGTTTCATTCATTAGGGTACTTTAATTTACATTTTGTGCATATATTTTGTGAAATTTCCACCGCAAAAACAAAGGAAATTATGAACATAAAGCTGATAATATTTTGGCTATGGATATTGGCTGTTATGTACCTATACAACATGCAGTCTTATATATGTGTCTTAATATGCATTCGGGGGTGTGACTCTCTTTCTCTCACACCCTTCTACCCACCACACGCTCCTACCCACCACACACTCCTTCCCACAACCCACTTTTAGCGCATTGACTCTTTGAGGCATTGACACGTTTTGCTGATCCACCTGCAGTAGGTTTTCGGTTCCTACTTCCTCTTACTGTAAACTGTGTGTGTGTGTGTGTGTGTGTGTGTGTGTGTGTGGTGTGTGTGTGTGTGTGTGTGTGTGTGCGTGTGTGTGTGCGTGTGCGTGTGCGTGTGTGTGTGTGGGGGGGTCTTCGTCTGTCTCTGTCTGTCGCTACAGAATGATCAAAATTTGAATTAGTCTTTCCATCTCATTTTGTAACTGTGTGTAACGGATTTGGTAAAAGGTCATAACATTTGCTGTGGGTGGACGGCTTATCAGTTTATGTAGGCCTCTTGAGTTCTTGTGATGGAAAAGATCCTATGTTGTATACTTTAATTCATCATTCTAAGCTTTGTTTCCTATTCCTTGTATTGTCTAGGCCGCCCTACCTGTTCCTAATGTTATCTCACATTAACCTTTGTGCCTGGTAAACTGGTCCAAGGGAGCAGGGATCCCCTTATACATTCTTCTGCTGATGAGAACATAGGCCACTCTGTCAGTGTTGTGATGTAGTAGGCCCTCCTGTTGAGAAATATAGTCCCCGTCGCGATTCTTTGGGGATGGGCAGGGCTTTGAGAGCCGAGGTGGGCCCAGGTCGCTCCATAAAAGTCACGTTATTGACGATTGACAATATTCACATAATTTGGTCAAACATCCAGGAAAATATTTTACAAGGGGACGCATTTCAAGATAGGAGATCAAACCATACAGCTTACTTTGGCTGGTTTCTCCATATTTCATACGCTACCTGAAATGGATTGAGAATGAATTGTCAATTTTACAGTCAGTTTTGGGAGGGATGTTTTATTAAATAACTGATGTTCAGTCCGGGTTACTTGTTGCATAGGGGAACCATGTGTTAACTTGTATGCTGCTCGCCTCCCTTTGTCTGACGGCGGCGGCAATGTTTGACACTGAGTTTGACCTCCCCTGGGCAATGTGGAAAAGGACCTACAACAAGAACTATGAGACCCAGGTAGGATCCAATGTAACAATGTAGTCCTATTCCCAGACAAGAGAATTATTTTTCCCCTCCAATATGCGTCTACAAATACTAATCTATGCATTAGTTCATTGATTAACATACAAACATACCTACTTT
>NC_079422.1:10671863-10676863 GCF_026213295.1 Gadus chalcogrammus
AATGAATGATTGACTGACCGAATTAATGAATACGTGAGAAAGCAAGTGAGTGACTGCCTCAGTGAGAGAGAGAGAGAGGAGCAAGTGAGGAAGCAAATGTCATTCAATGTCCTCATCTTTGTGTCACAGTGGACAGGCAAACTTCGTTCAGGGTCTCAAGTCGTATCTCCACAGCCATCTTCATTGGTTAAGATTAACCAGTCATTCTTTTTTTAGATTAACTATTCTTTGAGGGCAATTAAAAGAAGAAGTGGAAGCTAAAGATAGCCCACCCCTTGCCACGGGATGAAAAGGCGGGATAATTGGTTACCCTGATTACATTAATCGGGGTACCTCAGGGACAGTCCCAATTCTGGAACAGACTTTCTCTCCCACTCTGGGCCTCTTTTATTGGGAAGAGGACATGTTTCAAGGTTCGCCTTTTCTCCTGTTTTGTTTTGCGAACACTGTTATTCATATCATATTATGTTAATGCTCCAAGTATTGATTTTGTGAAAACTGTTTTGTGTCATCACCACAGGACCACATGTTCCTGAAGCATACAGACGTGGCGATTCAGGCTCGAGTGCACTTTACGACAAAGCAAAGCTCCGTAGTAATGTTATCAGGGAGGGGGGAAGACAAAGCCTTTTTTAATCCGCTGCTTTTGTTTTCTACTGAATGTATTTCATCACGGCTCTCCTCGGGCATCCTAAGGTAAGCCACTGAGAGTCCTGGCTCCGCCCCTCCTGAACGGAGGCTGCGGTGGCATCCCGCTTGATTTCCAAGGCTGCGGTAATGCGATCCCGTGGATCAAAGCCTACACGCACAAATAGACCTTTTAGTTTTTGTAGCCGTGTCGAGGTCTCAGCTGTCTCCTAGTTTGCTGGGGCCTAATGAGAACTCAGCTAACACACCGAAACCGCAGAGGCCTTTCTCTTTCCAAGTTAACATTTTGGCGCTGCTATAAATTGCGCATCAATTAAATCTCAGCCCCCCCCCCCCCCCCCCCGCCAACATGCCCACCAGTCCTTCCACCCATCAAGCAACAGCTCATGCGTCATGCGTCTGTGTCAGCACTGAGGATGACCCCTGTGGCTAAATATATGCATTAGGTGACATCCAAGGGAGGAGACTGCTACAGGGTTCCACCCCTTTGACTACCTCATGCAGAACAGTCCTTTCCCATAAGTGCAGTTCTTGGAAATGGTTGAACACTTTCATAACATTGATCTTAATAACATTGAACATTGAACTCAAGACCTAGCTGAATTCAACAGCGATTAGATCTGGATAATCATGAGGGACTTTTCTTCTATTGCCACAATCCAGCGCAATTAGTTGATCATTTAGGATGAGTATTTCCCTTATCGCCTGTCTCTGTCCCAAAGCCTCTACCTTCAGCTGAGGTTCCCATGCCAACCACAAGCTGTAGCCATCACTTTTTGTGTGTGAGTGTGTGTGTGTGTGTGTGTGTGTGTGTGTGTGTGTGTGTGTGTGTGTGTGTGTGTGTGTGTGTGTCTGACTGATTGTCTGTGGATATGTGTGTGTGTGTGTGTGTGTGTGTGTGTGTGTGTGTGTGTGTGTGTGTGTGTGTGTGTGTGTGTGTGTGTGTGTGTGTGTGTTCTGTGTGTGTGTGTGGGTGTGTGTGTGTGTGTGTGTGTGTGTGTGTGTGGTGTGTGTGTGTGTGTGTGTGTGTGTGGTGTGTGTGTGTGTGATGTGTGTGTTTCTGTGTGTTGGTTCTGTTGTTCATCATAAAAGCAACCCAGATTGGTTAACTTGCAGAAATTGAAAGTATTTTTGAGAAGTGAATGAAAAACTAAATATATCGACGCAACAGAGATTTTCGCAGTGATTTTGATGTTAATAACAACCACAAGTAACAACCTCTGTATAAAACCAAAGGGAAAAGACCAGCCATGTCTAATCCGACCGAATCAAAACAAGCTTTTAAAGCCCTTTCGGTGTCTAATTCCTTAATCCCTGGACTGGTCAATGAAAAGTGTGCATAGTTCAAGTGTGCAGTTTTTTTAATCCTTTCATTTCCTTTGTAGATTGACAGCAGGGGTGGGGGCGTGGGGGGGGGGGGGGAGTGATTACGCTGTGTGCTGTAACAAAACTCACGATACATGTCTCGTCCAGAGAGGCCTGAGCCTGGGGCCAGCAGGTGCCTCTGCACTGGGATTACGTAACGTCCACCGGACCACCGTGTCTTTATTCATCGTTTATGAGGAGGATGCCTCTAGCGACTGCAAGGTGCAGGGTGGTCCAGCAGCGCGTGTGTCCCCAGTGTGAACCTGTGTATGTACTCCTCGGAGCACGGTGCCTAAACCTGTGCTGCCCAACCGTGGCGCCGGGCACCCCCTTAGGGGCCCAACTCAGGACCCCTACTCGAGGTCCCCCGAGAACAAATGAGGTCGCGGGAGATTGCAGGACTTTCGAGCTATAGATTATTTAAAATTTACATGAGGTAAAGATACTTTTAAAGCTTCCTAAACATTCTGTTTGAAACGAACCGACGATACCAGATTATTCGTAATCATGAGCTCAAGCACTTTAAACACTTAGTGAGGTGTGATATGATTATGTATGCTGGGACATTGATGTTATGGCCAGATGGTGATTCAAAGGATATGTAGGTATGTGTTTGTGTGTGTGTGTGTGTGTGTGTAATTGTGGCATCCCGCCACTTAAACCTTCGGCCCGGGGCGGGTCCGAGGTGGAGTGATTGACGGCGTATACCGCGCCACCCACCTGAGTGGCGACGAAGAGGCATTTCCACTCTCTCCCCAATCAGCGAGATTGGGGGAACACCTGGCCGGAGGCAGAGGAGCCCTTTATAAAGGAGCAGGAGGACTGGCATTCGGGAAAGACCAGGGAGCGAGAGGGCAGCGGAGAGGCGCTCGGGGTCCGTGAGCAGGCTAGAGGCTCACGAGAGGGCCCGTAGAGGACGCAGCGAGTAGATGGAGGGTAAGTTGTATGCATTAAATGCCGAGTGCAGCTTAACCCCGTAACGTGTGGATTCGTTCCTGGAAACCCGATCACTAGAGTAGCGGGTAGCCACAGTATGTATGAGTGGTGTATTGTGTGTGTGTGTGTGTGTGTGTGTAATGTGTGTGTGTGTGTGTGGTGGTGGTGGAAGCAGATTGGTTGCAGTTCTAAAAGATAAGAAGGAAAAAAACTGGGGTCAAAAGCCAAATCAAAAGCTAAGGAAACCAATGCGCGTCTTGAAAACTATCTGCTAAATGACTCAAACTTTGTGAGTTGGCCGGTAGGCAGAACTGTTATGCAGAGTTCTGCTTTGCTACACGTGTGGGACCATCATCCGTGATAGGTCTGAGTCAGGCTGGTCACGTGACAGAGAGAAGAGGGAAGGGGTTTTGCTGGTGTGCAGAGGAAGAGGAAACGGATGTGCCCCACACTGCCTAATGATGTCAAAGAAAGAGAGAGGGGGGGGGGAGAGAGAGCAGCAGAGAGGGAGAGCGAGAGAGGGGGAGAGAGGGAGAGAGGAAGGAAGGAAAAGACGCAAGACAGTCGATCATGGAAGGCCTCTCAGGCTCTACGACGTGTTCCCTGCACACATCCATAAGGATCCATTCGTAATACAAAATCAATTCCCCTGCAACAGCCACATGCCCCCCACTCATCACATCAATACGCCCGCGTTTGGATTACTCAGCAGTTGGGAGAGCGCAGACAGACAGACGCATCCTGAAGATCAAGGGATAGATAAGAGCACCTTTACACAACGCCGCCGTTAAAAACAGCAGCATTGATCGGGCCGTAACGGCCAGGCTCGGGGGGCTCGGGGGGGCCAGGCTCGGGGGGCTCGGGGGGGGCCAGGCTCGGGGGCTCGGGGGGGGGGGGGGGGGGGGAGCGAGGGCGTTGTGGGAGTGCGTCACCCTCCGCGGCCGACTCTCCTCTTTAATCAAGCACCCGAACGGTAAGGGGGTGGGGGGAGGAGCGTTGGGGGGGGGGGGGGGGGTGCACGTACGTGCATGCAGAGGTCACGACCCTCCTGGTGGAGAGAGAGAGCGAGGGAGGAGGGTGATCCTGGAGGGGCTGATGGATCAGAGGGATGGGGGGTGGGGAGGAGGAGGAGGGGGGAGAGGGGTGGATGTTCCTCGGGTCATTAGCTGAATTGGCTCGAAGGTATATAGAGTGCTTAAGTAAGAGTCCTACTGGGACCTAGAGCGCCGCTTGATGACACCGGCTGGGGGAGCGTAGATCTTTTTGACTCTCTCTCTCTCTCTCTCTCTCTCTCTCTCTCTCTCTCTCTCTCATGCTAAGAAGGAGTGGGGATAATACTTTGGCAGACACAGAGAGATGAAGCTGGGAAGGAAACAGAAAATACGAAGGGAATGATGGAAAACTGCCGGACAAGTGGGCAGACAGACAGGCAAATGGACAGAGAGACAGACAAACTGAGTGATAGGCAAGTGTGCAGCTAAGGAAAGGAGAAACTCGGAACGTTTGATCGTCCATTCATTCTGTCCGTGGTCTCTCTTTCTCTCTCTCTCTCTCTCTCTCTCTCCTCTCTCTCTCTCTCTCTCTCTCTCTCTCTCTCTCTCTTTCTTTCTCTCTCTCTCTCTCTCTCTGTTTCAAGAGCGTATCAGCAGAGAGGCGATGTGCTTCTGCAGGACAAGGGCATCAAAAAGATGTCCTTGACCTTTTGGAAGTGCTGATCCAGGCCTCCCTGGTTCAGTATTGATCGGCCTGCAGAAGGTTAGTCACCCTGTTTCCACGCCCTGAGAACATCACATATGTTGATAAGCTCTTCTGAATAAAGGACCCTTTGAATTACAGTTCTATACAAGAGTGTTAACTTCTGTACATATTATATTATGAGACTTATATAAGTTATATTACTATTAACAGCCAATGTGTATTTTATCATTTGTAATTTGGACCTTAAATATCAAGGATTTACTGAATCACCTTATACAATGAATTTGACTTCTTGTGATATGAACCAATTAGGAGTAGGTTGGCGTAGAAGTGGCTAGGGGGATCCCAGTCAA
>NC_079422.1:10681863-10694363 GCF_026213295.1 Gadus chalcogrammus
TTATCGGTCGTACAGATCCATGGTGCGGCCGGGCCTTTTCAGACACACTGTAGCTCCACCACTCGATCTGATAGCCTTGTAATAGAACCAGCGTCTCTGCCCAGATTTTGCATTTTCCATTAGTGTGATGGAGATTAAAACACGCTGTGTTCACGGTGCTTATGTTAATGTGGAGTTGAGAGTGGAACACGGTTTTTCTGCAGTCCCGCGGCCACAGTATCTGTGTTTCCCATAGCTCAGATTTTCTGCTGTTTCAAAACGCCATCAATAGATACTAAAAGCGTTTGTGGCGAGAAACAAGAACAATCAAATGAAGGGGAGCAGTGCAAAGAGCCACAACACTGCTTGTTACGTTCAATGTTATGTAGCGGTTAAACTATTTTGATCACATATTTTCACGGTAAAACTGTGTTATGCTAAGCGTGAAAATCGTAATAAAAGACTAATTAAATCATCTCACTGAGAAGGGAGCGAATTGCTATTATGAATATTACTAAATTAATTCTAAATCCTATTCCTATAATTATATATGAGTGTGGTGTTTCTGTTTGTCCTGGCTGGTGGAGGGGAGAACACAAGGCTGGGACGCAAAACAGGGTCTGTTCAAATTAAATGGACAACATTAACATTTCATTTCTACCTATTCATGCATGCATTCATTCACCAACCGCTAGCTGTCAGCACCATTAGAACACATTCACATTCCGGGCACCAACGTCAAGACCAGTTAGTTGATTAGTTAGTTAGTTGGTTAACTGGTTGGTTGGCGACTTGGTAGTTCTTGATTAGTAAGTGAGTGAGTTAGTTTGTTAATAAGGTAGTTAGCCAGTTAGATAGTTAGTTAGTAAGTTAGTTAGTTAGTTAGTTAGTTATTTAATTAGTTAGTTGGACAGTTATTTAGTTGGTTAGTTGTCTGGTGGGTGCAACCAGCAGAATAAAAATCTGTTTAAATGCAGCCTGTTGATGTGTCTGTCCCTCTGTGCATGTCTGTCCCTCTGTGTGTGTCTGTCCCTCTGTGTGGGGTGTGTGTCTGTCCCTCTGTGTGTGTCTGTCCCTCTGTGTGGGGTGTGTGTCTGTCCCTCTGAGTGTGTCTGTCCCTCTGTGTGGGGTGTGTGTCTGTCCATCTGTGTGTGTCTGTCCCTCTGTGTGTGTCTTTCCCTCTGTGTGTGTCTGTCCCTCTGTGTGTGTCTGTCCCTCTCTGTGTGTGTCTGTCCCTCTGTGTCTGTCTGTCCCTCTGTGTGGGGTGTGTGTCTGTCCTTCTGTGTCTGTCCCTCTGTGTGTGTCTGTCCTTCTGTGTCTGTCCCTCTGTGTGGGGTGTGTGTCTGTCCTTCTGTGTCTGTCCCTCTGTGTGTTGTGTGTGTCTGGTCCCAGGATGAGGAGGGGATCCGGAGGGCCGTCTGGGAGAAGAACTCCCGCATGATCGCGGCCCACAACGAAGAAGCCGCGCTGGGCATGCACTCCTACGAGATGGGCATGAACCACCTGGGAGACATGGTGAGGGGAACACGCTCACACACACACACACACACACACACACACACACACACACACACACACACACACACACACACACACACACACACACACACACACACACACACACACACACAGCCCCAAACACAAATACACAAACACACATACACACATACATACATACACACACACACACACACACACACACACACACACACACACACAGCCCCAAACACACACACACACACACACACGCACGCACACCACACACACACACACACACACACACACACACACACACACACACACACACACACACACACACACACACACACACACACACACACACACACACACACACACACACACACACACACACACACACAAACACACACCACACAGACACACGTACCACACACACTGCGATATGTAAGGTATTTGTAACCACTAGGTCTGTTGCTCTGTATTCTAGTCCCTCTGTAATCCCCCCTCCCCCCCAGGGAGATGGGGGGTGACCCCCAGTATTTTGGGTCAGTGTTGCAGCCCACTAATCTCTATCCTCCAAAAAGTGTGTCACGATACACTTGTTGACTTGAAAAATACAAGGGCAGTGAAGGCAGAGCCATGCCCCTAAGCTGGGCAAGACAAGAACCCATCTGGGTGTTCTTTGCGTGACTTGTGGATGTCCGGGTCGGTCCCTATGCCAGATACGGGCCCACCTGGAGCCCGGAGGCCGGGCCGTGGCTGCCGTTAAATCAGCCGTAGTGATGTATGTGTCAGCGCAGGTCCTGAGTAAGGCTGTGTTTCCACATGCCTGTGTGAAGAGAAGGGGTTGGTACAGTACAGCTGATATATAGCATCTAAGTCGAAGTCTATTTTATTTTACTGTGGGGGTTTGGACCGGGTTTCATTAACACTATGGGGTGATGATTTACGTGTTGGTTGTCATGTTTACGAGGGCGGTAATGTGTAAAGAAGGGTGCGGAAGGAATCAATGGGGTTTCGGGCGAGATGCGTTTCAGTGAAATGAAAGGGGAACAACAACAGGAAGGCGGGTCTTGTCTTCCTGATGAGTGAGGTGGGGTTCATGTGTTGAGCCGTTTCATCACATGTACCCTCAAAGGGCTTCACAGGCCCATACCTGAGTAGTCCTCTAAAGGCTAAGGCCTCATCAGAGGCAGGCAGGAGTCAGACTCCTGAAACCTTGAGAAGAGACCCATGAGTTTAACTCTAAATTGTTCTGCACTAGTTATTAAAGACATGGGTGTTAGGGATGACCATACTAAATATGCATATAACTACATATACACACTGTGTTATATATATTATATTAATATGTAATTATGTTATATCTGATGGCATTGTTCAACATCATTTATTGAGTTTTAAGTCTTCATAAAGGGAAATTTGAATTCCTAGCAGAATATCATATCAATCACTTACAGATAATTTTACAGTACAGCGATTGATCAAATCAAATCACACTCTCTCTCTGTCTCTCTCTGTGTCTCTCGCCCCTCCAGACATCCGAAGAGGTGTCTGAGAAGATGATGGGTCTGCTGGTGCCACTGAACAGAGACCTCACCTTCACCGCCGCCTTCGATGACAAGCTGGAGAAGCTGCCCAAGTCTGTCGACTACCGCAAGAAGGGCATGGTGACCTCCGTCAAAAACCAGGTCGGTGGGGCTAAGGAGCAGAGGTTAAAGGTTGCGTGGGGCTTTTTAGCAGCAGGTTGTCTAGATTCTGTGGAGAGAGAGATAGTGTGAGAGAAAGAGAGGGCGAGAGACAGAATGTATAAAGTGAGTTATGAGTACCAGCAGAGATTAATAGAATAGCCAGCACCCTGAGTAAAGCTGTTAATGCTGCTTTTTATCATTTCAACAGAGCTTAGATTAGAAATTCTTTGGTGGGTGTTTCACATTCAGCATTGTCCTGTTTGGTGGTCCATGGCCTTCCTGTGTCACCGGCCAATGAAAACAAATTATCCCTGATGCGGGGCATTCATGAAGCCTTGTTGAGAAAAGTACATGTCAAAAGTACATGTCACTGGCCCAATCCCAATGTCCGGACTCACGGACTCACAGACTTTATTGCGCGTTCTCGCAAAATTATAGAGCCTTTAGGGCTGCCCCAATGTTGAATTCCAAAGGGCTTGAGGGTTTGAGTCCACACTTACCGAGCCCTTTCCGGGAGTCTGCATCAGTGCAGACTTCACCTAAGGGAATTACCCACAGTTCAAAGCGTTGTGACGTTTACCAGGGAGACCATAGGGAAATCTGGAAATTAGGAAGGTAAACAACAAGACAACGTTACTGTCTGTGGCGAAGTCATGGCCATTCTGGTAGAGCCCATGGGACCTATGAGATCGAAAAATATGAATGGGTTTCATGGAGAGAAAGTAATTATTTTCTGGTCCCAGTCTTTATATGCCCCGGATTACACATAAGTTGTTTGTGGATTTAAATTATATTTTTTAATGCAAAGAAAGGGTTAGAAGTTTGATAATGTTAGGTTTTTTCCAAGGGGAGGATAAAAGCATCAATAGAGGTGAAAACCATTTACTGACCGTTTATTGTTCAATTGTTCAGTTAAAGGCTGCAGAGCAAACACAATGAGGAAGACTACATGTCTTGTATGTGTCGTCACGCTCCCTGCGACTGGCGTGGACAAGACCGTCAATCTCCCCATCGGCATGACTGAAACTCTCCACATGCCCAAACTTATAATGGTTTTCACCTCTTTGGATGCTTTTATCCTCCCCTTGGAAAAAACCTAACATTATCAAACTTCTTCACGAAAATATTTAGTTTTCTTTGCATGAAAAATTATCAATAAAATCCACAAACAACATATGTGTAATCCGGGTCAAATAAAGACTGGGACCAGAAAATAATTGCTATCTCTCCATTGAAACCCATACATATTTTTCGATCTCATAGGTCCCATGGGCTATACCGGAAGGTGCGCGACTTCTCCACTGTATGCACGACCAGATAGGAATTTCTGCCTTTTTTTAGTGAGCCGGATCTTTTGGATCAGCTCACCAACAAGAGCATGCTCTTTTGGCTCCCAAACGGCTCTTCATATTACTACTTATTATTCAGCCAAATGTAGCCCGTTCTGACTTATGATTAGTATGTGTAGGCTAATAATCACCTTAATTATTCAATACATCCTTTATACTGAAGTATACAAAAGTAAGATTATATTTTCTAATATCATTAAATTGCTGTAGGCGATTGTTTTCATTGCATTTACAAAAAAACAAAAAAAACGTCAAAATGAGATTTTTTAACCGGCAGGGGTACAGCAACCAGGGCCATTGCAACAAGTCCTGGGCCCCTATACAAGAGGTACTGATGGGCCCCCCTGCGCTGAATTGTTGACGGGGGGGGGGGGGGGCCTAGTACTATGGGCTGGTAGTTACTTTTCTTTTTATTTTTTATTATTTTTTATTATTATTTTATTGCCATGGGCCCCCCCTGGGCTGTGGGCCCCTAGAATTGTCATCACCTTTCACCCCTTTACGACGGCCCTGCAACATCTTTGTCTTTGAACGTTTTCAAGGTAACATGTGCTCTCGTGAAGTGCTGTCCCAATCCCATATATACCTATCTGAGGCCATGTGGCCTCACACGCTCGCTCACTTAGCACCTGAGATCAATTAAGCCTGTGAGTCCTTAGTCCTTAGTCCTAAGGGTGGATTGGAGAGCGAGGCTCTCTTTATGGCTTTTGGCTAAGGTAAATAAAGAAATGTTATTGTTCTTGGTTCCAGCTGTTGTCAGTATACAACATGTTAGATCTGAACATTGACATGCTCATTGGAAGTGGATGGCTGCTTTAACTCAGATGTTACTTTTGTTAACTGTATGTTTGAAAAAAAAACAGCCTGCTAGATGCAACGACAAAAACGAAAACCACAAAATAACAATAGCAACAATAGCAATCAAGCATACTGGAGTCACACACCCTAGTAGGCAAGGATGCAAACTGTGGTTATGAATGTGTCCCCACTCCCCACCATTGTTACCAGTTTCCAATGAATCATGCAGCAGATTGATGGGTGCATTCCATTAGACCCCAGTGGTTTCTCCTCCACTTCCTTTGTGATGCTTGGATTGAGTTGTGTTGTGTTCTTCTAAGCAATTTAACAAACCATCAGAGCAGAAGCTGGCCGCCTCAGATCTCAAATCAGCATCAAGTAAACAACTGCTCTGTTTGAATAAGTCACATAAGGATCTCTTCATTGAAACGAGAAACCAGAGTAAAGATAGAGACACTTGTCTCTGTCTCTGGGGGGGGGGGGGGGTACGGCCAATCCTCCCCATGAAAACAATGCTATGGTGGTTTTTGTTGAAGAGACAGATAATTAATTACCACCACTGAATCCCTAATGGGGTCCTTCCCTGCGAATATCCACGGCAACAAACTAAACAAAATAGAATACAATAGATCAAAAGCTCAATACAACAAGTTGTCTTGTTGAGCATGCAATTAAATGCCTCATCAGTCTGACCTGGAAACCAATTAAAAGGTTTGAGTGTATTACCTTGATTATTTTAAATGAGAAGAGGTGGCCCAACTCCAGTTTTAACCAGTCATATACTGTCCCCTTGTGGACACATAAAGTACTACACTGGCACCCAAGCCTTATGCCTTTGTCTGCATAGTTTCAAGGGCTATTATTATTTATTAACACCCCCTCCCTCCTTCCCTCCCTCCCTCCCTCCCTCCCTCCCTCCCTCCCTCCCTCCCTCCTCCTCCACCCCCGTCCTCCCCTCCCACTCTCTCCAGGGCTCCTGTGGGTCCTGCTGGGCGTTCAGCTCAGCAGGGGCCCTGGAGGGCCAGCTGGCCAAGACCACTGGAACCCTGCGGGACCTGAGCCCCCAGAACCTGGTGGACTGTGTGACAGAGAACAGCGGCTGCGGGGGAGGCTACATGACCAACGCCTTCAGCTACGTCATGCAGAATGGAGGCATCGACTCTGACGAGTCCTACCCCTACATTGGCCAGGTACCGTGACTATCACTCCAGACCAGCGCTTCTTCTGCTAATTCCCTTAATGGAATTGATTTTACTACGTAAACATAATATAAGCTGCAGCGTTTTAATAGATCATAAACAATGAATGGGTTTTCAGAATAAAATACTACCGAAAACGTGTCAGAACGTGTGGCTATTGTGTGCGGGACGACAGGAAGACTTGAATTTTTATTGTTCCCTTAAACAAACAGTTGCTCTCGTCCTCATTTGGACTAGTGCACAGTAGGATCAGTAAGATAAATGGAGGGACGTCAGAAGTTGTCTTACACAGAATTAATCAAGTTAAGGAACAGTAGAAGAAAAATGATGTTCATCAAGTATTGAATGGCATTTTGTACTGCAGTGATGGGATCCACACAACGCAACAGTGCAGAAATGGACCTTTCTTGACCCAGTCATGCGTTGCTTTCATAAAGTCATCTATTTTAACTACCGGTAGTTAGAATTGCATTTCATCAAAACTATTTGTAGAAGTTCATCTTTCAGTTCCTACAGCTGTTGAAACCTTTAGGGAAGTGGTGGGGTAAACTGGTTTAAACAATTTTTGCAACAAGATCACTTCTGTTTTCCTCCAAAGGAGGAAGTAAATTAACTCTAAAAGGCCAAGACTGTGGTTTTTGTATGATTTATTCGGAATACCCTTAAACAATCAGTTCTCTATCAAATGGTGTATCAAAACATTGAGATGTAAATATGTTTGATATACACCTTTACACATTGTGGCAACCCGACACGTTGAGCGCACCAACTCCTCCCAAACAGGACACCATTTCCTTGGTGAAAGCCAAAAAAGGCATGTTTATTTAAGAACATAAAAGTCTCTCCAAACACAAAAACTTAAACCTCGGGAGGAATCAGCGGTCCCCCTTCTTCGTGGGTGGAAACCCGTCACCCACGAGGACCGGTCTCTCCTTGCAGGAGCTCCAAGGCTGGGAGAGCCCCGAATGAGTGGAGAAGCAGGCTATTTAAGCCCTGCTTCTCCACTTGTTCCTCAGGTGCTCCCAATATCCTTAATTGGCCTGGGCCGGGTTGCCACAACATGAGCAGTGTGGACTTTAGTCCAATTTTTTGCATTTTAATTATTTTGTAGATAAACCCATCTAGACATTTGGAATCGACTTTCATTATTATTGATTTCATCATCAGTGTATGCACATTTTTCCAGAGGCTTTAACACTGTTGAACAAACCCCCAGCCCCGTCTAGCACTGGACTTTTAAATGGTTACATGCTTACCTGTTGCATCTCCCTTTAGGCAATGTTCAACCTGTTTACATTTACTGCCTTGCACTGTATAACTGTTTACACTAATTGCTGCACTGAACTGCACTGTCTAGCACTTGACTTTAAAATGGCTACCTGCTTACCTGATGCGTTTCACTCTCTGCAATGTTTACCTGTTTACATTTACTGCTTTGTGCTATATAACAGTTTACATTCATTACTGCACTGTTTTACCTATTGCCCTTGCACAGCTATCACGCAAAAGAAAAAAAACCTGCGCAATACTTTTTAAACTT
This sequence comes from Gadus chalcogrammus, assembly GCF_026213295.1. Taxonomy (NCBI): domain Eukaryota; kingdom Metazoa; phylum Chordata; class Actinopteri; order Gadiformes; family Gadidae; genus Gadus; species Gadus chalcogrammus. The sequence goes on from NC_079422.1 coordinate 10,689,899, forward strand.
TTATCATATAATCCATAACCTGACCAAAACCTAAAAAAAATACATTGATATACTACATGTATATATAAATGTATATTTATACTCTCGGTACATAATCCCCCTATACTTCTGACAAACCTGTATCTATAACCTTACAGTGTACTAAAATAGCAGTTTGGTATTTCAATGCTTCTTTTGCACTTCAGGTTAGACGTCAACTACATTTAATTTGTTCTGTACTTTTACTCTGCTAGTGACAATAAAGTTGAATCTAATCTAACCTAATCTAATCTAATCTAATTTTTTCAGAATCGTTTTACGTAACATGTAATGTAAAATCGTTGTCCTAAATGTGTATGACCTGTGTCTATCGGTGCCTGCAGGACCAGCAATGCGGCTTCAACGTCTCCGGCGTGGCCGCTGAGTGCAAGGGCTACAAGCAGATCCCCGTGGGAGACGAGAGGGCCCTGGCCGTGGCCCTCTTCAAGGCGGGCCCTGTGTCCGTGGGTATCGACGCCGGCCTGGGCACCTTCCAGTTCTACCAGCATGGTCAGTCCGCTGTGGCATTATGCACAAACCACAGGCAATGGTGGGGGAGGATGGGCGGGTGGATGTCCTCTTTGGTGAGGGTGTTCCACTCCCCTGGCTGAAAGAGTCTCACTGTGGGCATCCTAGTGCCACGGGTCTAAGCCTTTACCTGCTGCTTAGTGAGCCGTATCTAAAACCACTGGATGACACGTTGGGTGAAAGTGTCCGAGAAGTGACTTGATAGTGAAAAAGCGTGCGTCAAGTGTCATCACTGACATCCAATATCCAACACATCCAACACTTAATGGAAATGTCTTGCTCTGCATGTTGTGGTTGTATAGTCGTATCCCGTTGTATCTTCTAGTCTTCTGAGTTAGGGTGAGTGATGATAATGAGTGAGTGGTACCATACTAAAGACATCATCCTGGCAGAAAGGTACCTCCAGTATGTTATCATTAAAGGAAGGTCTGTTGTGGTGACCCATTGAGTCACAGATGTCTCCCGACACCTCTTCGTGTCATTCCTCCAGGTGTGTACTACGACAGGAATTGCAACGCCGAAGACATCAATCACGCCGTGTTGGCAGTGGGCTTTGGAGTCACCGCCAAGGGCAAGAAGTACTGGATCATCAAGAACAGGTGAGGGGTCGGGGGGGGCGTCGGACCCGACACCCTGTCAGGCAAGGGGGCAGGGGGAGTCAGGTGGCACTGGCGGTTGATAATGGGACAGAAGACAGCGGATTGATCTGTAGCAGTTGGTGATGGTGCTGCAGCTGATGATGAAGATGATGATGAAGATGATGATGATGATGATGATGATGATGATGATGATGATGATGATGATGATGATGATGATGAAGTTGGGGCCTGGTGGTTCCTGTGTTGACACAGAGTGAGCGTTTTGACTTCTCACCCTCCTCTTCTTCGTCATCTTCCTCTACCCTTCTCTTTCTTTTTTCGATTGTTTTTTTTTGGTTGACAGTTGGGGCGAGGACTGGGGCCACAAGGGATTCATCCTGATGGCGCGTAACCGTGGCAACCTCTGCGGGATCGCCAACATGGCCAGCTATCCAATCATGTGAGGGGACGAGCGGCGTCTCTTCGCTGAGGGGCAAGACGGGAAAGGACAGCGAAGCACATCAGGAGGACTTGTCGTCCAGATGACCAATGTCGACGAACAGGAATGTGAAATATTCTAGAATTGACCTGCTGGAATAAGATCAAGATTAAGAAATAATCTAGATCTCCAAATTCGTCGTGCCTTGCCTTTGGCTCTCTAGTCTTTTTTTTATTTCTCTGAAGCACTTTGAATCGCATTACATTTGTCCCGAGAGGATGCGTTTGGAATAGAAACATTTTTGTTAACAGATCATGTTTTTTACCAGTGTTAAGATGTGTTAAGATGTAGTTAAATAATGTGTGTTGAGGCCTTAAGCGTCACATGGTTTTAATTTGTGAGTAGCAACATTGCAGGGCAATGGGTCATCTTCCTGTTGATAAAGAATATAGTGTCTACATTCAAATCTTAACCTTCCTCTTTTTGATCTTTGTCTTTTGTTTTCTTGCTCTGGTCAGCACTCTTTTGTTACTTTTTATGATTAAACTGTATCAAACTATTTTGTATGTCATGTTAAATAAATCTTTCGGTTTAAAATGTATCATGTTGTATTTTTTATTTGTTGTATTCATGACAGGCTGTGATCGACTCTACAGATTTCGTCATTCATGTAGTATTTCTATGGCTTTGGCTGTGGTTTATGTCTTTAGTAAGAAGACATGAAGCCTCAAACGAAGATAAAAAAATATATCCAATAGGCCCATGTTTGGTTGGAGTACCTTAGGTCTTCTTACTCAGGCGCAACGCTGAGAATAATATCGCAAAGACAGGCACCAGAAGTTACTGTACATCCGAGGACACGCGGAAGAAACGACTTGAACCACGTGACGATATGAAGTGATAAATAGGCAAGCCTCTTTACGAGGAAAGAGACAGCCCTCTCAAACTCGTTCCGTCCCAGCGTCATTGGACCTTTTTCTATCAAGGTAAGTCCAACTGAATGAAAGATGAAAAACGGCTGAAAGACCTTCAACGTGAACGCGGACATATAACGTTTCATTCATTAGGGTACTTTAATTTACATTTTGTGCATATATTTTGTGAAATTTCCACCGCAAAACAAAGGAAATTATGAACATAAAGCTGATAATATTTTGGCTATGGATATTGGCTGTTATGTAGCCTATAACAACATGCAGTCTTTATATATGTGTCTTAATATGCATTCGGGGTGTGACTCTCTTTCTCTCACACCCTTCTACCCACCACACGCTCCTACCCACCACACACTCCTTCCCACAACACACTTTTAGCGCATTGACTCTTTGAGGCATTGACACGTTTTGCTGATCCACCTGCAGTAGGTTTTCGGTTCCTACTTCCTCTTACTGTAAACTGTGTGTGTGTGTGTGTGTGTGTGTGTGTGTGTGTGTGTGTGTGTGTGTGTGTGTGTGTGTGTGTGCGTGTGTGTGTGCGTGTGCGTGTGCGTGTGTGTGTGTGGGGGGGTCTGTCTCTGTCTCTGTCTGTGCGCTACAGAATGAATCAAAATTTGAATTAGTCTTTCCATCTCATTTTTGTAACTGTGTGTAACGGATTTGTAAAAGGTCATAACATTTGCTGTGGTGGACGGCTTTATCAAGTTTATGTAGGCCTCTTGAGTTCTTGTGATGGAAAAATCCATATGTTGTATACTTTTAATCATCATTCTAAGCTTTGTTTCCTATTCCTTGTATTGTCTAGCCGCCCTACCTGTTCCTAATGTTATCTCACATTAACCTTTGTGCCTGGGGTAAACTGGTCACAAGGGAGCAGGGATCCCCTTATACATTCTTCTGCTTGATGAGAACATAGGCCACTCTGTCAGTGTTGTGATGTAGTAGGCCCTCCTGTTGAGAAATATGTCCCCTTCGCGATTCTTTGGGATGGGCAGGGCTTTGAGAGCCGAGGTGGGCCCCAGGTCGCTCCATAAAAAGTCACTTTATTGACGATTGACAATATTCACTTAATTTGGTCAAACATCCAGGAAAATATTTTACAAGGGGACGCATTTCAAGATAGGAGATCAAACACATACAGCTTACTTTGGCTGGTTTCTCCATATTTCATACGCTACCTGAAATGGATTGAGAATGAATTGTCAATTTTACAGTCAAGTTTTGGGAGGGATGTTTTATTAAATAACTGAATGTTCATCCGTGTTACTTGTTGCTATAGGAACCATGTTTAACTGTATGCTGCTCGCCTCCCTTTGTCTGACGGCGGCGGCAATGTTTGACACTGAGTTTGACCTCCCCTGGGCAATGTGGAAAAGGACCTACAACAAGAACTATGAGACCCAGGTAGGATCCAATGTAACAATGTAGTCCTATTCCCAGACAAGAGAATTTATTTTTCCCCTCCAATATGCGTCTACAAATACTAATCTATGCATTAGTTCATTGATTAACATACAAACATACCTACTTTCTTTGAAAACACACAGTTTATACATAGATGGCCGCGTTGACGTGTGCAAAAATAGACCTCAAGTCTATTTTAGCAGTTTGCTGCATGTCAGACGGGCTCAGTGTAGCAGCTCTCGTGATTAGAAAGTAAAGTCTTAGTAAGTGTAAGTGTTTCTTTATGGCTCGACATAAGGTTGTGCGACGCGTTGTTTGCGTACCCCAGCCCTACCATGGGGGTAAGTCGCAATTCCCTCCATTGAATGCCCTATACATGAAGAAATAATTGAGCAACTTTCCTTCAATAAGTCTGTCAAGCATTCTAACACTTCAGAACATTTTGAAAAACGGAACCCTTCACAGACAGAATGAGCAGAGAGCTGCTGATTCATGGCAAACTGCACTCCGTTCAAAGGTTTAGGACTAAGGGGTTGCAACGTGCTCTGAGCTGCTTGCGGCTG
>NC_079422.1:10699363-10714363 GCF_026213295.1 Gadus chalcogrammus
TACAGGTCATTAATGAGGAGCTAGGGGTAAGGTTGCCTGCATGTAGACTGGCGTTGGGTTAAAACCAATAACCTTTCGGCTTGGAGTCAATCAACCCTAACCAATAGTCTTTCTTGCCCACAAGGTGGAATGAGGAAAACAATGAAAAAACGAACTAGTCCTATACATCGACTTCAGTAGAAGCTAGTAGGGTATGACCGGCACTACCAGTGATGGGTATAAGGTTGACCATCTGAATGAAAGTCAGTTTCAAAGCCGGGTATGTTCAGGCTGACTACATAACAAGACACCAACTATTATACGTCTATCAGCTCAGAGACACCATTAACCTTCATCTGCCCTGTTAGAAATGGTTAGAAACATACACGGTTAGATATTTCATTATAGTCGAGGATAAGATATGGGTTTTCTGTGGGTTTATGTAAAAAATATAGATGGTTAAGGTTTTTGATTTATGTTGTGTTTTCTTGAAGATTATTGATGGTTAACTTTATGGTGTGTGTGTGTGTGTGTGTGTGTGTGTGTGTGTGTGTGTGTGTGTGTGTGTGTGTGTGTGTGTGTGTGTGTGTGTGTGTGTGTGTGTGTGTGTGTGTGTGTGTGTGTGTGTGAGAGTGTGTGAGAGAGTGTTTGCACATGTGTGTGTGTGGTCAAGGTCAGGGTAACCATCAGGCAGACAGTATTGATTAGGCAGACCTTATTGATTGGCTAGACATATTTCCATCATTGTTCCTGCTTGCCTGGGGCCTTTCCGGCCAGCCATGGGCTTTGCTCGTCCAACATCACGTCCCAGATAGCTCCAACTTGAGCTCTTCCCAATTTAGAAATGCTGGTTTTGTATGAGGTTTGGGAGGGAGAGATAAATAAATGAATATACATGGTCATAAATGTACACCTAATGTGCATGGATATAGGAGGCCATGTATTTCTTTTATGATTTTAGAAAAATCTGGTAGAATTATCATTTGTCTGTATATATGTACTAATTTAATGTATGCAATTTCTTTTTGTCTTTTTTTTGTATGCGCATTTCATAAGCTATTACTAACAATTCTTCTCTATAGCTGGCTATGGTATGCTATAACTGGCCATGCTATGCTATAACTGACCAAGCTAAACTACAGCTGACGACGCTGAAGCTATAGCTGAACATGCTAAGCACAACTTGCTAAGCTATAACTAGTCATGCTAAGCTATAGCTGACAATGCTAAGCTATAACTGACTGTGTCTCCTCCCCCCAGGGTCAACAGTGCATGTACACCGCGGCGTCCCGCGCAGCTAACTGTTCCGGCTACATGATCCTGCCACAGGGCAGAGAGGAGTTGCTGCAGCGCGCCGTGGCACTCGTGGGACCCATCTCCGTAGCGATCGACGCCTCCCAACAGAAATTTGCTTTCTACGAGAGCGGTAATGGAACTCTCCCCAGGGGTCCATGTTGAAATGTCCCCAGCACAGATTTTAACGATGAGAAGACTGATGTTTGTGTTTCAATGTTTGTGTGTGTCATTGCATCTGTAAAATGATGGTTGCATGAAGTTTTATAATCATATAGAATAACTATGTAGAACTTATATAAAAGATTCCATAATTTTTATCTGATTGATTTGACATTACATTAAAATAAGTAGCAAAACTGTATTATTTTGAGAGGAAATAATTTTTGATTTGCTTGACTAGATTTTTCCATGACTTGCATATCAGTCTTTGGGCAGACAACAAACAGATAACGGGGTGCTGTTGTTTCAGGGGTGTACAACGAGCCGACGTGCACCCAGAAGGTGAACCACGGGGTGCTGGTGGTTGGCTACGGGACGCAGGATGGCCAGGAGTACTGGCTGGTGAAGAACAGGTGTCTCTCACACACACACACACACACACACACACACACACACACACACACACACACACACACACACACACACACACACACACACACACACACACACACACACACACACACACACACACACACACACACACACACACACACACACACACACACACAGCTTGCCATCTGTTGCCCTGCTGTGCATTCAAAGCGCAGCGGAGGACAGTGAGGTAGTAAAGCCACCATATCAATTAAGGCTCCATGTAATTGCCATTTAGCTTACACCTTTAACTCATATCTTTACTGTACAATTCTTTATTTTAAAGGGTTGTTATTTTCGATGACATTACGCTTATTTATTTATATTATTTATTATTTTCTCTATGAATAAAGTTAATTATTCATGTTATTCTTATTAATAAAACATTTTAGAGAGTTAACGTTTTGGACTACAAGCCGCTCTGTGTCCTGTATTCCTCGTTTGAGATCGATATCTTATGTTGCATTTTCTGTATTCATGTTGCACATTATATTCTTAACGATAGATACAATATAGCAATATAATGGTGTCAAATGTTCTGCTCTCTCTCACAGTTGGGGAAAAGGCTTCGGAGAAAAGGGGTACATCCGAATGTCTCGTAACCAGGGCAACCAGTGTGGCATCGCTGTGTACTGCTCCTTCCCCATTATGAACAAAGAAACAAACTAAATGGTTTTGTGTTAGCTTAGCATGCTTCCTAAGGAGCATTTATTTTTAAACATTTATTTTTCCAGTTAAAATGTTGCACTCTAAAGTTTACAGTGTGGAGGTTTTTAATCAAATAATTCTTGATACTTTTTTATAATTATACGTGATCCATAAACATTTCTAACGATGTCAAATTAAATTCTATAACCGTGTTTGCCTTGCCAAATGTTATTTGATTCCATGCGGCCTCGTGTCAGTTCACCTTTGCGTGACCGTGCATGGATTATTGTGAATAATAATGTCTGCATGTATGTGGATATTTGTTCCTTGATGTAAATGTGTATCTATGCAAATAACGTTTGTGAGCGTGTGGGTGAGATGGCCTCCGTGGACGTGCACTGTGAAAACAGTGCATGTATCTGGTTGTAGTTTGAACAAAAGTAAACAAACCAAACAGTGATTGGGTTACAAATGAGTCATTTTTTATTTATTTTTTTAGTGCAACATCACAACAAACAATTTTCACATGAGGTATTCAAAGGGCTTTTCTTTAGTTGCTGATACAAAATGTCCCACCATGATTGACGTTTAAAGTGTTGTGTATCTTTTCTTTTTATTTTTTTTTAAAGCCTTTGGTTTGGTTAGCCACATTCATAGGTAAGTCTATAACACATGGACGAGAAAGATCACATTTAGCATGGTGGGTGGAGTCGGAGTTGAGGAAACTCAGGACTTAGTCAAATATAATATTTCCCTCAACTCTTTCCCGTTTAAAGCTTTTTGTATGGATTTCAGTAATTATTTTTCCTACTTACAACAGTGGGATTGAAACAGTATTCAACTACACTAAACACCTTGGAGAAAAGAGGGTGGGAGGGGGGGGGGGTTACGGGTGGGGGGGGGTGGAGGGGGAGGGGGTTACTTGGGAACAGCTTGGTTTACAAATGTGGAAAAATAGCCTTTGTCTCTGACCTTTCTATCGGGGGGAGGTGGGGGGGGAGGGTATTTGATTATTGGGCTTTTCTGTTACAGCAAGTCACATGATTCAGAATTTTTTTTCGGAAACAAGGATTAGGCAACGTTGATTACAGCAAGATCCTCCTTGCTTGGATTGTCACCTCCTTTTTTTTGGTCTTGAGGATGATTTTCATATATTTATTTACATACAGAACATGGATAAATATGACACTCTAGCATACTGGAGTTTTAGCTTTGGCTGGACAGAGGCCCATCTGGGGCCTCAAACGACAGATTGATTCCAGCACATTTGGTTTTTGAAGGAATGGAGAAGAGACAGCTGGACATATAGAATAGATAGGATAGATAAGATAGATAGATGACGTAGATAGACAGACACCCTGAAAGGATGGAAATCTTTGGTTAAGGAACATTGTTGCCACACAACATCTCACAGTTGAGGTAGATGGGTAAAGTCTTCATGTACACTCGGGGAGGCGGGGGGGGGGGGGGGGTGGACAATTCGGGTAAACACTAAAGGGGTTCACAGAGTCAAAAAAAGACTTTTATCCACAGACACTGCCTCATGTCAGTTTCTCAGTTCCAGTTTGACGTAATACTGTTAGATAATGCGACGTAAACACGTGGCATTAGGAAAGCTAAACCCGCGGTGCTTTTTGGATTTCTCTGAGCGCAACGTTAGCTTTGATAGGAAACTGCTAAAAGTACCCATGAAACAACAATGATTCAGCAGTTACCCATCAATCTTTGGTTTTAATTCGAACTGTTTTTTTTTTGGTTTTTACCTTTTTACAAAAAAAAAGTTTATTTCTGAAAGTAAACGCTAGCTTCTATTATTACTATTTTTTATCATTTTTGAGCTTCCTTTGCAAAGCGCCGTGACGATGTTTCAGGGTTCAGGGTCCACACTGGGGGGCGCCAGAGGCTAGAATATCCGCAGATCGCCTGCGGCGGAAGGCCTACTTAATTTCCTCCTCCTGTCCTTCGGAAGGGAAGAGGGCTCCCCCGGTTGACGCAGAACAGAAGGTCGTTCGCTAGGCCTAAATATAGTCGAACCTCTGTCTCGCCTGTCCTTTGACACTAGTATACACTCACGGTGGTGGGCCCCAGTCTAGAGACCAGCCTACATGCTTCACTGTTTTTTCCTCCCTCTCATCTTTCTTCTTTTTATTTCCCTGCTAACGGACTCCACCCTGCATCCTCACCTCCACCCCCGCCCTTCCTCCCCCTTTCTCGCTCTCAGCATGCGTACAATTGTTGCTCATTAAAGTTTCATTCAGCTCCATGCTGCTCCTGATCCACCCCTCCCACTGCCAATTCCACATGATTCAGCCTGCTCTCTGATCTCTCCCCACGCCCTGTCGACCACCCCCCCGCCCCACCCCACTCCTAAAGCCCACAGGTCTGTCCGAGAGCAGACCCCAGACCCCTGAACAGATACCCGGTAGAGGAGACGGGAGGATAAAAAAAACAAAACAAAAAAATCCCTAAGAAAACCCTTCCCTTTGAAGTGTGCGGAAAAAAGTCGATGACCTCTTTCATGACCGCACGTCTTTCAAGTGCACGCTGTGAGACAGGGGGGAGGCGGGGGGGGGGGGGGGGGCCGGGTGGAGGTGGGTGGGGTGTTAAAGATGCAGAAGTGGACCGTCTCAGACAGCGTTTACCGGGGGCTGCTTCCCTTGTCTAGAACAACGTCACCAGGAGAACAGCCGCCCAGGCAACAGAATAATCAGCTATCACCGGCACCGAAGGTCTGAGGAGACGGGCACCCCGTACCCTCCGAGCCCCCTTCCTCGCTATCCCACCTCCCGTACAACTGAGGACCCCTAACCCCTCTGGAGCGGTGTGGAACTGAGGCAACTGGCAGGAGTCTTTGGCAGGTGAAAAACAGTACGAAACAGTACGGGGGGAACAGTACGATCAGCCCGTCTGCCCTGCATCACTGGGGACACGGGGTGGGGGGCCGGGGGTGACAGGGAGAGTCAGGGGGCCTTCCATGCAGTCCCCCGGGCGGACACCCAGTGCGTTGCGTTAACATGTGGTCAGGGGCCCCTCAAGGACCTACAGACTTGGAGTGGGGGCCCCCATGTGCCCCTTTGCGCTTCTGGGCCTATGGGTGTCACATTGTTATCGCTAGTAGTATTTAAAAGGATCATAATTATTATTATAATTATTCATATTCATATCATTATTACAACATTCAAACAGGCTTTGGCCGTGGATTTCAGGAGCAGACCACAGAGACAAACAGTAGAGGAATCCCCCGAACGCAACAGCAGAGGCCAGGCCTAGGGGCCGGGGAGATGGAGACATACGCAACACCAGCGGTGGGGTTGGGGGGAGAACAAAGGGGCAGGTTTCAGTACATTCAGGGAGGACAATCTTCATCTTTGGTATTATGATGGGAGCCTACAGCTAAAAGTGCCCATCAGAAAAAAGTCTTTAGTTTCACACAGGACATAGAAAGCATCATTAAATAAATACTTACAGTATATAGATAGAATAAATAAATAGGCAAATAAATAGAGAGAGGAAAGTAAAACGAGGGAAATCAAAAATATAAATCAATAAATACACAAATGCAGTAATAAATAGTTTGATCAGATCAGCAGTTGCATTTAAAACCTTCTTGTTCCAATTGAAGTATTGGCTATGAGGAGGGACATGAAAGCCCTTCCTCTGTGGACCAAAAATGACCTTGTACGTCAGCGGGGCCGGAACAACTGCCCCGCACTTCCAACGTGTATCTATAAATAGAGCGATGTGCTTGAAATCTGTACAAAAGGGCTGAAAGAATTACAATCCTCCATTTTTCTAGACATCTGATAGATAAAAAAAGAAAAGGAAAAGATCTTTGCGATGTTGGAACTGTTTTGTGTTCAGTTGTTTGAAAATAGATGAGTGGAAAAATACTAAAACTTCAATATAGATTGTGTCTGGTGGATGCCTCTTTCACTTTGGTGTCTATCTTTTTGTTGTTGTTTTGTTCGTCTTGGGGTTTTTAGGGGTTTTTCTTGAAAGTCAGAAATGGCTGTGGAGCTTTTGTTTTGGAAGCTCTGTGTCTTGAATTTCGATGGTTGCTCCAACACATCTCGGTTTTTCTGCTCCCTGTGTTTGCCTTATTGATTCTGTCTTGGCCCTACAGTGAGGTGCGCTGCACATTCTCCCCTTGAAAAACGCCGATTTATTCAAGGCGCAACCATCTTCAGTGGAGTAGTGCAGGACGCTGGAGGTTCTGGCCAGTGGTAAATGATTGACAACGGGGAGGGGTCAATGAAAGACCTCTCCCAAAACAAGGTCCATAGTCCTGTGAACCATTACCATGGAAACACCCGCTAAAGAAAGTGGAAAAGGCTACCAAAAGTTATTCAGGAAAACAAACTGAAAACGGAAAATGTGACAGTTGGTAAAATAATAAGTGCCGCTTTTTTTTCTCTTGTTCACCTTGATTCTTGAGAGAAAAATCGGGGGGCATGAAAACACGTTGGATGGTAAGACTGGTCACAAGGGAATTGAGAGCACACTGATTCAGAATACACGACGTCCCTCCAAATGTGAGTGGGCCTCTGCCTCTTGATTGTTCACGTTTGGAGAGAGAGAGAGAGAGAGAGAGATGACTCGCAGACTCTGAGGTTTACGCGGCCCCCCCCCCAAAAGAAAAATATGCTTCCTCCTGATTCATAATACCCTCATCATCATCATCATCATCATCATCATCATCGTCATCATCATCTCTATTCTACAGCATCGGAAAGTAAAAAAATCGAAAACGCAATGAGATAGATGTCCACGACAGGGTGTGACTCTTCTCATCAAAGTCAAAGATCAAACATGGCACCCTTTGACTGTACAAAGCAAGACCTCCCGTGTCCTGCGATCATCATCCTCCTCCTCCTCCTCCTCTTAGGCATCGCACCCCCTTTTCATTCCAAAGGGGGTGCGATATCGAACTTTGGTTTCAGGAAAAAGCGTCAAAGTACTTCTTCGTCTTCGTAAAAAATAAATAAATGAACGCCGTCGCTCCGTCTAATAACGAGGAGAACATTGCAATCACGGCCGATCCCTGCCCGGACCGGTCAATGTGACCTCCACCTTTACTTGCTCTAACGCACTCCACCGCCTCCGTCGCCTCCACCTCATCTCCCCACCTCCTCTCCTCCTCCTCAGGCGGTGCTGCAGGACACGGCGGAGGAGGAGACGCTGGAGCCGGAGGAGCCCGTGGAGGACGGGCGGCCCTCGTCGGCCCACTTGTTGAGGTTGCGGCGCCGGGCGTTCATGAAGAAGTTGCTGACGGTGGACAGCTCCAGGCCCAGCTGCTGGGAGATGGTGATCTGCAGGTCCTTGGCCGGCCGGTGGTTCTCCCTGAAGATGGCCAGCAGCGTGCGTCTCTGGAGGTCAGTGAACACCAGCCGGGTGCGCTTGGGCCCCTGGTTCCGCTCCAGCTTGCTCTGCTCCTGCTCCTTCCGCTTGCATGCTGTGGGAGAACACACACAGACACAGACACAAGCACACATACACACACGCACACACACACACGCACACACACACACACACACACACACACACACACACACACACACACACACACACACACACACACACACACACACACACACACACACACACACACACACGGAGACGCACAGAGACACACACAGAAGAGATCGAGAATTAGTATTCATAAATATAGTTGGTAAAAGAAGATAAATTGTACTAAACCGTTGCTATATATCTGGTGCATGTATTTTTTTTTTCAACTATAGATATATTTTCCTTCCATTTGTTTCTCTTTTTGTCTTAGATAAATAATCCCAGATGGTAAATGTGGGTGTGTCACAGCAGAAGACAGGACAGTATTTAGAATGAGAAAGGATTAAGAAAGGATAAAAATTGAGCTAAATTATTTGAAGCTGTTTTTTTAATTTGGATGGTTGCTCCATTTCCATGGCGATTCAATAAATAATGAAATAAATGAGAAGGAATGAGACAGGAAAGAAGGAGTACAAGGTAGCAGAATTTAGCTAACAGAGTGTGGAGCCAGGGCTAACTAGGACAAATGGATTAGTTGTGAGAAAGTGGATTTGTTGAGAGAAAACAGATTAGCTAAGCAAGTTTGATTAGCTAAAAGAGACAAATCAGCACTGCTTGTTTGGGGGGGGAATGAAGATGTTCAGTCACACACCTGCTGTTGCATAGAGCCAAAATGGCTGTTTAGAGCCCTTACGTTATCTATCTCTCTATCCATATATCTATCTCAATTCTGGTTTGTAACATAGACAATTCTATCTTTAATATCTATCTATATATTCTGTATATATATATATCTGTCTATTAATGCATGTATGTATGTATGTATGTATGTATGTATGTATGTATGTATGTATGTATGTATGTATGTATGTATGTATGTATGTATGTATGTATGTATGTATGTATGTGTGTATGTGTGTATGTGTGTATGTATGTACGTATGTATGTATTTATGTACGTACGTACGTACGTACGTACGTACGTACGCACGCACGCACGCATGCACGCACGCACGCACGCACGTACGTACGGATGTATCTATCTATCTATCTATCTATCTATCTATCTATCTATCTATCTATCTATCTATCTATCTATCTATCTATCTATCTATCTATCTATCTATCTATCTATCTATTTATCTATCTCAATTTTGGTTTGTGACATAGGAAATTATGGATTTCCTTTTAATTTATATAAAATATTCAGAGATAACTCATCTACAGGATGAAATTATTCTCAGAAAATAATACAATTCCAAAGTTGAATCAACAGCGTTAATTATGGAATAATAAAAAAATATATAGGATAATCAACTAAGGATATCATAAGTTAGGATTTCCTAATATCTTCGTAAGCTTTTAATTCTCATCGTAAATGTGCCAAAGTTTGAAAAATGGAAACAAAGACCAAACAAAGACCTCTTTCTGTGTAGCGTCTTATCGGGTATAAACCAGCTGATAAAAGCACGGTTTAGCTTTTACACTTTTCAGTATTTTACTTAACACATCCATGATCCTACACAAGATAGCTCTCTATTCCTCCAGCAAACAGCTCAAACCAACCACTACTCAAGGCCCAGACCTTCCCCTGAGTGCGTATTCATATTCCACTTAATGTTCCTGACCAAGCAGTGCGATAATGGAAAACATGTTTACACGGTGCAACGCTGCCAAGCTACTTTCCAAATTACACAATCGCAGCATCAGAGGAGGAGATGCAAGAAACAAACCCACAAAACACTCTGTTGTACTTCTGTTGTCTGTTGTGTTGGGGAGAGGAAATGTAGATGTGAGGCAGTGTGAGGAGATGGACTCTGTGGTGTATTCACGGTGTTGTGATCTGTAGACCCCTCTGACCTCCAGCGCACTGTAACTCTGTGTTGACAGCCTCTACAACACGCAACCTCTGCCTTTGTGTTGGTGCTGAACCCAACAGCACCCCATCTCTCACTCTGTCTCTGCCTCTCTCTCTTTCTCTCTCTCCATCTATCACTCTGTCTCTTATCCTCTCTCTCCATTTCTCCCTGTGTTTGCCTGCCTCTCTCTCTCTCTCTCTTTCCATCGCACTCTGTCTCTGCCTCTCTCTCTTCTCTCCATCTTTCACTCTGTGACTCTACCGTACTCTCTGTCTCTCCATCTCTCACTCGTGTCTCCGTCCCTCTCTCTCCACTGCTCACTTTGCATCTCTGCCTCTCCTTCGTCCTTTCTCTCCTCTATCCATCTTTTCCCTTATGCTCTTTAGATATTTTTCTCCCTCTCTCTTTCTCTCTGACTGTCAATCTCTTGGTCTTACTCTCTCTGTATTTTCTCTCTCCCTCTCGTCTCTCTGTCTCCCTCCCTCCTCCTCTCACTCTGTCTCTCTGTCTCTGTGTCTCCCGGTCTCTCTCTTACCTCTTTGACCAAAGGGGCCGGATTAGTTTTTCATGAAAGTAATTTACATGTTGTGGTGGCACTAAGCAATAATCACTTAAGGGTGAACTCATTTATTTTCTATTAAGCGATTGGGGGGTGGGGGGGTGGGGGGTGGGGGGTACGTCAATAGTGAGTGAAACAAGCAGCGTCGGCATAGCCCCGGGTGTTCTGAGGCTCTAAGTGGACTCCCAACATATTTGGGCGAGTCGCGTAATTACCTAAATGCACACTTTTAAGAGGTTTCAGTCTGCAGACGGCTCGCCTGCTGGGACGCGTTTTTTTTTTCTGCTGATGCCATCAAATGTGTCTTTGGATGTAACAGCCGGGAGAGATGGGCGCGCCACCGCCACGCGCACCAAGCACACACGCACCCACACACACACACATACACACACACACACACACACACACACACATACACACACACACACACACACACACACACACACACATAAACACACATATACACACACGCACACACATACACACACACACACACAAACACACATATACACTCACAGAATGTGAAACAAATGCACTCCAATTGACACACCCGCACGCACACACAAATTGCCTCACAGCCAAGTGGAATGTAGGCACTCTCGAAAACGAACAAACACACACGGTTGAGAATGAAAATCAACGCACACTTAAACACACCAACACACAGGTCACCAGAGACACACGTTGGAGGATAAACACTGACACACACACAATTAGACAAAGACACTCCAATGCACACACACACAATCACACACACACACACACACACACAAACACACGCACACATACACACGCACACTTAACACATGTACCACTTACTACCAACTCGGCATATAAGATGGTCTTTGCTCTTTAGACATTCAATTGATTGGCTTATATCTCCCTATTGTGAAGCAGCTCACACACACACACACACACACACACACACACACACACACACACACACACACACACACACACACACACACACACACACACACACACACACACACACACACACACACCATGCGCTGCGTGCTGATGGTGGTGTTTGCCGTATGACTGGCACTTCACTATGAAAGGCAGCAGCATGGAGCAGCTCTCATTAGCCGAGCACTTGAGGAATAGGCCTGACCTTACTGCCGTTCTCGTCTCATCACCGGCATGACAACCTCAGCACCACAGGATCCCAGCAGACGGAAGAAGAAGAAGGAACTACCTCCACAACTGGGCTTTTCGCAGCCGTGAAATATTAATTGTGTGCTTGTGAATGAATAAATTGTGTTGGTGGACGATCCCCTCCGGATTGGTACGTGAAGGAAATGTTTTGGACTGCTCAGATCTGCTGGCGTCGCCGGGGGAAGATACCGGGGTGTGTGTGTGTGCGCGAGGGCGATTGTTTTGTGTGCGCGTGGTGTAGGTGGAATCAACGTCGGTTTGTTTTGCATTTCTGAGCGTTATCGAACCCTGCCTCGTTAAAAACCCCAGTGTGTCAGATAACATGTCAACATTATACCGTATCTTTATTTATACATGAAATGTCTGCACAGACCGCTGTTGGATGAATATACATGGAGGTGTATATGTGTGTGTAATGCGCGGGCCCACCAGCCAATAGGACGGCACGGCGCCGGGCCCATGTCATAACGACAACGTTGACATGCTAGCAGGGTAGTTAGCCCGCTGTAGGGCTCCCTTGAAGCAAGGATTTATGGGTAGTTAGAGAAGTCGTGGGGATCCTCAGCGCCCCCCCCCCACCCCCAAAAGCCCCAACCTCCCATCTCAATCCACAGCGGTGGCGGAGGCGGGGGAGGCGGGGGAGGCGGGGGAGGCGGTGGCGGCGGAGGGGCGGCCATATTGCTCCTCCGCCATTAACTAAATGCATCCGTGTGGCGTAATCACGTCGTGTAAGAGGCTCGCAATTACCGCGCCATAAATCGGCGGGTGGGTTGCACCCCCCCAGCCCCCCCAAACCCCCCGTCTTACCCCCCCCCCCCCCCCCCCCCCCGGTCCCCCCCTGCGCCAAGCTGGGCGCCGCCTCACATCGGCTCCTTATGATCGTGGGAACAGCCTCTAATCATGATCTATCTGCTTCTCGTCCCGCGTTCCGGAAACGTGATGGAAAGCCCTCCCCTCGCCGTCACCCCCGGCCTCCCCCAGCCCCACCCAAGAGCCTGAACCCCCAACCTCCTCCTAGCCACCAGCCCCCCCCCCCCCCCCCCCCCCCGCACACACACCGCCCCTACCCCCACATCCTCCATCCTCCCGCCCCCTCGCTCCACCTACCTCCCACCACACCCCTCCCCCCCTGCTGATTTCTTGGACCAGGGGCTGATAGAAATTATTGATTAAATCTGTGCAGCTCAGACTCTCCGACCCAGAGAGGCTGGTTAACCCCTTCAGCACCGGAGAGAGACCAGCGGAGGTGTGTGTGCGTGTGTGTGTGTGTGTGTGTTTTGTGTGTGCAGGGGAGGGGGAGGGTGCACTGCAATAGCAAGAAAAATTAAAAAAATAAAAGAATTACAACAATGGTGTTTGCTTGGGGGGTGGGGTTGGTGATGAATTGCTGTTAAGCGATTTCTGTGATGTATTCCTGATATGCAAACGTTATCCTGGGTGACCTTTCAGGCGATCGTGAACTGTAAGGGACGTAGGATGGAACAACAGACAGAAGGAGGGTCTTTGTGAGTTTCATTACTGTTGGGGGCGGGGGGCGGGGGAGGGGGGGGAGTCGATGGAGGAGCCGTCACATAAACCTCGATGACCTTTCTCCCCGGCTCAGACCTTTAGTCAAGGGCTCGAGCCGTCGTCATCTTTAAAGTTACAGCGCCTGATCCCCCGTCCCTCTCGACTTAAAGTGTCGGGGTGGTGCTGGTGGTGGTCTTTATCCCGCCAAGCGCTCCGCCGTCTGTAGTGCCAGCTAAACCCTGATTGGCGGGGTAGGGGAGGGGGAGTGGTACTCAGCAAGCGCGCCTATACAGCGCGGTAATCCGGCGAACGCAATCGAGAGAAAGCCGCAAGAAAGAATGAGAGACAGAAAGAAAGAAATAGGAGAAATATATCTTTCAATCTATCTCCTGGAGAGACGACACATGGATGGAAGGGTGGGGGGAGATATAACCGCCTACGTGTTGCCACTCGAGAAGCATCTCTCTGCCAAGACGGAAAAATAGCCTACAAATAACGGGAAGAAAGAATGTCTTGAGAGGTCTCTTAATAAACGATTAAAAGATTTATCTTAAGAAAATAAGAAATAAAAAAATATGCCCACCATCTGCCTAAAAAAAAGGTTGAATTTTAAAATTAAATTTCAAAGAAAAAGATGACTTGTAATAGGAAACTATAATAGAAAAGGGACGAATTGCCGCATACGGCCTTTCTCTGTGTGGCGGCGGCGTGCTGAAAGCAGCGGCTGTGCGTTTAAGCGGACTCGGCATTAAACGGGATCATCTGAAAACTTGAGGCGTGAAGCCAAGAAGCTCTCGAGCTCTCCCCAGTCTGGGGAGCGCGAGGCAACCGCGCATTTTAATTCCAACCTCCATTTGCCGATGCAGTCGAGGTGCGTGCGCGCACGTGTGCGTGCGTGTGTTTGCGTGTGTGTGTGTGTGTGTGTGTGTGTGTGTGTGTGTGTGTGTGTGTGTGTGTGTGTGTGTGTGTGTGTGTGTGTGTGTGTGTGTGTGTGTGTGTGTGTGTGTGTGTGTGTGTGTGGGCAAGGCAGGGTTGCGCTTTCCCATGGAAATCAATAGTGGCTTGTAATTAAACAAAAGGGGGTTGGCCGGGGGAGACGAAGAAAGGGAAAAAAACAACAACCCCCTCAGAAAGTAGGTTATGCAGAAAAGTGCAGAGCTGTCCAAATTGTGGCTTTGCAAAAGCACACAAAAATTGCAAGTTTAGATGGTGTAGGAGGGAGGCGAAGAGAGGGAGGTGGAAAGGGGGAGAGAGAGAGAGAGAGAGAGAGAGAGAGAGAGAGAGAGAGAGAGAGAGAGAGAGAGAGAGAGAGAGAGAGAGAGAGAGAGAGAGAGAGAGAGAGTGGAGAGGCGTTGTCAAACATTAGCGATTTGCCTTTCTTTCCACAAAGAGCACTTAATTTTTTATGAGCACGATTGATCCGATGCTTGGATTTTCAGCCTCTGACTCGTTAAAAATACCGTCTCTGTTTCTAAATACAAGGTAACACGAGATACCGCACAATCTCCCTACACTGACTGATTAACCGATGCGAGATTGTATCTGCTAAATTTAAACAAAAGACTGTTGGATAATAAACCCAATGTGATATGGAAGAGACAGGTCATTCTTTTTTCTTTTTGCATACAATGCATTACCACACTCCTCATCCCGCGAGAAGATACAATTCATCAAACTAATCTGAAACAACGAAGTAGTCGTAGTCAAACCACATTCGCCTCACGACAAACAACCCACGAACATTTATCACTTGATTATCGTTTTGGGCCCATGATTGGTGGAACATTTTCCTGAACGGAGGATGTACACATGTGCTCTGAGAGGCGAACAATCAAAGATCAATAATTGTGAGGGGATTGCAAGAGTGCACAATCATTACCTATGAAGGCTATTG
>NC_079422.1:10716863-10719363 GCF_026213295.1 Gadus chalcogrammus
GGACAGGGCGGGCGAGGCGGAGGCCAGCGGGTGCTCCCCGAGGATCTTGGCGTTCTGCTGGCTGGGGTGGTGTGGGTGGTGGGGGTGGTGGGGGTGGTGTGGGTGGTGCTGGTAGTGCTGGTTGTAGAGGTGGGGGTGGTGGCTGGGCGCGTGCTGGTGGGCGTCCATCTTGTTGAGCTGGTGACCCACCAGCGAGCCGTCGCCCCCGCCCCCGCCCCCGCCCCCGCCGCCTACGCCCAGGCCCGGCGGGGACATGTCGCGGCCGAAGTCGGGGGTCCGGCAGAACAGGTTGCCGGCGTGCACCTCGTAGCCGCCGTGCAGCATCTGGCCGGCGTTGGGGTTGGCGGGGGGGCTGGCGCCCAAGCCGCCGTAGCCGTGCATGGCGGAGGAGCCCCCCGCGGCCGAGGGCGGGCTGAGGCTCTGGGCCACCGCCAGCTCCTTGGCGTAGGGGTTGTAGAAGTTCCCGGGCAGGCCGCGGTCCTCCCGCATCAGGGTGAAGCTGCCGATCACGTTGCTGACGGGCAGGCAGGGGTGGTGGTGGTGGTGGTGGTGGTGGAACTTGTCGTCGAAGGGCTGCAGCGGCGTCAGGGTGGTGTAGGTGCTGCCGCAGCTGGAGGGCGCGTCGCCGCCGTAGCCGAGGGCTGACATGGAGTGGTCAAATCCCGGGGGCCGGTGCTCGGGCTCCAGGGACATGGAGGGGCCCCCAAGGGTGGGCCGGGGGAAGGCGGCCGAGAGGTCCCTGGTGTGGAGCATGGCCCGGCCGTCCTGGCTGTGGGCCAGCTCGGGGTGGCTGTGGAGGGACATCTCCCCCAGACTCACATCCATCCTCGCTCGGCGTGGAGGGGCCCGGCTCTTTTGTGTTTTTATTCTTCTGGCGCTTTGGTTTTTTTTCTTGGCTTGTTGTTGTTGTTGTTTAACGGACGGGTGTAAAGTGTCTGGAAGGTCTCTTGTTACGGGAGACTCTATGGATTTATTGATTTGTAAATGAATTGATTTCCTGGCTTATGGGGTGTCTAATTAATTATCTGATAAAGTTAAGTAGTGTCCTTAAACTCCAGGAAAACGAGTGTGCAACAGTGTCGGCAAAATTAACCATCATATTAGGTTCATTTGTGCAACAACAGTCTCTTTCCCCTCTGTCTCTTTTTGGTGCCTAGCAGCGTAGGACGGCGGGCGCCTGGCTTTTGTGCCTGCACAAGAAAAGATATGCGACATTACTAGATGCTGTCTCACAACTTTTATTCTTAAAGACAAAAATAACCAAGTATCTCACATACGACATTCATTTTCAGCCATGCATGATCAACATTTGGATATTTTTTGCGTAATTCCATTTTTTTTTCTTTGTAATTTTTAAATCTTCCGGATGAAAACTATCAACAGTATTGAGGTTTACAATCGCTTAACATAACGACAGTTTAACGTGTATTATTTTTGATATCGTGCAAAGTTACGAATTCAAAATCACGGCGCATGCGACGCACACACACATTAACGACGCACCAGGATCTAGGCTCCCGAACAACAGGCAGCGAATGAAGGACGACGCTTTGCGCGAACACGCTTTAACATGCAACTCCACAAAAAACACTAGCACCGCCGTGCGTTAATACGCTCATTCTGATTCGATCGCGAATTAAAAAGAAACACCGTAGGCCTACCTTTATTATCCACTTATTTGAGCGTATCCGCGGCTGTAGTCCATCCTGTGCATCCCTCCGATTGTGTCGCCAGTCTCTGCCCAGCCAACCCGTCCGCACACATCCACACAGTGTTGTCCGATGCGCCAAGGGATCCTACATTCAACAAAACACCACGGCGGTTACCCCCAAACGTCCTCTGTCCGTGCCTTTCGTCTTTTTTCCAAACGTTCGCGGTCCTAAAACGTGCAGCTCTAGCCTCGTTTTCTTTACCCTAGCAGCTCTCCTCTTTTTCTTTCATTATCTCGTGAGATTTTCTTCCTCCTCTTCCTCCCTCTGCCAGCCACTTCATCGATTTCACCACCAACTCTTTCTCTCCCTCTCCCTCTCTCTCTCTCCCTCCCTCTCTCGCTCTCTCGCTCTCGGTCTCTCTCTCTCTCTCTCTCTCTCTCTCTCTCTCTCTCTCTCTCTCTCTCTCTCTCTCTCTCTCTCTCTCTCTCTCTCTCTCTCTCTCTCTCTCTCTCTCTCTCTCGCTCTCTCGCTCTCTCGCTCTCTCTCCACCTCCCCCCTCTCTCACACTCGCTGCTCTCAGTACGTCACGGGCTTAAAAATCTGACAGATGTGCAATGAAATTCCAACTCCAATTAACCCTTTCGCTTGGGCCGTTGTCTCCGGGGAGGGGGCAGGGTTTGGCCAGGGATGCACCTCTCTCACAGCCCCCCAACTTAAGCCTGCTGCTTAGCACGATGCCACGCCGAAGTTATGAATTATGCGCACATTTCGGTCATCTCGCTGCTGCGCCTGTTTATTTGACTCGTTGACGACCGATAACACGTTTTCAGCAGCACTATTGTGCCGAT
>NC_079422.1:10721863-10724363 GCF_026213295.1 Gadus chalcogrammus
CGTGCTTGAACTTAATATCCCCCCAACAACTAGAACTAAAGCCATATCGTCTAATTACTAACTTATTCTCTCGTATCTCCTACCAATCATGATCAGCATAGGCTATATTTGTGTGTTGGTGTGCGTTTGTGCGTTTGTGTGTGTGTGTGTGTGTGTGTGTGTGTGTGTGTGTGTGTGTGTGTGTGTGTGTGTGTGTGTGTGTGTGTGTGTGTGTGTGTGTGTGTGTGTGTGTGTGTGTGTGTGTGTGTGTGTGAGAGAGAATGTGTACACGTGCGTGTGTGCGCTCGTTGTATGCATGTGTGCATACTGTATGCAACTGTATGCAGGCATATACTTTGTGGAACGTAGTGTATAGGCTACCTCATTTGTGTATTGTATAGCATGTGTAGGCGATATATATACTACTAATAAACACACGAGGTTTATTTATCTATGAGTTTAATGTTTATTTTATTCTTACACATTGAAAAAGCATTTTAAATAATACACATTTTTGTATCACAAATACACTGGGGCTCGACCAGAAACCAAGGTTTATCGATCACAACACGCCTCGACGTCAAGCTGGCGAAAACACACAAACGTGTCTCAAAACAGCACACTGTTCATATGAATAAACATGAATTCGTCTCAACCAGAAAAGGGCGATAGACGCGTCTTAAAATTAAGGCCTGTAGTCGTGTCTGCCGTGTTTCCCCTTAACGCGTCCTGCTCATCATTACATCGACCTGAGGTCGAAACAGCGCTGGGAAACAGGGCACATTCTAACTTGGACAGGGCACTACTGTCCATGTTCACAGCTCAGCAGTAGCCCACGTTGTGCTGCAAAACCACATGTTGTTTAAGAGGGCAGGAAAAGACAATCCTATATTTTGTTTTAACGTCTATAAATGTATTTTGTCAATGAAGCCGGTCAAAAAATGGGAAACTGTCCAAGTTTGTTGCACTTCATATTCTTCATACTGTTGTAAAACTTTTAAAAACTAATTTCAGGTGTAAAATTAATGAGTCTTATACGTCTAAATTGATCAACCAAAGTTATGATTAACAGTTAGGATTTGCATGTGAATAATGAATAGTCTAATGGATGTAAAGTTATCAGTGGGGATTGGTAGGTGAATACAAATCTGAGAAACCGTTCATCAAATAGGACCGACGACAGACTCTGAACTCTGAACCTTAATTCTACCTTTTTGCAGCGCATTACATGCAAAAGACTACATGAAGCCTATGCTAAAACACAGTGCATTTTGGGATTGATTTTGAATTAAGGTAATTAATTGAAGGGATTAATTCAACTGTGACACTGGCGTTTTCTACTATTTATTTGTCTGTACTAGATTTATTGCGATTATTATTATGATATATTTATTTGTATTATTAATATTATTAGTATCTTATTGGTTATATTATAAAGATTTTTTTACCGTTATTATAGTCGTTATTATCAATTCGATGTAATTATTATCCTTTTGAAGGTAAATTATCAGCATTTTGTTGTATTTAGATTATTGAGGATTAAAAAAGAAAGCAACGATAGGCCAATGCATCCAAATATGAATTGTATCGATTTAATCTGTAGACTAGGCATATTTAATTAAAGATATATGTGATGCAATGTGAATTTTTCAAAGGAATTCAAAATACAAAATTTTGAGTATAATTTCATTTTTAATTCTAATCAGAATTGGGAAATAGGCCTTGACATGATTAAATTAAACGTGATTTATTTCCTTATAATACACCTATATGTGCCTATAGGCCTATATAATAGCTAATATGAAAAGAATACTAAATAAGTACTGGAATATTTTCCTTTTAATTCGAGAATATTTTCAGATTCATTCATACCTTACAAATCGATAAAATCAATTATTTTCACGACATGCCGTTATCAGGATTGTGAATAATCGATAATTTAATACATTTTACCCGGATTAGATGTGGGATGAATGTAGTAACGAGCATTGATCTATTCATGTAACTTCACCATATGGACTCAGTCATGCACTGTAATGCATAGCTCTGTAATATAGGCATACTTTAAACGAGTGTGCCGACCAATGCTCATTTTATTCAGACATTTAAAGCTTTACAATGCCGTGCCTGATGCAGAATTATCTGCAATTTTAATGTAAGCATTTTTATAACAATCGTCCCTACAAGCCTAAACAAAAACTGAGGAAGACGTTATAAATGTGATGATTGAAATCTAATAGCCTAATGTCATCCATTAATTCGTGAGTGGAATTCTGAGTGGACACACATATAGACCCATCCTATCATCTACAGAACTTAGTCATCTTCCCTTTTGCACAAGAAAATAAATCATGAAAGAAAACACAATAGGCTATGCAATATTTAGATAACCAAAGTCTAACAATAAAATAAGTCCAACAGACCCATCTCTGTTTTGTCACTTTGTCCTGTTCGAAACCAGAGGGCGCGTGGTTCGATCTCACCTGCTGCGGGTCAGGGACTAGAACGGGCCAGAAAGGCC
>NC_079422.1:10731863-10734363 GCF_026213295.1 Gadus chalcogrammus
TGGGAGCTGTGCTCCCAGTACCATCCCCGACACCGTCCCATCTCCGCCCGCTCTCCGGACCAGCGCCGCTCTATCTGCATGTCCGGAGAGTCCCGGAGGACCCTCAGAATGACCAGTGGCCCCTTTGACCCTGGGCTCCGCTGTCACCCTTCATCACCCCACTCTCCATCTCGGATGGTGTGGTCACCTAGCAACAGGGGCCAGGGTTCGCAGCTCGTGGACCAGAGGCTATTGGGAAATCAATCGATACGCCTCGGCCCAACCTAGCGAAATGCCTGCCTGGCTGGCTCACTGACTGGCTGAGCACCGCCCCCCCTTCCCTCTGTGTTACGCACACACACACACACACACACACACACACACACACACACACACACACACACACACACACACACACACACACACACACACACACACACACACACACACACACACACACACATACATATAACCACGACACATACACACACACACACACACACACACACACACACACACACACACACACACACAAACAAACACGCGCACACAATTACATACACAGACACATATACACACACATAAAACCAGGATACATCCCCCCCCCCCCCACACACACACACAAACAAACACACACACACATACATATACACACATGACAGACACATATACACACAAGACACACACACACACAATCATATATACACACAAGTCACACAAGAAGACCCAGACATACACACACATACTTACTGTTATACACACACACACACACACACACACACACACACACACACACACACACACACACACACACACACACACACACACACACACCACGCCTCCCCCTTCCCTGGTTTCAGCCAAATGAAGACGATGCAGTTCTCAGTTCTCAGTGCTATGTGGATATCCCGTAACAGGACTCAGAAGCCCGTGTGAGCCAGCCAGGGCCCTCCTGATGTATATACCCTGTCATACAGCCTCCGCTTGCAACACTGTTTGGATTGAGAGGCGGGGGGACAGCAATTAATCAGATATTTTTCTTCCTATCACAATATCGGCAGTGAAGAACTGCTGACCACAGATTGCACCGAAAACCAGTCCGGCCACCCTACCCTCCCCCCATCACACACACACACACACACACACACACACACACACACACACACACACACACACACACACACACACACACACACACACACACACACACACACACACACACACACACACACACACACACACACACACACACACACACACACACACACACACACACATCAGGTCATCGTTATCTGCGTTTATGGATGAAAATTGTTTCACAGCTTCCGCTGTTGCTGCTGTTATTGTTGTTTTTTTCTTATTTTTTGTTGTTGGTTGCACTGCTGCTACTATGACAACGATGGCGGCCGCTGCCCTCTGGAAGCCAATACTAATAATAATACCACTCCAATCCCCGACGTGGATCGCCTGCATTTGGATCATTTCCACATAGATCTGGGAGAATCTAATTAGAAAGCGATCAGACATGAACGCAAAGATTACTTTCATTAGGGGACGACGATAAATGTTAAACAGGATTATGGAATTGTTGCTCGCCTTCTTTTATAAGATGATGGAACTCTGGAGAAGGTCAAATCTGCGGGGCGGAGCATCTATTTATTACCGGGGTTACCCTCACAACCTTTACAATCAGGCTGGGGTCGGGCACCTTTGATCCCCCTCCGACCACATTATGGAGGAAGGGGCCGCATTCGATCACCTTAACTAGTTTAAGGAACAGGGCAGCGAAGGAGGGAGGGAAGGGGAGGGGGGTGGTGAGGAGGGGGGCGGGTAAAGGATAGATGAGGAGAGGGGAGAAGAGAGAGGGAACCTCTCGGTTGAGGACACGGGAGGAGGTGGACGAGAGGAGGAGGAGATAGAGTAGGAAAAAAGGAGAGGGAGGAGAGAAGAGAGGAGGAGGAGGAGAAATAGGTGGGGTAGAAAGAGGGGGAATACAGGAGAGAGGGGGACGGCAGGGAGAAGGTGGAGGAGCGGAGGGGAGGAGGACGAGGAGGAGTAGGAGGAGGGGGGGAGTGGTGGGCGAGCAGTGACGACAGCCTGGCGCTAATCTGTTCAGCGATCACATCAAGCTGAATGGCCGGTTAGGAGCTATCCCATCTGTGCTACTAAGTTCCCTCCAAGCTATCCTGTAGCCCCTTTACAACAGGCCGCCTTTAACAACCCATTGTCTTTACCCTACCTTTATTTGAATGCCATTTTTTATATGTGCTTTGGGCCTTTTTGGAAAGCCGATATGGTCAGCGACCTAGCGGGTTGAGCCACATAGCCATCCTACTATTATTCTTAACTCGAATTGTCGATTAAGGGATCCGCCACACACACACACACACACACACACACACACACACACACACACACACACACACACACACACACACACACACACACACACACACACACACACACACACACGCATACACACACAACACACACACGTTAACGTCTTCCCTGTGATTTAGCC
>NC_079422.1:10739363-10746863 GCF_026213295.1 Gadus chalcogrammus
GAGAGAGAGAGAGAGAGAGAGAGAGAGAGAGAGAGAGAGAGAGAGAGAGAGAGAGAGAGAGAAACCCTTCTCCGGTGTCATCCAACAACTGCGAACGCCAAGTGTCATCTGTGCATGTTTCCCCCCCAAATAATAGAGAGAAAAAGAGAGAGCAGGAGAGCGGGAGAGGGGGAGAGAGAGAACCCTTTCATTTGCAGTGTCCTTCAGCCCTCACAGGGAGGTCACGCAAATAAGGATAGACGAAGAATGAAAGAAAGGGGGAAAAAACCCTTAATGCCACTTCCTATTTTTCACCTTTCTTTTCAGCGGGCAAATTAACCTTTGTGTAATTTCTCTAATTGTGGCGGTTGACGTAGCGACTGGCACCCCATCACCTTTGCATCTATTTCCCTGACACTTTCATTATCACAATAGGTATATGAAACAGACAGGTGCAAAATACATGGGCAGCCTCTGTCCTCGCGCTCGGTGGAGTTGCCATGGCAACGGCTGATAGAGTAGGTTATTGATTGGCCGTGTCCAGTCGGAATTGTGTAGCCCCCCCCCCCCCCCCCGAACCGCTTTTTTTTCCGAGGTGATGGGCGTGGATCAATAGTGTGATATTGTATGCTGCTCTCTCCCCTTCCACAGCCGCGCAGAATGAGAAAAAAAGATAAAGGGGGAACCGAAATTATTTCATGTAAAATGTAAGAGATCGTATTTAAGATGCGGTATTCTGCAGTCAACAGTTACCACATTGGAGCAACGCCATGCCAGGCGATGATGTTTGAATACCGTAATGTGTTTGGAGAGCTCTGAGGATTGCCTCCTTCATGTATGACTATGCGTCTATTTAAACCGCCCTAAAATAAATAAGTAATGGAGAAATAGGTTCGGGGGGGGGGGGATAGAATGAAAACACACCGAGGCCAGCTCTTTAATATCATGTCTGTTTCTGTCATTCCCACTACGAAATCACCGTATTCCCCTTGCTATTGCTTACACACACTGTCAGGGCGCATTTAACATATTTTCATTTATTTATTTATATCCATCTTTTTTTTCCATTATCCATTTCATCCACATCTATCCACAGCTTTTTTCCTTTCTTCTTCTTCTACTCTTATTCCCCCTTATATATTTCCTAATCAGCGCCGTTAGAGAGGAAAAAAGGGGGTCCGGTTCAGATTGTTTTGCAACGTTCGGACCCGTGTCGGCGCTGCAGACCTGGGGGAGCTCGTTTAAATCTGGCCTGAGGGACCCCTCCAGCTAGGGGTCACGGTCGGAGACGCGGCGCCGCGGATTTAGAGGCGGGATCTCCTGGAGGGCTCTCTGTCGCCCCGAGGCACGGTCATCACCGCTCCGAGAGAGAGAGAGAGAGAGAGAGAGAGAGAGAGAGAGAGAGAGAGAGAGAGAGAGAGAGAGAGAGAGAGAGAGAGAGAGAGAGACAGACAGACAGAGAGGGAGAGAGAGAGAGAGAGAGAGAGAGAGAGAGAGAAAGAGAGACAGTCAGACTGATAGACAGACAGACAGCGAGGGAGAGAGAGACAGACAGACAAAGAGGGTGAGAGGGAGACAGACAGACAGAGAGGGACAGAGTGAGAGACAGAGAGGTGGTGGAGGTGGATATCGTGTGGCGGCGGAGGACAAAGGGGAATTATCCCGTCCACTGTTCAGCCGTCTGGGTGAGGTGGCCGGCGCCTTGCCCTTTGGACACTTCCCTGCTCCATACATCACTCAACTAATTCCCCCCCAATTTGAAGCCTTTTCTCCATACGGCGTATTGATATTACAATGACAGATGATCGTAAAAAGGGACCCTTTGGTTTTTTTCTCTGTGCTTTTTTCGAAATGGCGTCAGTGAAGCAGATAAAAAGCGATCGCTATTAATCTCCACGCAGGTGACCCGGCGCGACTAGGAGATGGGTTGTGTTTTGAATATCGCCTGCAAACTTTGTCTCTCTGGCATCACCCAGGTCAACTCAAGGCGGCTGTATTCCAGGAGAGAAGCCCATGGTGTTGTGGAGCTGGGCTCCTCGCTGTGCTGCCTCCCTTCCCCTCCTTCAGCAGTGGCAGCAACCTGCTCTATATACAGTCTGTCTCCCTACACACATATGTCAATATGTTTGGTCTTCACTTGGAAGGAATCTGCCCTGAGGCTTCCATACCAAATTAGAAGACCAATCCCACATCGGACCCCTTTCATGCCCCCCACTCGCAAAGTGTCTGACGCAGCCGCATCAATAATTCAGCCACTGTTTAGCTGCAGTCGGGCCACATGTTACAGGTCAAACAGCCCTGGCCACTGCAGGCCCGGGCCGAACCCAAGGTTGCTGCGGGGCGGGCGAGTGATGCAGAACCTCCCCCCTGATGGACATGGGTTCTAGCCCCGTCCCACAGGCTTGGATGAGGTTCTCAAAAGAGCTCGGAGACTCAGAGGTAGCATCTGAAGCATGGGGGGCCCTCATGCATCGCAATACGCCTGCTGAGCATGTGGTTATAGTATGGTGTATATGTTAAAGAATAATATACTGGTAACGTGTAGTGTAGTTAAGTATCGACTGGTAGGGTATATAATAGTATAGTAAAGTATAGCATAGTTTAGTAGGATGGTGTGGTATGTTATGTTAGCATAGTATGGTATGGTATACCACACCAAGTATAGTGTGGTATTTCATATAGTATAGTATAGGATAGCATATTATAGTAAAGTGTAGTATGGTATAGCATATTATAGTATAGTATAGAATAGTATATTATACTGTTAGTAAGAGAAACTTCCATTGTTTCTAAACCCTGGGGAAGTGTATTCAAACAGTAAAACTGTCTATTTGAACAGTATAACAGTGTATTAAACAGTAAAGCCATGTATTAAATCGATTAAACAGTGTATTCAAACAGTATAAAAATGCATTAAAGCAGTAAAACCTTGTATTAAGGCAGTAAAACATTGTATTTAAAAAGCAGTTAGTCGATGCAGTCTGCTGATAGTGAGTCAGGCTCCACAGATGTGCTAAATCTGCAACTGGTAAGACAACACATGCTAACTAGACCTTTTGTGTGTGTGTTTGTGTCTTGAAAAGGAATCCATAGTGGTTTCAAACCCCTCAGCGGAGTAGGGTGTGGGGATGGGGGCAAGGGGGACACAGCTAGGTTTTAGCCTCTCCTGGTGTTAACACAGGCCACGTTTGTTTGTATGTGTGTGTGCGTGAGTGAGTGAGAAGGCATCTGTAGGTGGTTCAATGTATGTGAGTGTGTGTATGTATGTCAATGTCCGTGTACATGTGTTAGAGCATTTGTATATATGTATGTTAATATACTGATGTCCGTTTGTGTGCGCGTAATACGGTGTATATGCATGAGTGTGGATGCAGTGTAAGTGTGTATACTACAGTGCATGTTTATGTGTGTGTGCAGTTATGTATGTGTGTGTGTGTGGGTGGGTGTGTGTGCTTGTGTGTGCGTGTGTTTGTTTCTGTGTGTGTGCAGTTGTATGTTTGTGTGTGTGTGTGTGTGTGTGTGTGTGTGTGTGTGTGTGTGTGTGTGTGTGTGTGTGTGTGTGTGTGTGTGTGTGTGTGTGTGTGTGTGTGTGTGTGCAGTGCTGTGGCAGAGGTTAGCCAAGGAGTGGAGTGGCTGCCCTCGCGCCTCGGCAAGATGAAACGCGCTCAGCGCCTCAAGACGAAGACCCTGGCAGAGAGAGAGAGAGAGAGAGAGAGAGAGAGAGAGAGAGAGAGAGAGAGAGAGAGAGAGAGAGAGAAAGGGAGAGAGAGGGAGAGAGACACAGAGAGAGAGAAACTGAGAGTATAACAGAGAGTAAAAGAGAGGCCGAGAGAGAAAGCGAGAGGAAGGGAGAGACAGACGGGGAGCGGAAGAGAGAGGGATAAACTCCATCACTCTAACCTCGTCCTCCTTTCCCTGAGCCAGATGGTGATTCAATGACTCGTCAGAGTGAGGGCCGGGTGTAAAACTTTTCAGACAATGTACGTTCAGTGTGCACATGGTGCGGTGTGAGGCGCTGAACTCAAGGTCAACCAGTGGCCGGCCTCTGTGGTGAGCGGAAATGCTAACATAGCATCTGTACATTAGAGTAAGTCCAGCAATGTTTGTTAGTTTTAAGTCTGCAGTTCAGTTTGATGTATGTGGTTTGTGTTTTGTGTGTGTTCAATGCAATGCATTTTAGCTGTTAGGACAGGTTGTAGGACAAGCATTTAGAATGTTGATCACTTTCTGGGGTGACTTCATCATTTTCAATGAATTGCACTTAATTAACAATAATATGCATCTAGAATTATAAATAAAATGTCTAATGACTAACAGGGACGCAATATGTTAATCTTTCTTTGATTAATTAGCTGATCTCATCTGTTCCCTATCAAGCCCCACTCATTTGTTGGGACACGACTGACATATTGTTGTTGTTCTGCACACCAAATACTAAATTATTATTAGATTCGTAATCTACAGTATCTTTAACACCAATCTGATGTCATCAGAAGACTGTCGAGAAAAGGGTGATTTCCTGTATTGAGTGTGATCATTCTCCTCAACGATGTTCTCAGAGTGTCAGGAGAGTAGGTTTCTGGTCGCACTCGTCAATAAAGCTCGATAAACATTACAAACACACACTCACACACACACACACACACACACACACACACACACACACACACACACACACACACACACACACACACACACACACACACACGCATGCACGCACACACACATGCATGCACGCACACACACACACACACAGACACTTACACTCACACACACATCAACAGCATTGTGGATGATGTAGGAATTTTTTATGGAACTCACAATGAACAACATTGCTTCTTTACTGTTTTAATCATGATATATGCGTACGCACTAATGCAATATATTATTTAATTGACTGCATCAAACCTTATGAAAACAGCAGTTCATCTGTAACTAAGTTATTCATCCTGTAGATGAAAGAGTAAAGAAGGAACGGGGTACCTTCATTAATGAGTGTTTGAATAATGAATTGAGTTAATGATAGACAGGGGGCAGGGTCTCTGCTATACTTTTTGGCATACTTCAGATTGGGTGCAGAGAATAAGTTGCTCTCTCAGTCCAAATCCTGTAACGGTTGAGTCAGACTTTGTGTGAATCAGCCTCCCTCTCGTTCACATAGCGCTGCCAAACCAGCTCCTAGTAAAACATTCTTTCATAGTTATACCTTAACGTTTCAACCTAAATAACTATATAAACACCATTATGTATTTATTTGCTTTTATCACGGTATTTGGTTTTGTCCTCATTTAATTTAATGTATTTAGTTCTACTGTTGTGTTATATCCATTTAAACCCATAACCTACACATCGACTTCTCTATACAACGTGGTGTGGTCCGTATAAACTTGTGAAGCCCAAACTACCTGTGGTATAATATTATAATCTTAATCTTTTGAAAGTTTACATAGTATAATCTCTATAATCTTTTGAAAGTTCATTGTGTTGTTGTTCAGATGCAAGGAACAGGATTTGTATTCCTGCTTGTGCTCGCTCTACTTAAATATTCATACACTGGGTATGACTCATGAATCTGCCTAATGAATTCTCAAATTACGCACTGTGTACATTAGACTAGGCATGAATTTATTCAGATTCCTGCCGTAATGACAGTGTGGAAACAGTGTGGATCTTAAATGGTCATGAAACCCAAACTCTTGACAGAATATGCATGTGTAGGAATATATATATATATATATATATATATATATATATATATATATATATATATATATATATACATATATATACAGATCTTTAGCGTATTGCTATCAATCAGTTACTACAAATTGATACAACAAAAAATTCGGCTTGAGGGTCATCGAAGAGGAGTTGTCATGGCGATGACCTTTGACAGCTGATGCTTGGCTCGCGGATGAAGGGGGGTGGGGGGGCTGAACTCCCGTGTCCTAACAGTGTGAGGTGATAGATCTCTCCCCCCCACTCTATAAGTAGTTGTGATGTCCGGCTAGAAAAACAACTCTAACTGATGTGTCACCTGACCAACCCCACCAAACCCCCCCCCCCCCCCCCCCCCACCACACATCCCCACCATTTTGTTTAGTCGCTCGTCGCTAGGACAACGACAACGACGGCCACGGCGACGTATAGCCTCCTATAGGTACACACATAGGCGGCCCGTAGTTATTCATCATCCATAATGTTAACGATTACAGCATGTCGATAGCCACGCCGGGAGTTAAATGAGTTTGTGCACTCAGCGGCGCGCGTGTGCGCCGGCCGCGGTTCAAGGTCACCCCGGCCCGTTCCTGACAGCCGGGATGTTTCCCGGGCAGGCGCACGCAGCCCACGCCAAGGTCAAACGTGCCACTATTTAGAACAAATAGATACATAAAACACTCCATCGTGAGGGGGGGGGGGGGGCAGAGGGGAGCAGGGGGTGGGTGGGTGGGGGGGGCCCGGGACCTTGGGCCCCGGGACGGAGCCCAGACGCCAGCCTGTGGATTTTTTCTCCTGTACTTGTATTTCAGTCTGACACTCTGTCACCCCCCCCACCCTTGCTATTTCCCTCCGCTCCACACACACATACCCACCTTTCCTACACCCTAGCGCACGCGTGGAGGCGCACGCACGCCCGCCCGCACGCATGCCTGCTACCGTCAACACTGCATACACACACAGAAAACGTGCAGAGACCCACACACGCAGACCTATTATCAACCAAACACACAAAATAACACACGCTTTTTATCCACCACAAACACACACACATAAACAGGCACATATAACGACGCACACACACACACGCATGCTCCTCTCCTCAACCCCCCCCCCCCCACCTACAAACACACACACACCTGCAAAGACAAACCCTCACACACACACATCCACCTTCTGTGTCCCCTGTACCGTTTCCAAATCAAATCCTTCTTATGTGGAAAGTTTGCATTGATTTCCGTCTGGGCTGGAACCCACAACCACCACTACCACCAGAGTGTGTGATTGCGATGGTGAGACGACGGTGAGTGTGTGGGAGTGTGTGTGTGGCGTGGGGGGGAGGGGGGGGGCAGCACACTTTATCATTCAGCTCCGTCTGCTGGGCAGCTGAACGTCCGGCGAGCTGGGCCCGCTCTAAGCCGCTCCGCCAGGCATAGCATGACCGAAGCCGCTGCTGCACCTATGGGCCGGGGCACCGAGAGAGAACCAGGGAGGGGAAGGAAAGGAGGGAGAGGAGGGAGAAGAAAGCGGCCCATTGTGTTGGAGCACGGGCAGGACACGGCTGGGGCGCGTGGAGAGAGGATACACTCGATATGGAGTCAGTTAGCAGCTCATGCCTATCGCCGCGGACAATAGGACCAGGGCGAGTGTCTCCCCTCCCTCTCTCTCTCTCTTTCTCTCTCTCTCTCTCTGCCCCCCCCCCCCCCCCCCCCCCCCCCACGCACACACTCCCCCCCCTACCCCCCCCCTTTCCCTCCCACTCCCCTCCGGCACACGAGCCAGGGGGGCCGGGGGGGGGGCGCT
>NC_079422.1:10749363-10829363 GCF_026213295.1 Gadus chalcogrammus
TCCCCCACCCTGTCCTCCTCCGGCCTGCTGTAGACAGAGCAGGGAGTCGGGGTGGGGGTGAGGGTGGGGGGGGGGGCGTAGGCCTGCTTGGATATGCATCACAAAGGCTTCCTGGGGTATTGATCGGCAGTGGGTTAAGGCAGTCTATCAGCAAATGCCCCCTCTCTCAGGGAAAAAACAACAGGAGATTAAAAACACACAGCTTGCTGGGCGGGATGTTGCCGATGGGCTGTTATCTCAGCCCAGAGGTCACTGTGTACAGATATAATCCACTTTCACTTAACAGCTTCATTTAGCTCACCTCACATGCAAATCACAACGCCACACTGGTTTATTTTGGAGGGGGTTGGGTTAGTGCTGTGTGTGTGTGTGTGTGTGGGGAGGGGGTACTAGGGATGAGCACAGCAGGTGAGTGTCTTCACTCTACAGCAGGCTTTATTCAGGCTGGAAGCTGCTTATACGTTTACTTTTTCTCCAGCGTCAGACAAAGTAATTACTGCTGGAGCTCTTAAAGGGAGTTGAAACAGTGCCCCCTAACTTTAGTGATAGCAATGACGGCCAGTGAGGTCAAGTTATTTGCCATTAAATGGCTGGACACACAACCCATTTAAATTGTTGCTATTAATCCACAAGCTACACCATGGATGTACTGTTATCAATAAATAAATATTTCTAAACCCTCACATATCACAATATATCGAAATATTGTTTATGAATTTGTTGATAATTGATAGATCAGGGAAATCCATACATTTCTTCGAAAAAAATCTATTTGATATTAGTTGAATTGTGAAGCCTTTTATTATAAACAAATGAACAACTGAATGTTATTTAATCCTACTTACAAATGTGTATAGACACCTAGACCTCAGTAGGCAAGTTTTCCAAGTGTAAACAATTTTACAAATAAACATAAAATTGTATTTTCTTTTGTAGACAGAAAATGTGTTATATAACCAACGTTTCAAAAAATTTTGAACTATTGAACCAAATGATAAACAGGTCAAATGATTCTAAGACACATTGCATTGGAATGGTCAGAACCTGTGAACACGTTCTTCAGTAAAAAAGTGAAAGTGAAAACTGCTGAACTGGTGGTTAATAAACGAGGGGCTCAGTAGCGTTCTTTGGGCTCGCTGAACTTGCGCTTTTTGGGTGCAGACGGGACTTCCTGGCTGCTCGGGAACTCAAACTGAGTCACCTGCAAAACAGGCAGGACAGTAGGCTTAGCTAAATCCATCTTCCAAAAAAGACAACATACTGTACTTCTATTTTGCATCAGCTGAACTGATCATGAAACAGATTAAATGTGGTATAAATCCCTTCATTAATAGTCGTACTTGGTAGCACGGCAAACAACTTTCTAATGCAATCTTTATGTCATGCAGTATATTTGTAATATTACAATGTAAAGGATGTACAAAGTAAAAGCTAAACCTGAATAATAATTGAGAAATTACTTTATTATGTTTGCTATCTTGGTTAATAATATGAATAATGTTAACATGAATAAATATAAAGTAGATGACAGTATTTATAAGCAGACATCACAGGGCATATGGAGGGTGGAGGGTGTTCACCGCTTTGTCCTGAACGGGAGAAGGTCTCTTGGTCGTCTTTGTTCTTGATATTGTTTTCTGCACACACACACACACACAAGATTAAATTAAAACATTTACCGGTAAAAACATTTCAAACATGAAATACAATTTTAAGCGTAATATCTATCTTAGTACCGAAAGAATGTATGAATATATTTGAATCCATGTACAAATATAAACATATTTGTACATTTGGCAGATTTATGCCACATCAACGTTACTGAACACAGTCAACGTTTCTACTCACATTATCCTGGTAATGATGTGAGCCGTTTAGTTACGATCATTCTCAATCACTTCAAGTTGGCCATGCAATTCTGGTGGCGATCAGAGTGGGCCTTAGCCCCTTGAAGGTTGTGAGCCGCTGGTCTAGTAGCCCTCATGTGACCTTGCGTGTGAAGAGAACCACTAGAGCTACGGGAGCTACTAGACAGTCTTCAAGAGAAGCTTGGGTCTAAAGGGCCCGGCTTGTTACAGTCATCTCTCCTGAGAGCTGAGGGGGGAGGTCTGAGGGGGGCCAGGGGGAGACTCACCGTGGAGGAGCTCACGACTCGACCACTCCTGGTCTTCATGAGGGCCACCTCCTCCGTTGGACTGGTGCTCTCCAACTCCACCACAAGAGTGTCCATCTGACAGAGGACAGATGGCTCACTGCTACCCCCTACCAGACACTACAAGGGGCTACTTATAGGAAGGCCGCCCCTTATATACCCATGTTGACAGAGCCCTCTACTGATCACTGTAGCTTCTTCTGCGTCTGAGTAAACGGTGCACTGTGGTGGAATGGTTGGATCACAGGTGTTTCTTAGTGTGAGATGAAGAAGCCCTGTGGACCTTTACCTGTAGATAGCTCTGTATATACTGCCAAAGAAGTGTTGCGCTCTGCATATACTGCCAGATGTTTTGTGCTGTGTTTGTGTTAAGCTGATGAGCTGCAGACTGTCAGCCGGCATTTGGGTGTACTTTTCTTCAACGGTTTATTTTCACACAATACTGTCAGCAGATGGCACCAGTTTCATGTTAAACCCAGCCAGCTGTTTGCTAGCCTGAGTTGCAGATTTTATATTAGAGTGCAGAAAGTTTTTAAGGTTTAGTTTCCCTTGATTTCTAATAGTGCATGATTCTGAAAGGTAGACAATGACATTTTTTATAAAATAATAAATCTCTCTTAACGCACCAAAGTTCACAAAAATATATGAAATAAAATTTCCAACAAATCATTTCCTAAAGATATTCTAATTATCCAGCAGCAAAAAAACTTTTGTGTGGGAAATAACTCACTATCTTAACACACTCTTCGGCAGGCTTCTCCAGATTGTCTATCATGTGAGTCTGGAGATAAGAGAAATACATATTAGCTATCTATCTATCTGTCTTCCTCTCAACCACATATAACCACAAAACACAGAACGTTTTTCATTGGTTTAAGTTAAATTAGCCCAATTATGGGAAAACAATTATTTCCTGATCTCTGAATCGTGAAACTAATTTACTAAATATTCTTACCTGTTATTTATCAAATATTTCATCTTATATGATTAGAGCAGAAAACTATCTCCAAATGAATCAACCGATTCCAAACATAGCATGGTTAATACCTTGGTTAAAATGAGCATTCCTTTGTTCATATAAATGTCCATATCCTTTTTATCATATAGTGAAAGCTGACTCAAACAACCACTACCATTTACCCATGGAAGGCAGCGCTGAACCCCATTGAGTAAACATTGTGTATGCATTGTGTTGTGAGAGCAATGGAGTGATGCTCCAGGCATATAGCTCTCTGACCTGCTCTACAACAGACCCCTGCTCGTCCATCTGCAGCATCCATTTGTCCCTCACACGCACAGGCTCCTCCTCCACCTGTAGCCATTGGACAGCGCAGGTGTCAATTCAAACCTTTCCTCTGCAATGTCAGTAGTGTTTTCGTGTAGTCATATAAACTTTGTCGAATAACTTGAACGGTAAAACTAGGCCAATGTATGTTTATTGATTTCTGTAGAGGAAGTCAACCATTTCATACGCCAACAAAGGGCACCAGAGGTCAATAGGCAACGTGGCGGGTTTTGTTTGCCGCAGGGAATTACAGATTTGTCGTAAATGACCCTTGGAAATTACTTGAAGTGGCACTCTGTATTCCACGCAATTTGGGTAAATTATAACAGAATCATCAGAGCCTAAGCTCAGCGTCATCTTCAAGACAAGATTAGGCATTACCCTGACATAAAAACCATATGAGGATGATTGGTTGCCAGCATCACAACCATGCTTTCTGTAACAAGTCCAAACCACAGAAGTACTTGGCCTGATCGGCCCTGGGGTGCATCTCCTCTCTACCTTCTCCAGCCTGTCTCTCTCGGTGGTGACGTCCACGAGCAGCGTGTGGAAGGGGGTGACCACCTCGCCCATGCACAGCTTCACCGGCTCCTTGGAAAACTCAATCACGTTACCGTCGCCCTCCTTGAACCCTGGTGGCTGGTAGTCCTTAGGAGTGACTGGGGACACCCATCAAGCAGACGCAACCACACACACACACACACACACACACACACACACACAAACACACAAACAATCTCCTACTTTTAGTACTATGTAAAGGCCAACATGTGACCAACATGTGTGGAACATGGACAGATTTTGTGTTTTCAAACACGACGATACAACTCAGAAAATGCAAAGAATTATAAGCAAGCTGTGCATATTTGGAGCGACCTTTCATTTCCACAATATTCATTCTCATATAATTTATTTTGCTATGAAAGTCCCTCAGAGATATTGTGCTAACAAGCATACTTCATGATGAGACCACCATGGAGGGGACTAAAAGACTAACGCCTCAACACCACAGGCAGCAAGACCCAAGGTGGCCCTCTTCTGGCTGCTCGTGGAATCACCTTGCCCTGTGCAAGTGAATCAGGATGGATCGGAGACAATGTGAGTTTAAATACAGGGAATACTAAATTGATCAATCATTTTTGCCCGAATTCTGGACTGGAAACATCTGCCTTCTGTTTTCTTTGTGCTTGATGGAAAATTGCAATGTACAAATATTTCAAGATTCTAGTATGACGCTTATGATGCGTTCACATGCGTGTCTCAGCGTGTCCTTGTGTGTGCATTATATGTGTCTGTGTGCATAGGCGCATTTCCATTGTATGTGTGTGTGTGTATTATTATTGCATATGCAAAATATTATCTACATATGTGCAATATTGCCCGTGCGTGTGTTTGTGTGTGTTTATGTCAAGCGAAACATTGCTTGATCATTTCATTGAGGCTGAATAGATCAGGGTCCGGTCCATACGTCTACTGGCGGTTGTGCTTTGTGGGTTACCTTCGTCGTAGTATCCCAGCTTCATGTTGAGGCAGACGTTGTCAGGGAGAGGACCCAGGATCTGCATCAGTGTGTACAGCTTCCTCACCAGCAGGATGCTGGCCTTCTTGGTGTTGCCGCACACCATCGCCGCCCCCTTGCAGTTGTTGTTGCTAGGACACGCAAAGGATTGTGGGAAATCATCCTGACACTCATGGTCCTTTTTACTCCCAACACTCCGACTCTCCTATTGAAAAAATCACTTGGAGGTTTTCTAACATTAATATGAGTTCCCCTAGCCTGCCTATAGTCCCCCAGTAGCTAGAAATGGCGCTAGGGGTAAAACGAGCACTAGCTATCCTGCTCTGCCTTTGAAAAAAACAAAGCTCAGACGCGCCGATTTGGAATTTTTCCCCATATGTCCCCGTACGACTTACGGGGACATGGTACCTCCCCCTTCTCTGCTTTGCCCAATGAGCTACGACCGTGCGAGAGCCCCATGTGTGTGTCTGTAGCGCAAGTGTTACACACTGTTGGTGTTATGGCGCATAACACGTCGGGTTCTCTGACGTTTCTTGTATTTCCACAACGAGACTCGTAGTCAGGGTTATCTCAGCCATGGTTGAGAAGGAATTGGGGGGAAAGGAACTTTGGCTTTTGACATGGAGGAGAAAGGGATTGACCGCGATTGTCCCCCGCCGGAACCCCGCTGCCCAATCGCGGGCAACAATCACGGTGTGGAAGTGGAAGAACCGGAGAGGTCTGAGAACCCGACGCAGTTGTTTGAGATTCATAATATCGTCTGGGCATCACCGCCGCGGGGCACCACCTCCGTGGGTCAGTGCTGCCTTGGTGCTGCCAGCTGCCCGCTGCCGAGGCACCACCACAGTGGGCGGTGGTTCCTCGGCAGCAGGCAGCAGGGCTCCGGCGGGAGACAATCCCTTTCTACGCCATCCCGCGGTTCAGTCTACTTCACATTGATGTGGAAGGGGAAGAAGCAGAGACGTCAGAGAACCTGACACAGCCGTTTGAGATATCGTGAGATATCGTCAGGAGGCACACACAGCTTTGGGCCGTGATAATATATATTATATGACATATATATCTATTTATAATATGATATTATTGATATATAGAGCTCCAGGCATGGAATAGGCATGGAATTTTTTAAACACAAATTGAATGACTTTTAAGACCTTTTTAAGACCTCTAAAAGGACAATTTAATACCAATACTGTTGCAAAAAAATCGAGACATTACACTATATACTCTGTTCATTATGAGTTTTTTTCAGTTTGAATAATGAATAGTAACGTTCTTAACAACTGCCATCTTACCAACAACAAAACTTATGGTATAACAATTATGACAGAAAACAACAAAATAACTTAAATATAGTGCAAAATATAGTGCAAACACTATGCATATGGATTGAATGTTGTTGTTTTTTTTTACCAAGGTCTGAATAATCGCTAGGCCTTTACAGGAAACATTCAGCTTCTATATAATAGACGTCTATACCTTTAACTTCTATATAACCTAGACATCTATACCTTTAAAGGAGCATTTCACCGGTGGAGGCATGAATATGTATTGAAATTGGGTCCTATATGTTGTCGAATAATAAAATAAAATTCTAATTTGGGGCCGTCTTGACCGAGAAAAGGCAGAAAGTGACTTTTTGGCACTTGTGGATTGAAGACAACAACTCCCACCAAGCACCACAATGCACAGCTTCGCTGGCCACTCCCGCTGATCTAGATCTCCGCCTATCGGACACCTCGCTGTTCCATCTACCAAGCTGATACCGCAAGACTGCTTGAAAATCATTTCACACAACATTTCTAGTGAAGAGTATTAGTTGGTGAACTCAGTGAATTACCGTATTTTCCGCACTATAAGGTGCACTTCGTAAAGACTATAAGGCGCACTCCGTAAAGACGGAGTCATTTCGAAACCGCATCGAGCTGTAGAAACGCTGTGTACAAACATTCAGTCACAAGGAGATTCAACCTTTTAAATTGAGCAGAAATACTTTTAAATGTACAGTTACTAATTACATTTATTAAGGGGCTTTATTTAAAGCTACACAAAGAATACAAATAAAATAATAAACAAAAAATTAAACGCAACTCTGACGTCCCCCAGCTGGTGGGGGGCTAATGCCATCAAGCGTTTCAGACGTCCACATGAATCCTAACACGAAACCGCATAGGTCCGGATAGATTTGAAACCACCTCCGAGGGTGGTTTCAGAGATATGCGGTTTCGGGCAACGGATTCGCCGGCTCCGTCTGGACGGTCAGCCGAACGGACAAGACTTAAGGCCCATTCACACCCTACGGTAAATACGGATACGGACTGTTTCGTCCGGTCCCGGAGGTGTTTCGTCCGTAAATGGGTCCGTCGCCTCTGAGCTTACGAATCCGGAGTGCTCCGGGAGAACCGGAGCACTACCACCGGAAATCGAGGCGGCAGTATAGAGTCAAAAGTCAGACCATTCGCGAAAATAGATAGAGTAGTATAATATCTGATATATATATCTATATATATATAGATATATATATATAGATATATATACATATTGTATTTGACGTTTTGTACTTATATTACACCATATACCTGACATTTTTATTTTATTGTTTATTGTTATTGTTCCCCTGCTTTGGCAATGAGTTGTAACTGGTCATTTAACAACAATTTGAGGAGATAATCTGCGGGTTGGTGAGGGGTGTCACGTGCCACCGCACACTTTTTTTCGCCGATTTCGGATGACACAAAGCAAAATCATCTCTACAGATGTCATGTTTGCGATTGTCGACGCCGTTAATTTGTGAAACGACAGTCACTGCCCTCTAGAGGATTTATTGTGTAACATCCATAACAACGCTGAAACCAGACGGAGGTATGAAGGGTAGTTCCGGGGGCAACGTGTGGGGCGACGGACGATTTTCGTCCGGATCTGGAGGTATGGATCGGCCTTTACGCGGTTTCACCAAAAAATCGGCTTCGTGTGGACGGTTAGGGTTAGGGTTCACCAAGACGGGGAGACAGCGCCGGGCTACTTACGCCACTATCTGCCAATGGATCGTGGATGCCTGGGCTGATATATCAGTCTCAACTGTGGTCCAAGCTTTCACGAAGGCAGGAATAATCACTGAACTGCCAGGCAACAGCAGCGACACTGACTCGGATAATGACAAGAGGGAGCCGGGCATGTTGGATGCCATACTCGCCCAACTGTTCAATTCGGACACTGAAGAAGAATGCTATCGATGTGACCAATCGGAAATTGTAGTTTGTAAAATAGAACATAAAACTGAACAAATATACACCCGCTCATTAATTCTGCCCCCAATTAAATGTAATGCCGCCCACCCAATAATTCCAGACTTTTTAAGACATTTAAGACCTTGATTATCGAAAATTTAATTTAATGACTTTTAAGACTTTTCAAGATCCGCGGCAACCCTGGCTCCAGGACTCCAGCCGGAGCACCAGGAGTGTTCTTGAATATTTACAGAACACGGCCAAAAGCTGTGTGCGCCTTGCCATTGCAATAAATCCACTGTAAACACGAGTGCATAGTACCGTGGCCGCAAGCTGCTCAGGGTCACACCCCACCCTCCACCTTGAACACCTCTAAAAAGCGGCACGTTTGTGGAAAGCTCATTGTGGGACTGGGTCGTAGTGGCTGTAATTCTGCACCAAGACTGATTTTTTTTTTTTTTCTTTTATAAATATTGTATTAAAGGCCCACCAACACCTATATATAAGCATCCATAAAGTAGCATACCATGGGACCTTTAATTAACTATTTACTGCAGATCTGCTGCATGCTTAACTCACATGGTGGATAAATACAGAAAAACACTAAGCCTCAGTGCACTCTAATGTCAGAAGTTGGATGATTTAGAAAAGTGTACCTCATTGTAAATACATGATATGTTTATTCCTTTTGCATAGTTTTCTGTTATTCTGGATGAGTGATCCAGAAATCAAACATATTGTACCTTTCAAATTCCATTTGTGGTCCCTCTGCGGAGTAGATTATCTTAAATTGGTAGAATTCTGTCACAAGCTGAAAAAAAAGCAGGAAAGACGGCTATTTGAGGTGAATGAACAACTCGGTACCTACGATTTACTTTATCAATGCACATGTGGGAATTTCCCGTGACTCAACTGCCACAACGGCACAGCAATCTCTGTCTCCTGAAACATTACCTTAGGATTGTCTGGATCAGTGTATATCTAAAACAAACAGCAACAGTACATTAGGAGTGCATCAAGATAAAGGCTTTCAGGATTCAATATTACATTTATCCTTAAATTGAATCAGACATGTACACATGAAAGACAAGCCACTCACCGACAAAACTACCTTTCTCAGCTGGAGGGACACAGGGTGTAACGAATGTGAATAAAGCTAATTATATTTGCTGACTTACCTTTGGCTTTAAGGTCATTAATGTTCATCCAAAGCAAATATTTGTGGAGGACTTACATATTTCTTCTGGATGGCATCAAAGCATCCCTGCATCCTTAAGAGGGTTATTAAAACAAGTGAAATGAATACACACACATAAACACACACACAGTCTATGGACCAGTGAAAACCCTGAGTCATCCTGATAGAACCAAATGTCGCTGGCATTGTTTCCAACCGTTTCCAACCGTCATGTTTGTGTGTGTGTGTGTGTGTGTGTGTGTGTGTGTGTGTGTGTGTGTGTGTGTGTGCTTGTGTGTCTGTGTGCATCCATGCATCCATACATGGACACCAATAACCCAATTTCAAGGTATAATTGCTTAATGGCATTGAATCGATTGATAGCCTAGGTCCACTCACTCCAGCACTGCAGTAACAGAAAGCCCTATAACACCATTACAACCTTCAAGTCACAACTCAAAACTCACCTGTTCAAACTCGCACACAACGTCTAACTGATCACTGTTTTGATTGTTTGTTTGTTTTGTTTTGTCTTGTTTTTGTTTTATTTATTATGTTTATTTATTTTTTTCCACAATGTCTTGTTTTTTAAACGATTTATGATGACTATATGCTCTGTAAGGTGACCTTGGGTGTCTTGAAAGGCGCCTCTAAATTAAATGTATTATTATTATTATTATTATTATAAAAGCAATAGTGTGATGTTTCTTCTTATGGCAGACATTTACATTGTTTTTGGTTTCTGTAAGCCAGACTGAAGTTATGAATGCATAAACTTACTTCTACTGCTACTACTTCAAATATTACTACTATTTTCTATATTGCTTATAATTCTATATTAGGTCAGCTATTGCTAGATCTAATACAAACTCTACTACTGCTAATAATAATTGAGATATTAACCATAATCATAGTAATAATAATGATTTGAGAGGCTACTAATTTTTACCGCCAGGAAAATAAATTGATGTCACTAATTGAAAAATTAAAATAAACAGAAAATGGTGTGTTAGAAACTGACCACTGGACTATCTGACTTGCCCCAGGGCAGCTGCGCTCCTCTCGTAGAATCATCACTTTCTGCTCTGTGTAAGGTACATTGAAACACAGTAGATT
Organism: Gadus chalcogrammus; assembly: GCF_026213295.1. Taxonomy (NCBI): domain Eukaryota; kingdom Metazoa; phylum Chordata; class Actinopteri; order Gadiformes; family Gadidae; genus Gadus; species Gadus chalcogrammus. The sequence continues at coordinate 10,759,840 of NC_079422.1, forward strand.
CATAGTGCATCACAGATAGATAGACACACACACACACACACACACACACACACACACACACACACACACACACACACACACGCCCACACACACGCCCACACACACGCCCACACACACACACACACACACACACACACACACACACACACACACACACACACACACACACACACACACACACACACACACACACACACACACACACACACAGATTTCAGTTTATCATTAAGTTATAACTGAGGAAGCAGGCACAGGCACATCTTAGTCATGCTTAATTTCTGGATGAGAAGTTAAAGCAAACACATCAACATCTAAGTGAGCCCTGTATCTTACTTTCTTGCATCCTTAAGTCTTGCGCTCGTTCAGAAGAAACCCATTCAACTTGCCGCCGTCATGATTAATATTGCAATTTAGCTGTGCCATGTCGCAGGCTGATGCAGGATAGCTAGCTACATACCTTCAACATGTTTGATCCCATAGGCTTTCTCAGGGAAGAGGCCCCTAAGGTAGGTGATGCTGGACACGGCAATGGCCAGAAGTTTCTTTACAACAATCAGGGATTGCTTCTCTGTAGTGACAACATCTGGCAAAAGCTGAGTCTCCTAAATAAATCAAACATAATGCACACAGTACATGCAGACAAACAGTAGATGCAAGTTCATGCTGCAACCTGACTCTCTTTTTATGTATAGTAACATGGATATTAGTTATACAGGCGAATCATACCTGACCAGGCCTGGTTTGTTGGACACTTGCCATGGTTGTGAGGAGGTATACAATTCTAAATAACAAAAAAATATGCATTGTTGCACAGTCTGTGTGTGTCAATATATTGTGCAATGGTTTCGTAAGACCAAATCGGTTTGTTGAGTATGGCGTTTCATTGTATTACCAGCGAGGTTAAACTGGGAACACAATTCTTAAACATCACAAAGTTAGCATTTCCATATATTAGCTTTGGTTACATATTAAAGAACTACTGAAATAATCTTACATTAGCATTAGCTGGCCTACTTTAGATTGGCGTTTCCACTTTATAGCATATTTTGAATAAAGACCGGCTGCTCCATCAGAAGCTAATGTCACGATACAAGCTACTACTTTGCTTGCTAAATTAAATATTATAATAATGCCATATTAACATCTATATTGTGGTCACTGTGATACTTACAAAAAGCGTCTCTTTCTAAATCTCTTTAGCACTAAGCTAATTAGCGAAATCGTTCCCGCTCTCTGTTTGATCGACAGTTTAACGTGTATCACAAACAGGCAGCCAATCACAAATAAGATAATTCAAATTAATAAATTAAGTAATAATATTTAAATAATAATATTTTAAATCGATGCCAGCTATGTAATCGTAGTATGATTAATAACAACTGCCTATATTTCAGTGGAAACAGGTATGTATTATTTAGTTTGTGTGGCCAAATCTATGAATGTGGCTGCCATCGAGGACACATTCTGGATTGGGATTGGACCGCGTGCTGTCAATCACAGTGGCTGCGCAGTCATGTGGTATTCCAGTGGCTGGTTTAAAGCCTGTGCAAGAGCCCTGTAAGCCCTTTGTATTGGTTACTGTAAATGTCTCTCAAACGAGGGGCATCCCTCATAGTGACGTAACACACCTTCTCGCCATTTTCACTGAGAGGCAGTCGTGTGTTCAGAAAACCAGGATTGGACTCAGCATAGATACATAAATTGTATTTTAGCACAAACAGCGTTTCGCCGGACGGATAAACAGGACATTTGTCAGTCCAAAACGGTCGCAACATGTCGTCAGAAAACCTGGACTCAGACACTCAGATTGACTACGAAGACGAAAAACAGGTAGGTTTGGATGTCAGCCTTTAATGTTGTTGGGCCAGTCACTGAGGATGCTAGCTGTAAGAGGCTAGCAGCTAGCTAGAACAAGTGAAAGTGTTTAAAATGCACGCCTGAATGCAATGGCACGCAAACAATATGAGGCCAGCATACACCTACACACTTATTTTATTTGAATGGAATGAGTATTATCGCGGCTGTAAAATAAAGCGTGTGTGTGTGGATACTGTGTGACTGAGTCTCGTCCCACTTGATTTGGCTCGTGTCATTGGCTCAACAGTTCACAGCGGCTGGGGCCTCATTGGTCAACTCTAACCTGACAACAACTGCAATGAGGCAGAGCTTCCGCATTATCCTCAAACTATACACTGCTGAGGTTATGATGTGAAGGATAAATAACCGAATTTGTTGCATTGTTGCAGAATCAGTGGGTGTCAAATATATTGTGCATTACTGTCCTAAGACGAAATCGGTTTTGTTGAATATGTTGTTTCATTGTTTTGACAGTGAGGTCGAAGGCCTCACTGGCAATATTTTAACTCATGTGCTCATGAATGTCTTGAAACCCAAGATCGGGTTCGATTTTGGTGCATAGTAAAGAGTTGAAATCAGGAATTAACATTCTCATTGTGCACCTTTTAAATCATGAAGTCAGCAGCAGAGACAGCTATTTAAGAGATGCATGTTATTAAGGCATGTATACAGCTTCTGCCTTTCTCTACGGATGAACGTTTTGGGAAAATCTGTCTGTTTACACTGTTTTGAATCAGCCCATCTTTGTGGGCTCAAGTGAATAAACAAAGGCCCAGTACAACATTCAGCCTCCCCTCTCTTCCTCCGTGGGAATAGGTTCTTCGGCTTCTGTAACCTCCTGAGTCATAATTGATCAGTCCACACTCTCTAGCAAAGGAAACTCGAGCCTGTCAGGGCAGGTATATGCTGGCTATTGTGTATATCTAGTCACATTGTTAACGCTTCTGACCCAATCAAGGTGTGGTTCTGTGTCACTTGTGTGTCTGACCTGTTCCACTAGTTACGGCCATTTTTGTGTTTTCACATGTGACGTGAATGCAGCAAGGGTAGGTTAGGCCACTGTAACCTTGGTGAAAAAGCTGTCTTTGTCAATGCAAATATAATAAAATATGCTAGTTTAATGCCTGGTGTGTGTCTGTGTGCCTGTGCGTTATTGCTGTTATTTTGTTAATTCAACCAAACATGTGCGTTCAAAGACACTGTTGTGGTGTTGGAGCATGTTACTCTTGTTATAACCAATAAACTTCCAGAAGTAATCGCCATGGTATTTAAACCTTGCCCCACCACCATAACATAAGGAGTTGTCCAAACAATGTGATTTTAAAGGAGGAGGCTTCCCGTCAAAAAGATTAGGGTTAGGCCGTACCTCGCTTACATGTCAAAAGAACAAGTTTGACTCATACTTTTGTTTTGCTTTGATTAATCTTTTTCATTAAATGGCTGAAACAAACCATTCAGGGCTCAAACAATCGTTTCTACATGGTTTACTCGGGATATCTTGTCAGACACACACTTAATTTTGTATATACATTTGTGATTATGTTTTTTGCATTTTCACTGTGTAGTTCAATTTAAGAGTGAGTAGTCTAGACCTGAGATTTTCCTTACACATTGCTCTACCACGTTTTACTTTAGTTATTTGATACTTAAATGTGTATGTAAATATACTGCTAATATTCGGTTTGTATTATTATAATTTTTGTGTCTTCTCCTGTTTGATTAGCACAGTTTCTGCTCCTAACACCTGAATGATCTCATGGTCATCTAATGTTATCAGGATTCCCAGGAGAAGAACAGCAGTCCCATCAAGTCTGAGGAAGCCAAGCTGAAGGCCAAATACCCCAGCCTGAACCATAAGCCTGGAGGCTCTGACTTCCTTATGAAGCGGCTACAGAAAGGGGTAGGTGGCAAACAGAAACTAACATCATCCCCACAACAGACAACATCATCCGAACAAGCCTTGCATTCTGTCCAAGCATCTCTTTGTTACACAGGAGAATGTGAGGTTCGGTCAAGCCGCATTGCATTCGGGTTTTGCCCCTCTCTCAAGATGTTTTGAAGGGAGAGGCTACACCATGTTAACTTTCCCTGAACTGATATTCCCTGCTAGCATTACCGCTAGCATGAATAGCAGCATGACCTGGCACCCAAGGAATTGAAAATCCATGCTGCTTCCCCTCCCCCCCAGTTGTTTCAGTATCGCATTCATGTTCATATATAATGGGAGTTGTTGCATTGCAGTAAAACTCAACATAAACTGTAACATAAACTCTTAAAGGTGAAGTCCATCATGTTGTGGAGCTAGAAAGTCCGTCCCCTGAAACACACTTGCATGTTATGTTAGTTTATGCATTTCTAGATGAAAATCAATCCAATTGCTCCAATGTAAATTATTAACAAACTTTCTAATTTCAAAGTCCATACAAATGGAAACTAAACCCCTACATCCTTTGACTTAAAGATATCTTAAGGGAAGCCTTTTGTGTTATTCTACTACGCATTCTAACACTCTCCTGCCCTAGGTTGCTTTGTCCATATCGTGACCTTGCCACATAGGTGCTCGTCCCATAATGCAAGGCAGCGCTTGTCACTTCTAATTCCCTATTTGATTTAATTTAATTTAATCTGGTATAATTGCTATGATTTAAATAATCAGTTACAGTCTCTATAAAGTCTTTAGTACCCATCATGACTTGATGGGTTATCATCACAGGATAGCATAATAAGATATTTAATTATTAGAGGGTTTAACCTTTGCTCTTCCAGGCCTAGCCAAAGATGAAGCCTCAATAATTCCTTAGTTCGTCTTTGGCAGAAGTGTTTCTTATCTCCCTTCTCTCCCACCTAGCCAAAGTACTTTGACTCGGGGGACTACAACATGGCCAAGGCCAAGATGAAGAACAAGCAGCTCCCCGTGGCTGGGCCCGACAAGAACCTGGTGACCGGGGACCACATTCCCACGCCACAGGACCTGCCCCAGAGGAAGTCCTCCCTGGTTACCAGCAAGCTAGCCGGCTAGCCTCCACGATCTGAGGAACGCCCCCTCAACCATCGGCCCCCCCCTGGGGCTCTTGAGAGCTGCTTGCCACCCCCTCACCTTCACTTCCCAAGATGTCCGTCTTCTCACGCCCTCCCTTCTCCCCTCCTCATGCTCCTCTCTTTCATTTATCTTCTCCCACTCCTCTCCCTTCCTCTTCCTCTTCCTCCTCCTCCTCCTCCTCTTCCTCCCCCGCTGAACCCCACAGGCACTCCTTGGCTTAACATATCATATTTAAGCTCCATTTGCGTGTGTGTCTGTTTGGCAGTGTGTGTGAGTGAGTGGGAGAGAGGAGATGCATCTGCGACCCTACACTGTCCCTCTGACACACACACACACACACACACACACACACACACACACACACACACACACACACACACACACACACACACACACACACACACACACACACACACACACACTCCTCCCGTAACCGTTGTTCACAGTAGAGTGGCATCAGGGGGTTGGATGGGGTGAGTCAATGCACTTTGTATACTGTACAGTCATTGTTTATCGTTTCGATGTTGTTTTGTTTGGTTTTTATTTCTGGGGGATTTGTTTTGTTTTGGAATTGTTCTAATTGCATCCTCCAAGATACCAAAATGACTATGTATGTATAAGGGGAGGGGCTGTTTACCTCGTGCACTCCGACGTCTTTGGGACGGGCGTCTTCGTGATTCAAATCCCTCCAGTTGGGTGGGATTGGGGGGGGGCAGTGAGTGGAGAGTGTTAGGATTATTATTGGTAGTATTCTGTTACTTTTGTTTGTAATAATCGCTTGCATACCAAAACCTGTAAGAGGCTGCTGCATTAGTGGAGAGATGTGTTCTGACTGGAATCATAGTGGGAATGCTGCAGAAGAAACGGCCCGGGGCTCTCATCCTATCCTGTTTCGCCGACTCTCGTCGAACAGATTCACCTCCCGCCTCGCTCTCTGCAGCTCCCCCAAACAGGAGAAAGCCCCCCCCCCCTAATGTGTCTGTTGCCACTGCTCCTGTGTCTTCACTCCCTTTTGACTTTTATCTAGAGAAATCTGCATGTAGTAAGAAACACACAAACAGAAGATAAGAAGTAACTATTGAGGACTAGCAACTGGACGATGTGAATGCACAACTCTGCTGGGTCCTGGTTGGCCGTTTTCCCTTGCTGCCCTGACAATCCATAAACACACACTCTTCTTCTACGCTACCAAGGCATTCCAATTAGCTCTCTGTATCCCAACTAAAATGCTCACTTGCAGTGGAGAGGAAAGTGGATGGTTCACTGATATTTGTTAACCTGTTTTTGGTGTTATGGATACGGATGTGGCATATCAATAACATTAGCTGGTGTCACTTTCAAAAAGGTGCTGCATGTTTCCATGGCCAGTTGTGCCGATGAGAATTTACTTGGATGGGAGTTGTTCAAAAGTCCAAAAGTCCACTAGTTTGGCAATGCTAGTCATGCACACAGGTCCCTTTTTGGAAAGAATCCATCGCATTAATAATAAGTACTAGGATTGACTCTCGGTGAACTGTCCATTTTAACTCTTGGTTTGGTGGCTTTTATCACATCAAGACGTGCGTCTGCTACGAGCGTAAAGAATTAATAGTGTGTGTACTTCTGTAAATATTTGAAGCGTTGTAAATTAATTTGTACATCTTTACGGGCGTTCAGTTTGTCCTGATAAGCGGTCCTTTAAAGCATCTAAACCATGCCCGGCTGTCCCGATAGTGGTAGCTCCCTTAATCCGGGAGTCTCCCTTCATAATCAGTGGTAGTAGTCGAAGTATCCTGTGCACTCTAGCTAGATTTAAGACCTTTTATCCCTATGTCGTTTTTTTGCCCCTGCCCGATACACTCTCCTCAGCTCGCCACTCTCGCCTCTGCGGCCCGCTGAACACACAGGTTCTCTGATGTCACCGCAACAGCAAACATCACAACAGGGGTCCAGTTTTAGCGCAGAGTATGCGATCGTGACCGCAAGGCTTAAAGTAGACCACTGCATGCTCGCAGGGATACTCTCTTGGCGAGGCCCAAGGGATTCTATGACATGAGAAGGGCAGGAGGGCCGTCTAGGAGCATGGCTGGGACCTATGCGTGGCAAGACATTGGTTGATAATATGCTTCAAAAACCCGGACGGATAGCGAGGTAAAGTGCTCCAATGTATCTGCAAACAACTATGAATGCATGCTGCCCACAGCCTCCAAACCGTAGGACACCGGTTATCTCCAAGTATTGCCCCAACTCCACCCCCACCCGTACGTCTTATCTTCAGGGGACGGCCATAAACCCCCACTCTACCACCACGTAGGACACAGTAGAACTTGGGGGCATGCACCTTAGGACCTTGCCTATCACGTCTTCTCTCTAGGACTTTTGAATTGTGTCTAATAGCGGCGAGTGGAGGGAAAAGCGAAATGTTAAACGGGAGGGCTTTATTGGAGGTCTGAATGTGCTGCCGATTCTACACTGTTAGTAATACACTATAACCGGGACAGGTTGGTTAAATTTGTTTTATTTTTTTCTCCACTACTTTCACTTCTTCCCCATGAGCTGATTTGTGGTTCCCCTCCCCTGCACTTTCAGCGAGACACACCGTTTCTGCTTTCTGAACAGCAGGGGCTCTGTGAATGGCTTTCTCACATGAGTGTGTGGGATGTGTAGTTCTGTACATGCTGCTGCTGCTGCAGATGTGGCTGACAGCCAATTTTGAGCAACACCTGTATCCTCTATTTGTACCCGTCAAACCCATATTCTCTCCCGAGTCTCTTAATCCTCCTGCCACGTGGTTCAGTCCCTTCTCTAAGCGAAAGTGACAATATAGGAAATGGAAGTTCCACCCGTGGATCTCTGATTTCAATTCAATTTTCAATTTGATCCCATCTGATCTGAGTAGAAATTACACAACTCCCTCACTGCCCAATCTTCACATCTGATCACCGGAACTTATAGCGTTCAAAAGCGAAAACTATTATTACATACAAAAGGCTTCACGATTACTGGGGCAGGATTCTCAAATGCTACTACATGTGGACTGTTTGGCTTTGTACGAAACAATTCCATTAGGCAGGGGGATTGTGGGGTATGTTTAAATACCAATGTCTTATTTCCTGTTCAAATTGAATTAACGTGCCAGAAATGTAAAAATAAATGACAGACAATGTGCTTTGAGGTACCTTGTGCTGCTTTTACCTGATCTGTGTTCATGTTGTTTTGCCTTTTATGAGTAAACATCTAATTTTTTTCAGGCGTTCTCTTATTGTGTGATTCCTATATTTTTTATCCCATGATATATGCAGGGATTTCTACTGATAAATTAATGAGGAATATATGATAACTAGGATGTCTTGAGAACGCAGGAATGATTTTAAGAATTTGGGAGGTGCAGGGCTAATCAGAATGTTTTCCTTTGTCTTTGGGAAAAAGATCCAGAGTTCTGTCAGTATTTGAAATAAACTTTTACATTGCGATATTTGTGTTGTTTAATTGTCAAATCAGTTTTCTGCTGGTATCAATGTTTTTTGATTATTTATTTATGTAGGTGCTGAAATAGTTAGCCTGATCACTTCCATTGTCTTAATACTGATCGAGTTTTGTTTGTACTTTATCCGTATTTTATATTGCCACTAGGTGGCGCCAAATATAATACAAGAATTGCACTTTACAGTAACCTCAACGAAATTCTCTCAGTAATTAGTTTAATATCTATACAATTTGGGTGCAAAGCTTTAGAAAATAAAATCCACATCTTGTTTTTATTAACGTTTTAAATCGATTATATGTTATGTTTGATTTGGTTATCTTGATTGAGGATGTGACGCATTGTATCAAACCCGAGGTGTGGTAGAAACTAAACTAGTTTTGGTACTTCCCCATATTAAGGCTTCTGGTCCTTGATAGGTTCGAAGTTATATACAAATATAACCTCCATTTAACTGAAAGAAAAAACGTTCCCGAGGTAAAATAAAAACCCACTTCTATTGCCTAAATGCAATTTTTAACATAAAGAAGGCCGAGCGTGTACCTTTGAGAACGGACGTTATGATGCGTCGTAACCGGTTTGGCCACGCCCCATCTTTACTCTACTTACAAAGAAGAAGAACGCGTAGCGCTGTCTTTGCCTCTCAGACCTACGATGGACAAGGTCTTTGTTTGAAAATAAATTTATTTTAATTACAATTGTCCAGGCCCACCATTTAAATCCTCAAGGCAAATATGCTGTCACAGAAACGAACTCCAAACTACGGAACCAGCTTAGTCCAGACCTTTTGGTTTCACAGCCCTCAAAATGGAGGCGAAGAGCGAAACATGGACTTCCACTCCGAAGGTTCACACACCACGACAGAGGGGGCCTTGCCTCTAATGGCGACGTTCAAAAGCGGAGACGAACGTAAACCAAGACCCACGGAACTAGGAAGGGGCAGGCTGGTGAACAAATCGCAAGACGACCAAGAAGGAGACGGTTCGCTGCCTTGCACTCCGGAACTCCAGTCCGAAGTAGACACGGACAGCCAGGCGGGGGAAGAAGTGTTGGATAACGACACCAAGCGAGTCATTCGCACTTTTCTCAGAGACTATGCAGGGGCATCAAAAGCTAAAAGGACAAGACAAGACGAGGTTCAAGTGACTATGAGAAGAGTTGTAGACGGCGTGCTTGAAAAACACCAATACGCATACAAGGGTAGGTGATCTGAAATTTAATCAAGCAGATAAAGACCTCCAGACACGTGTTTATTTAAACCTTCCGTCAATGTACCACATCTACAAACATATTCATCCCCATTTCACAACATATATATGTGCCTGCTATTTGATATAATAACATGTTAGGTATATAGTGGGAATGTAGTATACATTAGTTGATATTGGTGTAACGTTATAATTTTCGCAGATAAAACTCGAGTGATTGATCAAGTCAGCGGACTATGCAGAATACACGTTTCTCACCAACTTCCTTTTTTATTTGAAGGTATGATCCAGAAATTGGAATTGGACGGCCGAGGGGAAGACATGAGTTTTGTCACGTCTGTGGCCAAGAGTCTCTTCGCAGACAGCACAACAAACTGGGGGCGTATCGCCAGCCTGGTGGCCTTCGGAGCAGCGTTGTGTCAGTACCTAGAGGCCAGGGGTAAAGAAGGCTGCGTGTCGCTGGTGGCCGAGGAGATTTCCTCATACCTCCTTTCAGACCAACGGGAATGGTTGGTCAAAAACAACTCATGGGTACGTTGTGGTATATCTGACTTGGGGTAGTGCTCCCAGTGAAAATGTTCCTGTTGCTTAACTGCTTTGTTGTTTGGAATCTGGCCAGGCCCTAGCTCTGTCTACAGATTGTAATCTAACTTGCATTTTGTTATTCATTGTTTCAGGAGGGCTTCGTAGAGTTTTTTCGAGTGTCAGACCCTGAGACGACAGTGAGAAATACACTCATGGCCTTTGCTGGATTTGCTGGTATTGGTGCAACAATTGCCCTACTAATCAGGTGAATTTGGGACTAAGACTGAGAAGTTATGCCTTTTTTTTTTTCAACAAAAGACACAACTACATGGACATATATGGACACAAACAAAATATGTTGTATAATTTTGCTATTTATTTATTTTTTGTGATTTACTAAATAAAATTGCTATGATATGCGCCTATGCAAATTGTTGGAGAATTACGTAATTAGCCAATAAGAAATATTTGTGAGAATATGGGTGATTGTGTGTCGTGTCTAGGTCAGAGGGCCAAGTCTCCAGGGAGAAGAACAGAAATTTACCCCAACAGACGTAATTAACTGGAACTGACGAGATGTTGGCCCACTTCCTTCCCGGTTATGGAAATACTATGGGTTAGATCTGCATTTAGAAAAAGAGCCAGCACAGAAAGCCCCCTGTGGCTGGCTTCTGTGCTACAAATGTGTTGACTGGGGGAGAATGACCAAAAACCGGAATAAATGCAGATTTTTACCTTTTTGTTTGTAAACGCTGAGGGCCCGCACACCTGTAGTATCTAGCTGATGCAGAAATTTTATTTAAACATTCCAGTCACTTGTATAGCTTGCACCATTGACAAATGTTTGTCAATAAAACTATAAATGTTGCCTAGTCTGGCCTTTTATACGTTCTACTTTGACACAGTGATGCATTACAGTGACCTTAACCCTATGTCAGATTCTGTTGAAATTGTGGTATTTCGAAGAAGTTGTGCAGCTATTTCCGCGAAGTCAGACAACACCCACAGCATCACTTCAACCACATGCATTTTTTTGGGGGCATTTTGCAAAACGGCAGCTTACTTCAACTTGCATTTCAACTAGAGGATGCACAATGCTGTTGCTCAACCTGCCCAAGCTATACGATTGGGGAAATGGGGTGACAAGCATTCATAACATCCGCCCAAATGTTTTTAATATTACTTCACGATTTGTTTTACCTTTCTGTTTGGTGAAACAAAATAGATGCAAGACTGGGTGCAGCTGCTGGCAGGGCCAATGCCAAGCAGATATAAAGGGTGTAAAAATCGGTTTAAGAATGGGCCCAGCTGTTGGGTTGCTAAAAGTAATTGCTGGCAGAAGAAATGCAACCAAAGCACAAGTCTTCATTTGACTATTGGCTGGCGTAAATGACGTATCCTGCAGTATTGCCTTTGCTGGCATATACAGGCTTCCCTTCCTTCTGTCAGCCAACATAATATAATCAAGTGTCTATTTGTATATTAAGATATTTTTTTATTTTGGCCGTGGTTAACTTTGGGGCGTTTACAAAGAAAAGGTCATACATGGAGAAGTTCTTGAGAGTTGATGATAAGGGTACAGCTGGACATATGTTGTGGTGTTGATGCAGACATATGGCGCTCTCACCATGTGTCTGGCACTGATAGTGTATGGGGAGATTAGTTGTTGCGGTCACCCAAAAAGCCTCGGACCAGTGAAGTTGCAAGTGTAAACACTAGAGGGTCAGATGAAGGCCTCAGCCTAGAGGTGCTTGACTCATGTCAACTTTTATGTTATACTTAGGTGTGTGATTGGTAGGGGTGGAACAGATCCTCAAGCTGGTTATAGCGCCCCTTGGCTTCCCATGAGGCTTCCTGTATGCCTGAGTGCCCTTCAGATGACTAATGTTAATCAATAAATTCAAGCTTGTTCTACTGCAATTGTGCTCAATGAGAACTGATTGCCTCCTGCAATGCATTACATTTTCTCTAACTTAATTATTAACTACATTTGCTTTGCCTGGCACCCATCAGTAGACTTCTATCAGTGTGTGTTTGTGTATCCATATCCTTGTTTGTTCAGATCCTCCTCCTGTTGTCTTGGGTTACATGACAAACATGCTCTCGCAGAGGTCTTGGGAGGAAACTGAGTATAGCGTCTCCATGGAGACATCCCACACTAGGTCCCCTCTAATCTTCTACAGCTAATGATGTTAGCCTGCACCTTGGTTACCAGTGCACATGTGCATTGTGAAGAATGGACTGGCTACACAATGGGGAAAAGGTAGCTCAGGCAATCTCAGAGCAGATTGCAGCATACACTAGTGGGTTTGGTCTCCAGAAAACGACTTGGGGAGTGATGTTGCGCGGACACAGCAAGCATAGCAATTCTCAGTGGCCTTGATATTAGAGACTTGCTAATTATGCAGATGTATTATTTAAACCTATGTCCATACATTATTATTAGCTATGCTTATGCATGCAGGGAATGGCAGGGCGGAAGGGGATACGATTACGATCAAATTATTTTTTTCAGGTATTGCAATGAAAGGTACAGCATAGCTGGTGCATGGCAATAGGCACATTCATGCATTAGAGGTTGACTCAATTCCAACAATAGTCTATTGTGTTTTACTAATCGTGAACTGTTTATTTCCCCTCACGAGTATACAATGGTATTAAAGTCCATCAATAGCTAAGCCATTTAAAATAGGGTTTGAGATTTCTGTACTTGGTTTCTCTCGGGTATAATGCCCTGCCACGACTGCAACAAGGAAGTCTATTATCGTATTTCAAGCAATGCGGAACCAGACGGCAAAGAAGGAAGTTTTCCACCCCCCAAAAAACCTATTGAAATTGGTTTAACTCACTTCCTAAACTTTGTAGAAAAAATACTTTAGGAAAAAAAGTGTCAGCTCAAACTTTTAGCCTTGGACCATACGCCCGCCCTAGCATTCTCATTGGTGAAAAGCGTCACACTTCCTCATAGCAACAACCATTAAAAAAAACAACGTTTCGGGGAAGTCAGCTGATCTGAGTTTATCTTACCACACATGTCCCTCTGGCTCTTTTACTTGTTTTCTCCTTCAATACTTGGAATATGTATTCAGCAGTAACTGAAGTTTTACTTACAAGGGAAACTAGTCAAAAGTCATTGAGCATTTTACTAGGTGTGTCAGCCAGAAACCGCCCCCTCGACCAGGCATGTGAACAGCCAAGTGCAACGCATTTCAGTCAGGGCGTGGTTGACAAAGAGCATATATGCTCAGTAAACCTCCCCAGGTTAAGAAAAGCATGACATAAAACAAGTTGGAGCTCATAGAGCAGCCACACATCACCACCTGAGACTGTACTCTGATCCTTGAGGTGTGGGAATTGGTCAGAGATCACTCTTAATCCACTGGGCGATGTGTCAGTGCTGTCTGTTTAGTTGTGTCATTATCCATCTTTAAAAAGTCGTATTCTGGGACAGATGACTCGAGTGCAATACATTTGCACACATCAACACTGACATATGACCCAAGTGAGGTAAATATAGAAACGTCACAAACAACCTTTCTGTTAGGCCTGCTCAAACAGGGTTTTTCATTTATTACATATTTCCTCTTTTTTCATCCGTCTTCCTTGTTTGGTTTAAACTCTCCTGTTCCTTATTCTTGGTAAAGGCAAGCGAGAGAGCCTGGTTCCTAAAATGGGCAGCCGCCTATTAAGGGTCCTTATATGGACTTCCTTCCTGAAAGGGGTGTAGACATTCCCGGCAGCAGCATTCCAAAGCTTTTTTTATGAGACCAGTTTGTCCTAAACTGGAACAAACAGGAAATGGTTATGCATACTTGTGGCATTACTTTATGTAAGCTAAATAACTTTTTTTTTTGTAGATCTTGGTCATCCTCTTTAGCAATCAAACCAACTCCTGTGTAATAGTGAGCACTGTGAAGGGAATGGGTAGATCCTGTGCATAGATCTTTCTCTTATCGTGAATACCGTTAACCTTTTATTCTGTAATATTTTCTTGCAGTTCTTAAAGCAGGATTGATCAAGGATTTTTCCCCAAAATACAAAAAGTCTGGGAATTTTTCATGCATTGTTTACATTGATCATCTTGGTCTTATCTTTTGTATTGGTTACATTGATCAATCTTAGCCTTACTACATGTCTTGGTTACATTGATCATCTTGACCTATTCTTATGTATTAGTAACACTGATCTCATTATCATCTGCAGGATCCCCTTTATTCTTCTACTAATCGGTTAGTCAAAGAAATGGGTGTATAAGGAGCTTTTAAAGCTGAACCTCAATACAAAAGCTAACAACAGAATAATAACATGAAATTAAAAGAGTTTCAATCAACAATATTCCCAGAATCAGAGAGAGGCAATTGAAAAGTAGTTTCAAACTAAATATACAGGAAAGGTAAACTGAAGCACTGTATAAATACGAGTATCAGTGGGTCACTTTCGGTCATAGCTGTTTACCCTCCCAGCAATTTGGAAATGGCCATGTTTAGTTAAATCCAAACAGGGCTAGGTTATTCATAACCTCCTCCTTGGCCCATATGTTTCAGGCTCTTCAGAAACTCAGGTTTTTCAGAAATGTTCTTCAGAAAATTGTCAAAATCCCATTTCCCTCTACAAGATGAACCTGTATGATCCTATGCCACAAGCTTAATCACCATGGTCCTCCACCATGTTATGGGTAGCCATGTACTCATAGCGGCTGGAGGTATCTGTTTCCATTGACTCATGGTGTGGAGAGGTCAAAGGATTGGACAGGCCTGGGCTTGTTCGACCCAAATCCACTGAAGGTGTGATGTTGCTTCTGGAATCGGCTGTCAGGTGTGCAAAGTAGGTTAAATGGCCACAAGTTTACCTTTCAACCCCCCGGACCTCCCGAACTGTGTTCGGCTTTCACTAAACCGCAATTCTTCTATTCCCATAGTAACAGGTTTTGTTGATGTCTGGGCGGCAGACACATTTTTCGTGGGTAGATTATAGGGGCCATTGGACCAAATGGAATGTTTTACCAAGTCCTGCTCATGGTCAGCGCATGTGGTCATGTGGAGAAGCTTATCATGTGGTCATCACACAGTTCATGTGACCGCTCACATTTTAGCAATACATGGGACCCGTGGTGTTTAGTCACTTTCTGAATGGCACCTTTTCAGCCTCTGGTCACCTGCCTGAGATATCCCTAGACTAAAATCTCCAATGCTAAACATTTTGAGTTTTTGCTGGAGTGAATATGTGCCAACACTTTAGGGGACATTTTTGTCTGTGATTGCATCTTGTCTGCGTTTGGACTTTTAATGTATTTAAACCTACCAATCACATGACAGAATCCCAATGCCACCATCCTGTGTAGTCTACAGTCAACAGAGACTGTTGACGGTTCAACTTGATGTTGTTAACGTGACCTAATCAGTGTTCCATGAGAATGTCAAAAAGAAAAGGCTGTGGGAAAGAGTTGTTTTCATTCCGAACTGTGGTCGATCTATGACCCCTTACCTCTCTATTCCGCACATTGTCATGGGTCAAACAAGATCACACAAAAAACATACTGCTGGAACGTTTTTATTACGACTTTGAGCTGATAAAAGCGAGTCAATATTTAATCTTGATATTCAGTACTATAGTAATATGTATACTACTATATATACATACTATTAGACACATAACTAAAACGTGGGTGTGTGTCATAAGGGAAAATTACTTCTCACGGTCTTGGTCTGGCTTTATCTGATCAAAATGTTATGGGAAAAAACATGGCGCATTCTCTTGGGTTGTTGTGGGTGACTGAGTGTGTCATGTCTGAATAAGAAAAAGAGAAAAAGTCCTGAACTTATAAAGTTCACCTTTTGTGGAGTGTACAGTTCACTAGACATTATGTCATTGTGCACAAATTCAAGCTGACCATTTGTGCAATACTAGAATGATTTAGTGCCCTTGAAACAGTCAGATTTGGTGAGATCAAGGATAACAGAGTACTTCAAAAGGGACGGAGCTTTACAGTTCTAACACTCAAAAGTGGCCTGCCTCCTTGAACTAGGCCATCCATTTCCTTTGAAAAAGTATTTTGTTTGTAGGCTTTATAGAAACTTAATACATAAAATACTGCAGGGTAGCCCTGAAATTACTCTATAAACAAAGTGGAGAGACATTGTCTCATCGTAGCAGTCTGCCTACTGGTTATTTTACATTTCCTACATCGTGTGGAAGATATCAATTATCCAAAGTAGTGAAAATATGGCCCACAACGGGTACTGCACAAAGAGGCCATCACTAGCTGATGAATCCGGAAAGTGACCTGAACATGAACAAACCCTTATCCATCATGTAGAGGGGTGGGGAGCTTGGTGGGCAGATGTAGATTAGATGACTGTATCATAAAAACCGCACAGTGAATCATTGCACACCCGTGTAATTAACATGTATAACCCAAAATAAGTTGAAGAAACAATGATGGGAAATTCCAATTACATTACTCAAAAATATAGTGCTAGCCCTGATATCACGATACCAGAGGCTTTGTCGCCCTTCGTGCATACGAATCGGGACTGGAATCATGAGTCAAAAGAATGAAGGAGACTGTGGTTAGTCAAACCCACTCATCACACATTCAACAGTGTCTCTGTGTAATGTGCTTTTCGCCACCCTTCCCCGCCCCCCCCCCCCCGTATGTGGGGGGGGGGAATTGTGTCTGAAGAAATTGTATTTTGTCTGAGCACCGTTTGCAATTATTCCTAAATGGAAGAGGCTACTAAGATACAGGCTTGGTTTGAGTGGCCTTCAACTAAATGCTTGTACGTTTCTCTGATACAATAGGACGAGAAGGAACGGCAATTTTTTGTCTTGGATGACATACGCTGTGCAGTGAACACTAAGCGGTATTATATAAATTGGTGGATCGATGCAGTACTTGGGGAAATCCAATTCCACTTCAGTTTTTAATACTATAGGCTATTAAGCTAGACTAGTTGTTAGGCAGATATTTAGAATTGGCAGTTTGTGTGTTCTTTCTGAAACTCAGTTCAGCCGACTAACTAATGCCGCTTTTCCACTGCATGGTACCAGCTCGACACGACTCGACTCGACTCGACTCAGCTCGCCTTTTTTGCGTTTCCACCGCGATCTAGTACCTCAAGTGGCTGCTTTTTCTAGTACCGCCTCGCTCTAGGTTCCAAGCGGCTGAGCCGATGCTAAAAGGTGACGTCGGCAGACGGCCGGCCACTGATTGGCCAGAGAGTGTGACGAAGTCACGAGAGCGACATGGCAACCATGCTGGTAACGATAGAACAGCCATAGTAGCGCCGCAGCCAACATATTCCACTTCTTCAACATGCCAGCTAATAATACGAACACGAATACCATCGCATCGATGTTCTCCATTGTTGTTATGTGGGTTCTGTCCATGTGTGGGTTACGTAGGTGTTGTTTGCGTCGCGTACAAAAATACGTCACGGCCCTTTCGCGCAGACGACCCCGCCCACGTCCCGGAGGTACTATTTGCGGTGGAAAAGCACCCGCGCTGCTACCGTGTCGAGTCGTGTCGAGTCGTGTCGTGTCGAGTCGAGCTACATGTGCGGTGGAAAAGCGGCATAATACAACTTTTTTCTTAACGATTGGCCATTTAAAAGAATACCTTTGGAGAACGATGGTGTTAACCTGTTTATCTGTTGCAAACCAAAACTAACAACACAACAAGACTGTTGAATGTGTGATGAGTGGGTTTTACTAACCACAGTCTCGTTCACTCCATTGACTCATGATTCCAGAACTGATATGTATGCAAGAAGGGCGACCATTCCTCTGGTGTCGTGATATCAGGGCTAGGCAGTGGCGCTGGAACCATTGTTAACAGTCTTGTTGGGTAGCAGGTTCCATCCATTCTAAATAGCTTACAGTCAGTCAGACCAATGTTAAGTTTACATGACCATAACATCTTTGCCCACAACTGAATGTTGTGCTCAAAGAAATCTGCTGATGTATTTTGGTCTCAAACTCAGGGAAATTAATCCATAGATTGAAGCCCTAGGGAGAAATCGTCTGATAAATTGGATTTTCCACCTCCACTTTGGTTTATGAAGCATCTGTGGGACAAAGCTAATTCTATATTATACTGTATATAGGAATGGAGGGCATGGGGAAGAAGTCACACCTATAGGTTATTTTTTATGTAGGACAGTTTAATGGTCATGGTGTTGTTTTGACCACTTATGTGTGAGCAGAAACTATTCAGAGTTTGCTTTAATACTGTGATGTCTAATGATGTCATAGATTAAATTAGTTTACATTAAAAGCCATTTCGTGATAAGATCAGAAAGTAAGAACACCTTTTCAGTGTTCAATGACCCCAAAGTGACGAGCCTTTTCGCTGACATCACCTCCCTGCAGTCTATGGTCTACATACCAAAACAAGACCAGCTCCCTTTACAATCCCAGAACATTCTCAAATGGATCCCACTGGATAAGCTCCAGCCATTGACTTCTGCTCATACGGTTGATGACGCCATATCGTTGTTCACGATCCAGCTTTGTCCCGTCGTGTCCTATTTTATTCTCGGAAATATCCTTTTATAGGACGAGTTGAACTTTCTACCCTGCCACACGGGAAACTGGAGCGAACGCTGCCGAGCCAGGGATCAAGTTGCATCTAGGACATGTGATAGGCGTGAGACGGACACCAGTGTGTGTTCCCCTGGGGAACGTTCACACGGGACGACATCGTCAAACACGCACTGTTTAATTATGGAGGTTGTTTCCGCTACAATCAAACTGGCATGGAGGAAAGCGATTTAAGGTCAACTAGAGAAACCCCCCACCCCCCCTCGCTGTCCTCCCCAGAGCTGGCGCTGTCGGTATGGTTCAAGGTGACTGATAACCCTGTGGCATTCTCCATGAATCCCTCATATCAGTTGGAACTACAGAGATACCGTTTTGTTTTTGCTGTGTTCTGCCTCCCTGACTTCCTTAATATGGATATGCTGGGAACTCTGGGAGTTGGCTTGTTTTAATGCACCTGGAGGTGATGGGATACCAAATACAGAGCCACACTATTGATACCCTCTAACTCTTAAAGAGGGAGGGAGAATAAAATCCTGCGTTTCCTTTGGCGCTATAGTCCACAGCTCTCAATAACAATGGAGATGGAGTTGTTTGTTGAACCTGGAGTTGTGTTGGTATACATCAGGTTACTTCAGCCATGGTTTCAGCTAGCCGAGTTTGAATGGCTAATATGCCTGGGGGGCCCTGGAGTTCAAATGAGCCTGGTTACATTAGCGCAGTGATCCATCGTGACGTCTGGGTTCAGTGGTGTTCAGCCATGCCTCCCAAAACAAGAGCTCAGCCAGAAGGAATGTTGAGGGTCCTTCACCGGGCCTTGAACGGCCTCACTGCTCACACAAACAGGCCTTGGATCAACTGTTGTGAAAACCCAGTGAAAAAGGAATGCTTTAGTCTAGAGTAGGGTCCTGTACACCTCAAAATGTAGTATTCTCTGTGTTTTCATTGTCTCTAGATCAAAGAAAAGTGGTTTGCTTTTCAAATTAATATTCCAGTTCATCCACGCGAGGGGATCTCAATGTATGACACATCCCCTACTGACAACACTTGGCGTGCCCCTTGATGGTGCACTGACTGTACACATTTCTTACAAGCTGTCGATTTAGATCATACTAACTCCACAATGTGATGTTGGATAGTTTAAGTGGATGGAGCACAGGCTCACCACAGAAGGAAATCTACTACTCTGGATTCTACTTATGGATTACATTTTTTGTACTTGCCCCTTTCCCTAAATGAGGATTCTCTCTTACGTCCATAGGGGAGGTTCTTGAACGTAGGTTAACCGTCGTTTTAGGGTTTTCCCCCATGGCTTGAAGCCTAATTCTCCAGCCTCAAACCTGGTTGTGTCCGACGTTGGATAACTTGTTTCGCTGTATTTTTTATTTGTTCTGTACAAGCTTTTAAGCAATGTGTCAGTACATGCAAAAGAAGTGAAATGGCCTGGTCTTTGACGATCATTTCTTTGTCTGTCTAAATTTATAGGGTTAGGGGTCAAGTTATTGACCCCTAACCCTATAACGGTCAAGTTATTTCCTAAACATCTAAATATTTTGATGTTGGTATCGCTCTAAAGCACATGAAGCTAGTCCTCCGGCATGAGTGTTACACAGCAGAACTGATCTTTGACCCCCCTTCCACATTGCGGTAGTTGAGGTACGAGGATGGGGTAAGAAATACGTCTAGCGCTGGCTAAACACATTTTCCTCTTTCTCAGCCCACAGGTTCCTTAAGAGACTGAGCCCAAGATTACGAAAATTACTGTGCTTCTTGTCAACTACACCGGTTTAATCTGGTGAGGATCGGGACAGGGTTAAAGGCAGTCAAACTGAGTCAGCCTGTGTTGATGATGAGTAAGGCCTGGGGGTGATGATGCAGAGTATTGAAGTTGCACTTTGGTTTCAGATGAGAGGCATCATGGGTTGTGATCATGCAGTTAGGTCAACGGTCAATGGATGATGATGATGATGATGACTTGATAGATTGTCTTACGCTACAGCTCCACATATTCTAGATGCATGAGTTGATGAGTATTGGCTTCTATTTTGATGGTCAATGCCTTTCATTTCAATGCTTAATGTAGTAGTTCCTGTGTTTTCATTGTATGAGGATGGTCTTTTCATGTCATATGTAAATCTCCCTGGCAACTCGCTCTCTCACTCCCATGACAACTCATTTGATTCCTCCCTAACTCTCTTTCCCCACACTGAATCACTGTCCTCTGCCACTGCGCTATTCACCATCCCATTGTTTCCTAATTTTATTTCTGCTGAGGCGTTCCCTCTTTCTGCAGAGCGATACATCATCCAGCCACAGCCCGTCTTCTCATTTCTGTCTAGCGCACACATGATGTAACCGTGTGACTATGACTTTCCGCCTTATGGATCTCCTTCTGTTTTCCAACGTTTGCCGTCTCACTGACATCATAATCTGCTTCTTCGCCATGCCTCAACACGCCGCAGACCGACAGCTCTGTTGGTGGTGATGGTGGTGGCGTTGACTATGTCAATAGGAACGTGCACAACAAACAACACACACACACACACACACAAATCATACACATCTCTGAAAACAACATGCACCAAAAACACAACACACAACGCACACAACACATATTGAGCCGTCTTATCCCCTCGCAGTCGGAAAAGCTCTTTTCTTTTTACAAAGGTATTCTCCCGGAGAAGTACAGCCATGGTATGGGCTGCTCCTCTGTCTGCTGTACAGTATATACTTTTTTAAATGAAGGGTAAATATAAACAGATTTTAGCAAATCCCCCCCCGCCCCTAGGTAGAATTAAGGTATTTTACTGTTTTTTGTATTTGTATTTGTTTATTTTCCTTTGGTTCACCTTCTGTGGAAAATGCAAATTCCACTGCTTGACCCGGCTGTGTGATCCGTCTGTGTTTTTCCCCGGCCAAGCCAATCAGCTGCCAGCATTTGCCTACACCCAAAGCAAATTTAAGCAGCGCCGCATTAAGCAGACTCTTCACAAGCGTAGGCTTGTCTTTGCCCAGGTTGAATACATGAGAAAACACACTTCAGTAAACAGTGTTCCCTCTCTCTTCATCTTATCTCCCCGCTCCCAAGTCCCACTCCTATTCCCTCTCCTGTCACCTCTCTTATCACATTCTTCTCTCAAACTAGACTTTACTTTAGATGTTAAGGCAGCCTTTCATTCCCATTGTTTTCTAGTTTTGTTGTTGTTTTAAAAATTAACCTTCACAGTCAGGTGGCAGCTAAAAATGAGCCCTGCAATAAGGTTGTTCTCGGAGTGCCGGAGTGAGAGGGGATCTGTTTACAAGTGGTCTTGATGAATGTCTGGAATGAAAGGAATGAGTTTCACGAAGCAGACATCCTTCTTGGCAGCAAACTTGAACAATACTCGGGGCACATTTGGTTATCGTTGCATCGCAGCTAAAGGTGCTGATAACTTGTTCGAACAAGTTCCATAGAAAAATGAGTCACAGTGTTTTTCATTGTCCGATCCAACACACTCTGTTCAGCAGCTCTGCCTTTTCTCCTCACTTGAATACCCCCTTTCTTGGTATTTACAGTTGTTGCATGCATTTATTATATTCTTGTTTTCGGTTACACGATAGTCGCCCTGTGGGTTGTTCTCACTGTTTGCATTTGTCAGCATAGATTAGTAACAGCGGCAGTGCATTACAATGCAAACACGAGCTCACTGGCTTGTTGCTTTGAGATCCCTGGCTAACTTATAGGATCCCACACCACCTGGGGTTCTCAGGAAAACTGCAGCCTGCAGGGAAAACATCAGCTGACTGGGTGGAATCTGCAGGGCTGAGGAAAAACACAATTCAACCAGCATGTGTTGTTATCCCGGCTAGGGGACTAATCACACACTCCAATCGTGGGTCTCCCAGTGTGGGACTCCAAGTGTGGGACACCCAGCGTGGGATCACTTTTTACCACCCCTAGTTGGGTATTTCATGTCATTGACATTCAATGCACCCTGTGTGTATAGACCTGAATATGATGTATTATGTGCAAACACTATGCATCACTGTATGAATGTGTCTTTTTGTCTTTTGTGTATGTACATGTTTGGTTGTCTCCAGTGGTGTGTGTGTGTGTTTGTGTGCATGCATGCTTTTGTGTCTTTGTTTTGTGTCAACGGTTCGACAGCTCTCGGCCGTTTCATTGCCATGGGAGTGCTGCATATCTGATTGTGTTTCAGGAAGTAAAAATACATACCAGTCTCCCTGGCAGACCGGTTGTTCCTCACTTTGGTTCACATGGTTAAATTCAAGTCGAAGCATGACAGACAGTTGGATTCAGACACAAAACGATATAATAACATAGGATGATCAAAAGGTATGATCAAAATGTCATGAACTAATAAACCAGGCAATATATGCAAATACGATCAAATGAAAAGGCTAAATGCAAATAAGGACAAGTATAGGAAAATGCACATCTTAAAGTATATTACAATATGAAGACGTATGCATCCATCATCCACAATACACATAACACTGATGATATTTAATCAAATTAAATGCAAAACAAACACATGAAGCAGGGGGTTTTCTCTGCAGTCTCGGGGGAACCTGGGGCGTTGTGGGCTACGGTTCAGTTAACGTCTGCTAGCTCAGCTGGTGAACTCTCAATTCAACAGGAAAGTACCTGAACGCCGCTTAACGTCAACAATCCCCCACCCCCTGCACCCTGCAGCATTTGACTCAAATTGCAAGCCCAAGGGCCATGCTCAAAACATTGTGTTGGGAAATGGTGTTTGATTCCCCAAACAGTAATATGCAGCATCGATGTGGACATTGCATAGAGTTGCACCTCTGAATTGAGAGACAAGAGTCCCAGGCCGCTCTGCAGCCATGTCTTGTTGCCATTGCCGTTCGTTGTGTGTGTGGGTGTAGCAGACGGAAGGTTGTGTTGCTGACTAGTTGCTGTCGCTCCAAGCATGTAAAGGACTTGAGGCCAATGAGGGTCTAGGGACAGTAGCCTGGGCTGATCAAGGGTCATGAATTGCAGCGTTATCCATGCCTTCCGATTTCAATTTATATAATCTTTTACACAGTTCCTGAGAACATGACAAGAAGAATAACTATGTTTTGCATAAACAAAAAAAATAAATAAAAAAACCTGCATGTGCAATGGACTCCTGCCCCAGAGTATTTGGATTACAGAACCATGCACGCCCAGTTATGATCTCCAGGGCTCGGCTCTGTCAGAACACGTCACTAAAGGCGTAGGCAGCCAGTTATTACAAGAACAAGCAACTGAGAAGTAAAGAATAAGTGTGGGTGTATCAACAGGTTTGTGTTTGTTGAAGTTACGTTCCCCTTCCACTTCAAGGCGAAGGTCAAATACCATACTTATTTAATAGCACTGAACTGTGCTATGCAGTACTGATTGGCAGTGAGATTACTGAACTACTGCACAGTACCATATGCAATACAGGATGGCGCAGTACAATACAGTTAGCTCACAGCATCGTATTGTGCATTGCAGTTTGGTACAGTACCGTACCTTGGCCTGACTTGCTTGGCAGTTAGATGACTATGCTACAATTCTGAGTGCACTGCAGTACTGTAGACCTAAACAGCATAATGCAGTTATCTATAGTATTGCACAATGCAGTTTAGTACAATACAATGGCCAGGCCTTACTGTATTGACAGTGAGATAAAGTACTTAACTACTTATATGTCTTTGGTAGGACACAAACAACCTGGCTCAAAAACAGCTTCTTTCCGAGCACAACAAGACTCTTAAACACTTAACCCTTTTTGCACTACTACTGCACACTGCACTACAAATGCTAACTGAGACACTTTCTATATATTTCTATATATATATATATATATATATATATATATATATATATATATATAATATACTGTCCATAAATATTAATATATATATACCGTACATATATTCTATTTATTTATTTATTTAATTTTTAAGGAGAGCTTGGGACACAAACATGTCATTGCCAGCTGGGATTGCTTGCCTGTTATGTTGTGCATTTGACAAATAAAAGAACTTGAACTTGAACTACTGCGTAGTTGCTGTGGTGCAGCAGTGTGCAGTATATGATTCTAGCTACTGGTATAAGAGAAGGCAGTTGGCTACATCACATCATGCGCCCTCTATTTTCGTAGCATTACACAGTACCCTTTGAGGGGTATTTGTAGCCCAGTGCTTGCTGAGACTATCCCTTAAATGGACTAGTGGACGTTTGGAGCCCATATTTAGAGGGGAAACACACAGGGTGTGCATGCACGCGTTTTGTGCATGAGTAAACACCATAAAAGAGTGTAAAGTCCACACGGATCCCCACCCCTAGTTGCAGTCATATATCCACTTTATGGAGCTCTATAGTTATACATCCTCTTTTATTGGTCATTATCTTAGCACTAAACATGGTGACAACTTCAGTGCTCGTCACCGGAAGTGACTGGTGCATGCATAGTGAGTCGTAAAAAAGTAGAAAGGGTATTGGTTAATATTTAACCGTTGATATTCTGGTTGATGGTTCAGTGATGCTTTTCAAAACGAGTGGAAATACGTACTAGGAGCATTGTGCTGCCCATTGGCAAAGGGTTTCCAAGATAGGCTTGTCGTGTTTTACAATGTATTTCTGTGAGGGCGGTCGTGCCGTAATGGAAAGCACAGCAGGAGACCGATAGGAAAGTGGTTACAATCAAGTGCGACTACCTCGGTTGATACACTCGGTTGGGCATACAGAGAAAGGACAACACTAGCCTAGCCCCGCCTAGGTCCGCCTCGGACCGTGAGAGCCCATTACTTAGATACTTGGCAGCCTGCTATTGTTTAATCTGAGTCAGGTGCTGAAAACGTGGCTTTGCCAGCAGCTGACATTTGAATTTTCATGCTGTTGGTGGGAGGGGGGTCATCTAAAATGCCACATGCCTGGTAACGATATGTAATGGTTAATGTTATCAAATTGGAAAGTGACTTGATGTTTGTCTGTGAATAAATGTTCTCACAGGAAACGACTCAACCACGCCATGACACCTCGGGGAAAGATCGCATTGGGGTCTTGAGTGAAACAATGTCATCACATTTTCCTTTCTCTTTTATTCTTCATTTGCGTGCCATTTTTTAAATTTGAGAATACACTGCTCACTTCGATATTAGTCGAATCTCGAATCTCAAACTGTGTATTGCATTTGGAGGATGTCATGTATTTATCAAATGACACTAATTAAGTTTAATTTACTTAATATTTTTAGTCGTAATATCATTTACTATTGATGGACAAATGTGCCTACAAAGTTAAGTCGTTAGTGTGTTTGGTACTGCAAGCACATCTACTGTTCTTCTTAAGTTTTCTTTATCCGTTTGCATGTTTTTTGTGCACTTACCTGCTCCTGCATCCTTTCAGCTACAGAAACCATTCAACTATCAAAACGTCCAGCTCTTTAACAACATGATGGCTATCTCTCTGCGTTTTCCCACTCTTTCAACTTTTTAAACTATTACACTTTTTCTCCTTTTTTTATACAATTTAAGTCAATGGGCGGACGGCTCCCCCGTCCGCCTTCTCTGACACTTCAACTACTTCAGAAATCGTAACTTGGTCAATTTTCAACGTTAATCTTCATTCAAACAATTTAACAAATCACAACACACTTGTACCTTCAATAATCTGAAAAACGAATTTTGATTACATTTATACTTTTTTCAGAATCACAGTTTAAAGAGGAGCTATGCAACTTATTTAAGCTTAATTGAACGTAATTAAGCACCTTAAGAGTCATTGTGATGGTTCTATAACACTTTATGGGTCGATTGGTGGCTGTTTCGAATCCCCCTAGCGCAGGGGTGTCAAATTCAAACTTACTGAGGGCCATGTGGAGGGCTGTGAATAAAATCAGGGG
Organism: Gadus chalcogrammus; assembly: GCF_026213295.1. Lineage (NCBI taxonomy): Eukaryota > Metazoa > Chordata > Actinopteri > Gadiformes > Gadidae > Gadus > Gadus chalcogrammus. The sequence goes on from NC_079422.1 coordinate 10,786,357, forward strand.
CCAGACAGTTTTTCCATGTGTGTGGGTAATTATTACCAGCATAACTGATTAATAAAGCAAAATAGTATTTATCAAGTGCTGAACAATGTTTTTGTATTGATAACTGCACAATTAAACAAACCACATTTGCATCACAGTACTATTGTCTTTAACAAAACAACAAAAAAGATCTTTGTTACCAGCAAAACTGATTAATATAGCAAAATAGTATCAAATGCTGAATTTTTTTTTGCATAAAATAACTTCTCAATTAGACAAAACACATTTGCATCACAGTACTTTTGTCTCTAACAAAACAACGAAAAAGATCTTTGTTACCAGCAAAACGGATTAATAAAGCAAAATAGTCAATGCAACAAGTCGTATCTCAAATTGTATGGCTTACTTTGGAAACTTGAAAGGACAACAATAGGGCCTATAATGCCAAACCTAAACAAAATAGGCATTGTGCTTGCTATTTAGTTAAACTCTTACCAGACACACACCTGCATGTGCATGTCCCTTACCAGACATGCACCTTTTCTTGGAAATGATCTCGTCTATTCTAGGCTTAATGTCATTTGCTATGGCCACTTTCAATACCGAGACCAGATGCTGGTCAGTGAGGCAGGATCTGTGGGATGTCTTATTCAGTTTCATTACGGAGAACATCTGTTCGCACGAGTAGGTGCTTCCAAACATAGACATGGTGCGTGCAGCGTGAAGGCGAAGCTGTGGCATTGATTCAGGGAGTAGAGGTGCAAACTCAGCAGCCCCAATTGACTGGTACTGGGTCTTCAGAGCACCGTTACATTGCAATTCAATGAGTTCCAACTGCAAGTGCTCAGGTGCAGTGTCACTGTCAACATCAATTGCAAATGGATTTTGCGAACAGATCAAGGTTGAATTTCTCTAATCCAAAATCAGCAAATCTCCTGCTGATTTCCGCTTTGAGCGTGTTCAGTTTGTCAGCATACACTTTGGTCGGGAATGGGATGGTGACTGTGTCACTGACTGACTGGCAAGTAGGAAAGTGAGCCAAGTTGCCTTGGCGCATCTGGCCCTCCCATAGACGCAGTTTCATTTGAAACGCCTTTACTGAGTCTCGCATTTCAGTGATCAGCTGCTTTTCGACCCTGGAGTTTTACATTCAGGGCATTGAGGTGCTCCGTTACGTCACACATAAACGCCAAGTCGCTCAGCCACTTTTCATCCTCAAGCTCGGGGATGACCTTTTGTTTGCTTTCCATGAAACGAGCGATCTCAACGCGGGTATCATAAAATCTTCGCAACACTTTCCCCCGACTCAACCAGCGCACCTCCGTGTGGTATGGCACATCCTCGTACACAGAGTTTTCCTCCTCTAAAAGTGCCCTGAATTGCCGGCGATTCAAGGCCCGTGAACGAATGAAGTTCACCGTGTTTCAATGTTGTATTGTCGTGGACGTAAATTTAAACACCAGCGCACGGGCCACATTAGTTTGATTGTCAGAATTTATTGGCGGGCCAGATTAAAAGTCGCGGAGGGCCGTGTCTGGCCCGCGGGCCTTGATTTTGACATATGTGGCTTAAATGAATCCATTCTGAAGCTTCCTTTCAAAGATACATTTTGTTAGGCAAGATAATCATGACACATAAATATTTCTGATAGATGTTGTTCTTTCGATAAAAACGTAAAATGAAACCATTCTAAAACTTCCTTTCATAGATACATTTTGTTAAGAAAGATAATCATGACACATTAATAATTCTGTTAGATGATGTTCTTTCGATAAAAACGTAAATTTCTGAGTGACCGGGGAATGACATTTATTACTCTTCCTTGGGAAGGACTTTGTGGGGCAGCTCTAAATTGAGGTTGGAGATCAGATTGCAAATCTATAGTAGTCCATTCGAGGAAATACAGTCTTAGAAATGTTGTGTTTAAACGACCTAACTGGTAGAGTTGGTTGTGTGAACGCGTAATATTTTACTTGTTCGCACAACAAGAATTTACACATTGTAGGTGTATTTTATGGTTGCGGTCGATGAGGGACCATGAATAAGCTAGTCGTACATATTCATGAGGAGGTTCTGTCAGCCGGGATATCTTACGGCAAGGTGTGCATGGATGACTAACGTTGTGCATAGATTACTGACTTGGGCGTCTCAAATATGCTACATAAACATATAGGCACTGAGGTATACAGTAACGGAACTGATGGGTATGAAACGTAAGCCAGAGTTGTGGTTTGGAAGAACTTTAGCAGGAGACGGTGAAGTTGATAACTTGTTGATGGCGCTGTAGCACTTCTTACGACAATGCACATTTAGGGAATGTATGACAACAGCATCAAACAATGAGGAAACAATCCAAGCACATTTTGCACACAAAGATAAAGAAAGAATGGAACAACCCATTGATTGTGAACGAACATTTGCATACTTGTTTTTGTGGCATTACAATCTCCAAATAGGGTTAGGGTTAGATAACCCTATATTTGCTCTAATGGCCTCCATACAAATAACGCAGTTGAGATCTCGACTGTGTGTATGGTGAAGTGTGACCCAAGAACAATGTTATAGGCTATATTGACAAATTTGAGACACATTTGTTTGAGGGACAAGTCAACACCTATTACATAATTATGTGAACAAACAATTAATAACGAATCAAGCAGTTGAGATCTCCACTTTGTGCATGTCGATGTGTGTCCGACACAACAACACAAACATTTATTTTACTGACTACTTAAATATATATCATGGTTTTTAAAGTTATTTGATTAGTTCCGAAGAAATTGTACATATTTGAGCAATTGCATCTGCGATGAATTCAGTTTGACGTTCAAGATTCCCCCTTTTTTGCTTCCTTATTTCATTATCTCCATGAGAACCGATTGATTAGGTGAGTGCTGTATGCAGCTCCCCCCTTGTTTAAAAAGCTTACAGTCTGGTTTCTCTTTTACAAAACCTTTCTATTTCGTTCTTAATAACACTTTATTCCTTCTTTCTTTATCATTCTCTACAAACTTTTGGACCCTACCCCTTCCACAATCTTTCAACAAGAGACTCCATTTAAATTTTTCAGTGTTCAGTTTAGCTTAGTTAATCGTGCGCTTCCATTACATTTTTTTTAAATATTTTATACTTTATAAGATATTCTACTTTTAAAAAAATCTTTTATGGTTGTCAATTCTCTGAACTACTCAGACTTCGTAACTTGAGACATTTTTAACCGTTAACCTTTGTTCTAACATTTAACAAATTTGTATCTACAAGTATTTAGAAAAATAATTTCAATATCATTTATAGTTTTTTCAGAATTACAGTTTTAACAGTTTAATTTCCTACCCGCTTCGTATATTTTCAGTTGGTCTCATTGACAAATGCTGAGGCTCGAGGGTGAGGACGTCCTAATCTAGATGACGTCTAGCCCAAGGTGACTAGTTAGCGATAGCCCAAGGTGGCTTACGCTAACCATTGCAGACGTCCCGGAGCCTAAACAACGTCAATATTTAACCTAGAAATACAATGTCAAGCTTTAACGGTTATTGTATTTCTTGTTACACTGGTGATTAAATAATTTATCGATTGGAAATATAATTGTTAAATATCAGTTCTTTGTGTGTTGGGACCCCCGTTTATATGGCTAGAGACTAGGTGCTTGCTACATATCCGGTTTACTTCCATACAAACACACACACGCAAATGCGCACACACACACGCATACACTTCATCAGATCAGATCAGCTATTACATTTTACCTCAAATGTATTCAAACTTTATCATTAACTCTTCACTTTATGAAGAGTTATTTTCTTCATTTTCAACAATCTATTTTGTTTTGCTAGGTCAAAAGAGTTATAGAAACTAACAAATTATAATGAATCAAGCTGTGGACAACTCTTACCATACTATCTGGCAATGCATCAGACGTTTGCAACATAGAATGGGTGCCATCTGGAATATTTCAAGCTCGGCCACAATTTACATTTTACAGTAACCTCATCTATAGAAAAGGAACACCTTTGTAATTTAAATGCCACCTACCAGGAAGCATACCTTCTATAATTATAGCCAATAAGATGCAAAGTCTTTGATCCTTAATTAACAGGAAGTTGGTTTCTTGCCCAAAGGCATTGCATTTTATTTTTAACTACTCTTCAAAAGTTTGAATGCAGCTAGTTTGACTCATCTAAATATGTCAATGTGTGGTTTAATTACTTAAGCAGCCTGCTATTGTTTAACTTGAGTCAGGCCGGAACAGGTGTGTTTCCCGGAACTGCCATTGTAAATTCCCCCCTGTGGGTTGGCGCTAATCTAAAATGTCACGTACCGATCGTAACAATACATACTGGTGTTCGTTATCAAACTAGAAACGTACTTAATATGTGTCTAGACATAGGTTTACACAGGAAACCAGTCAACTGAACCATGACACCTAAGGGAAAGATCGCAGGGGTTCTGGGTGCAACAATGACATCAAATCTTTGTTTTCCATACCAATGAAACCATTATGATTGGCATGCTGGAAATGTGTACTGTATGGCCAGAGAATTTATATTGTCTGTACTGCAATTACATATACATGCTTTGCATGGTTTACAGTACAACTAATCAGTGTTTCTGTTGGCTTTGCAGGTGAAATGACTCATCTAGGGAGACGACATGCCTCCTGGACATGGCATGCAGGATATAACTGACCGTGCTCTGTCCAAGAAACGAGGCAGGCCCAGTTGAAGGGCAGCCCTCACCTGAAGTCTTGAAGAACCCCATCTGTCCAGCCCTTAATGCAGCTTCAGGGTTGCTTGAATGCTGAAACCTCAGAAAAAATCCTCAGACTTAAGATGAAGTCTTTATGTTAATTTTACATAAATCAACGCCCAATGATCTGATCCAACTTGACTTGCTCTGCTCCTGCTTTTTCGTCTTGTGATTGGACTAGACTGCCGTCCCACATTATCGTCCCACAGCAAGTTAAAGCAGGCCACGGATTTGGTCCTGTGGCTTCAGGCAGAACCATACATACAAGGATGCACTCAAAAGTATTTTTATGCCTCTGTGTTGTGCAAAAGATAGAAAGATGGCAAACTCCTGAACATGTACACAAACAAAATAATGTTTTAATGATTTAGAAGATCAGGTTCAAGGCAAGCCTTCTACAACGACTCCTCAGAGAGTCTAGAAGGGTTCCCCACCCAACCAACTGACAAGGCCGCTAGGTCTACGGGACAGCTTAAGGACGTCAGTGTTCTTGTTGAAAACAATGGAAGAGTAGATGGGTGGGACTTGAGAGGAAGGAAAAGCACTTTTACATTTTATTTTTAACCCTACCCCTTACGACATGTTGGCCTCACAACTACCTCAAGCCTCATCATCCCTGTTTGTACTCTTGCTTCAGATTCAGATCATAAATGGTTCTGATTGGTAAAATTATAATTTGCCTGTGACCAATGAGAACGACTCTAGATTTTTTTTTTTCCTCAATGATCTTACTCTATTGACTATTGATCATCTTTTAGCCTTCTACCAAGATTCAGTTTTCATTCTAACAAATCAGCCACTAATTCTGCTTGGTCGCTCTGTGAAAAGATCTGCTTTCATTTTTGGTCCACACCTTGGGTCTGATTCAAAATTCCAGTGTATTTGTATATCCATGCTTCATACAGAGAGCCATGCAAATTAACCATGTTGATGAAAATATTGATTCCGTATGATGTAATCTAGCTAAATATAAAACACCTCATGATCGATTATCAATAGGAGTAAGCTATGTGATCTATAAGCTATATTACTTTAGTAATGAAGGTGTTTAAGCTGCTACAATTATTGTGTGAGATGATTAAGACTTATTATTATTTATATATTAATTTATAATTTAATTTTGTGTAATAACCACGCTGATGCCGATACGTATTGGGATTTGTTTGCACTTAATAAATGTAATTGCCAAGTGAGAACTGCCCCTGTTTATGTGATGAGGCAATAACATGGCCTGATTGATTCATATTCATAATAGTATCTCACATAAATCAACTTTTACTTATGTTTTTCTAAACTGGATTATGCGTGTTGTCTACTTTCAACACATTGTTTGTTCCTGCCAGTGTTTCTTTACACATGCAAATAAACCTGTCCATTTTGCTTGGTATTTATTTTTGGATGATGTGGAATACATCAATATAAATAGTCAATGCTTTAAATCCATTTGCTACATCGCTTCACCAAAGGTTTTCAATAGAGCCAAGAGACTGTGGGAGGAGAGCTGACGTCTGGAAGATTACATACAGGATTTCGGAGGGATTTTGGTTGAAATAAAGACAACTGTTTGTTTTTTTAAGCCATCACGTTTCTCCTGTTGCGTCAACCAATCACGATGCCTCAGGCCGTAACTGATCCCCTGAGACGCTGTTAATACATTTAGCACATAGCAGTCTCAGTGTGTATTGGAGAAGCATGGGCCAAAAAAATATGCTGTTGCAACACAATCTGAAACCACTCTCAGTCTGTAAGACTGGACCACTTAAAATAACTGACCTACATTGTTGTGTCAATAAGTGTTGATCTCACACAACAATTTGTGTGTGTGTGTGTGTGTGTGTTTAAGCAAGGCTTAATCTCTGTCTATGGCTTTAGGGGTCTTGCAAGCTAAACAGCAATCAGGGAAAAAAGGGGCTAATTTTTCTGGATCTAAATATTGAGTAAAGCCCACTTTAACAAGTTAAAAATAACCTACAAAAAAAACTTCAACCAAAGAGAAAAGCATTCCTATGCCATTTAAAACGTGTCCACACTAAACATGTCAGGGTTGGGACTCAGGCTGAAAGGATTCCTGTCGGCCACCTCATCATGGAGCTGGATGTCCTCCAGAGCCAACATGTTGTTGGTTGTTGATGTTGTGATGCTGGATCACAAGAATAACCTGCCTCTCCAGGCGCTTTGTGGAACACCATGTTCCAGGACTCAAAGGAGGCCAGGAGAAGGTTTGCGTTGGGGCTGGGGAATCATAGTAGCATGCCTGGACATGAAGAGGAGAAGACGAGAAGCCTTACATAAGATGTGGATGTAATGGCACCAGACATGACATGAGCGTGAAATAACGTCTTGCCTCAGCTGATGCAGGGTCAGCTGTTGGCTTGCGTCACCAGCCAACCGCTTTGTGATTAAGGGATCAAACCCAATGTTCCCTGCATCCCGGAAATCTCATGCTGTGTGTGTGAGTACAGGATCAGCTCTGTGTGTGTTTGTGTGGACTCCAAATACACTCATAGGGAGACAATAAACACAAAGAAATGCAGAGCCAATACTTATTTAAGGTCAACTTAACAAAGCTCAATCATTCAATATAAATAGTCAGGAAAAGCTATTCAACTTTCCTGCCTAGCCTTCATTTTACGCGAGAGGTTTTGTTTATAATGCACGGGAGGCAAGGAAAATGTACTGTGTGGGTCCTGCTAAGAAAACAGGGCAGAACAGCATACCACCAGATACATGTCAAAAAGACTACAATACAATCAATTGAATTCGTTTTTTGACAGTTCAAAAACACGGTCCTTCTTCCTCTTCAAAACACTTCATAGAGGGTCAAAACAAATGATGAAAAACAATACCGCATCGTCTTAGCAGATTCTAAATAATGGATGTAGGTATGCGATGTATCCGATGGGATGTGGACGTCAGATACAGACAGATATAGCCGTGACAGATATATCAGATATCAGGTCATGGAGTGGATCAGGGCACGGTGTTCCTCTTGGATCAATTATGTTAAAAAATCTATTTCTCAGAATAGGGAAGTGGATGCTTTGTTTAACTATTTGTTTGAGCAACAGAAAAACAATGGGTCATAGGTGATGTTTGTCTTTATTGTCTCTCCCTCCCAGCAGTTTGAATCTTTCTCGTGAGACTTTCTAGCGAGTCCTTTGTTTCCTCCCCACCTTTACTTTAACTCTTTGGCTGCTATATGCTCTGCAGACTTGTTTGATCCAGTGGTTTTTGTTTGTATTTCGCCACACAGGGTTGTATCTGATCTTTTGTATTATACTGTCTTACTTTGATGTCTGTGCCCATCTCACCCCTAGGACTCAATCATGCATTCATCCTCATGTCATGTCTTTCATTTTTGATTCAAAATGCAGATGCTCCAGGGAGAGATACCCCCCAGCATCAAATCAACACATTCTCTTCAACAGGACGGTTGATCACCAATGTGGTCTGGGCTCCCCCCCCCCCCCCCCCCCCCGTCTGGTTTCTCTTTCGTTCTGAGTAACACCAGTCTTAATTCCATTTAACCGCTCCAACACATGACGCCACATGTTATTCTCACCAAAACTAACTGAATAGAAAGCAAATGTATAAGGGGAATTATCTGCCGTCTGGGAATTCTCAAAATTCTCGTTTCTCGTCCAAAAACCCCCCCCCAATCGGGGATCTGCTCATAATGGTTGTTTTGGAGAAAAGACTGCATTTTAAGGCTGAGCGGGGTTGGGGGGGCAGGATCTGTTGGTCTTCCCCTCCCCCAAGGCTGCGTGTGTGGCATGCTCCTTGGATGCCCGCCTTGTAACTATTCTCTTTGGAAGAACAAGGACCCCCAGTCTGGCTTGTTTTCCACATTCCGCAGCCCTGACATCAGCCGAACTGCGGAAAGCCCACCCCCTCCCCGCCACCAGCAGGGCTGTGTGCGGGAAGAGGCCCCCCACAACACCTTCTTGACCCTCGAAAGTCTGTCTGGCGGCCCACTGACAGACAAAAAATTAAAACAACAGCCTTGAACTCAGAGAGGGCTCCTCGACATTCAATCAAAGGGATGCTTTACATACCACATGTTGTTTTGCAGTATAAATCAGGACGCCGACACTCTGGGTACCCTAAGAAGGATTATCCTCCCAGCCCCCTAGTCCCTCCCACCCACCGCCACTCACACCCGTAGACAGCCCATATGGAAATCTAGGTCACCATATTTAATGTAAGCACTTATCGGACGCGTTTGGGGCAAAACAAAAATATGACTAGTGCATGTCGTAGCAACCGTAGCAGGCTGCCTGTAATAACTTAGCCTCATTCCAGGACATGTTGTCCCAGGGCAGAGCCGTGGCGGGGTACGGCTGTGAGTCAACGAACGGCCTTGGCTGTAGATCACGTTTCCCAAGGCAGGGGGTTGCGGGGGAGGAGAAGCGTGGGAGGAGGAGACATCAAAAGCAGAGGGGAAATTTGATCCTACGTCACCCCCTCCCTCCATCGTTCCCTCTCTTTCGTTCTCTCGCTCTCTTATACAAAGCCGACTGGGGGGTTCAGAGACAAAGGAAATGCGATCGTAGTTATCTGACCGCAAAGGCCACGGCCGCACATACTTCTCTCCCCGGTCGCTCCACCCCCCTTCTCTCCCCGTCTGGCTCCATTCAGCTTTCTGTCCATTCAGCTTATTGTGGCAGAGGGGGAACTCAACGGTCGGGAACCAATGGAGGCACCACCAACGGTTACTTATTGTGGTGTACAGTTCCTCTTGAGTTCCACCCCCTGCTGTGTGTGTTTGTGTCCATCATTTTTACTGATTAATTTACAGGATATTTCAACACTTTCTGTGTGTAGATGAGGTTTGTTCACTAAGAGGTGTTCACAAAATGGTGTCCTGTGTATCCTAGTCTGTTTCCGGTTCTACACACACACACAAACACAAACCTACACACGCACAAACACATACTGTGCACACATACAGGCATATGTGTATCTGGGTGTGTTTTTGTAAGTATAGTACTAATGCATCACCATCACCATCACCACAAATACCCAGCTGGCACCTGGATGTTTTCAAGATGATGAACTGATCAGCTCCTCGTCCCACGCAGATACCTGAGAGAGGACCGGCCTTGGCAGAGGCATCGTGAGGTATTCCAATGATCAACATAGCTGTCACGACAAGCTTAAATGTTAAGTCACCTGCTTAGGTCACTTAAGTCAGGTTTCGTTTTCCTTCCCCTGCCTTTCCACTAGGGGTTACTGTCCTTGGTGTCGAATTACATCAAAAAGGTTGTGGTGGTGGGCTTTGCATGGATGAATAGCTTCAGACATGCTATAAATATTTTAAAAGGCCACCAAACACTGCTCCGCCTGTCTGCCAAGCCTGCGATTGTGTGGAGTCACACCTTGTTTCCTGCTTCGTTAAGGTGACATTCTATGGAAGAGGAAACTATTTAAGAAAGTAGATAGTAGTTTAAATGGTGTGCTCCTGAATCCTCGAACGCCAGACTTCCGAGACGAAAGTCGAAGATCTCCCAGCTTTCTTGCGGCATTTCTCGAAGGCACGCCCCCTTTTTGTCTTCATCTTTCGAAAATCTGAGAGTACACCGAAAGCAGTGATGACGCTCACAACAAAATGGCTGCGCCCGTGAAGAGATTCCATTTTTTAGTATTTGTACCATGTAGGTCATTGTAATGTTGATTATAAATGCTCTTACACACTCTTACACACAGATTATTTGCTAATTGATTACAGTCACCAATTTATACATTGCATGGTCTTGCTGTGCGTGCAATACAATGTAAAGTTGTGTTTGTTTTCAGGCTGGTTTGCTAAAGAGGCTAATGTAGCTAACAATAAACAACGACTAGCCAATTTCATGCCACAATCACAAAGACGAACAGGAACGTTATGAATATTCCGACACCGTCGGACGTGCAACTCGGAAGGCTGGCGTCCGAGGATTCAGGAACACACCAAAAGCTTTCAGATGTGGATTTTAACAGTGTATTTTGCACCGTGGCCTGTCCACACGATGATTTGAAAACCTTAAACAAACTGTTTTACTGTAAGCTGGTGCTGTTCGAGTTTGTCCGAATAGATGCAATATTTCTGCCGGCATGTGCGGATGGCTTGAACGGGGCGGCGCAAGCGACCTAACCTGGCTTGTGCGGATTTCGTGTTAGGCCTATTCTACCCGCAAATTCGTAATTTGTTTGCTTGATTTTTTCCCGAAACAATAAAATAATTACAAATCATGGTGCTTAATGGTACTGAACATACATGACTCGATTTAAGATTTGCCAAAAAGTTATATTATTATTATTTGCTTTCAGGTTGAGTCGATAAAAAGACGTGAATAGAGGCAGTTTTTCCGCTGGAAAAACCTGTGTCAAATGAATGAATGGTGTGGTGCAAAAACCTGGTTTGAGCAGATTTTGCGTGAGTATAGAATTAGAGTTTAGAAAGTAGAGAATTTCGTTTTATTCTTTGTCGTGACAGCCTATCAGCGTTCACTCCCTGAAGTCCAGATTGAACGGCCACATGAAGGACAAAATGATTGTTAATATCTATATAATATTATATAATATCACGTCCAAAAGCTGTATGCACCTCTCCATGACAACTGCAGGGTTTTCCAATGTCTGTACTTCAACAACAATGGCTCTTAGTGGTGTTTATCTCAGCCACGTTTGAGAAAAATTGGGAAAAAAAAATTGGAGCCCCTCCTCCCACACTCGCACGATCAAACTCATGCGAACACGCAATCACACTTTTGGTGTGAGGCTATTAAGGCTGAATAGTCCATCTGTCTTTTTTTCGCAGGTTTGATTATTGTTGGAAAATGTTTTTTTCACTTTTGCACACTTGAGCGAAATAAAATGCTATAACGCCTTGTGTGTGTACGGTCCCATTCAGCTCCATGATTTGAAAAAATCATGGAAAATCAATATTATACCTTCTTGACATTCACAATTATCTTTTAAATGAAACACATACAATTCTATATATTAATATGTTAAAATACACATAAAATCTGTTATAGAACTTATTACACCATATTCATATATTATACAAGCAAAAGTAATTGATGTCATTTTAGCATGACCTGGAAATTCGACGATAGGATAATATAGCTGGTTTACCAGGTTGACCTATACACCAAACTATATTTTACGACCGGATGTTATTGATAATCCTCCCAGCCACTCCTCATTCCATTCTATCTAATCTAACACGGTTCAACCGTGTTGCGTTTTTCACTCAACAGAACTGTGTTTGAATTAGTATAATTCCGGTCCTGAATGTAACTTATAGCTGTTTAATAAACATGCTGTAAATTAGCATACACTAGGAATAGGTACATTAAAAACGCAAACACACACCTTATAGCCACACCTTGAGCTCATGCTTTGTGTTTAATCGTGAATAATGTGTGCATACACCTTAATGTTAACAAATTATCTTTACCATATCATGGTAAACAAAGACATGAAGCTGAAGCAATAATGGAGCAACAGATTGCACTTTGTGAGTGGCGACATTAGTTTGGTTCCATGCCCAGTGTTAGGCTGCAGCAATTGAAAAGAGCCCAATGCTGGCATGGGAATCGAAACAACAAAGACCCGGACATGTGTTTGCTCCAAAACAACCAATATTCTCCTCCCATGATAGGATATTTTGTACACAAACAAAAAGTGGGGTTAATTCTTTGGTAGACAAAGGCCTTCTGTATGCCCAGTCCTTCTAGAGCGGTCTGCCGCCACAGCGACCCCTGTTGTTGGTTAATAAAATAAGTAAAGTAGGTAATTTCCCGATTATTTTTCCAGTATGCGTTTCTGGTTCCTCTTCGGGGGACTACTAGAGGCACCAACGGAAAGTAAACAATTGACGATGACTAAGTCAGAGTCAGAATAGGTATGCTTCTGCTTCTCCTCTGGAAATTTGAACAAAGTATCATTATGACCGAGAGGAGCATAGGTGGGGTTTCACCACTGGGCGTGGGTATTTGAATGTGTTTTGGTTTGAATCAAGGGAGAGCCAGGCTGCATTCCAGATCGCATCCTTTTTTGCTTTTTACTTGTACTGCAGCTAGCCTTACACGTACTGTTGCAAACAGTATGTATTAAATAGGGTCATAGGCCTACATACTACAGGTGATTTGACCGATAAGAACACTGTAGTGCCACCCACGTGTCTTCTGGTGCAAAGATACAGATGTGGGTTAGAATAGCCAAAAAGCATGCTGGCTTGCACCCTACGAAATATAACCAGATGTAGAACAATATCCCGGTATTTTATGGAATACTGCATTTTCCATACTTCATGCTATGCATACATGCTAAATCTTATTACTGGCATACTAATTATTATGGTAGCATTTGTTTTGGAACGCAGGCAGGGCCAGGCTTTTCTCATATCCGCCTTCTCTTTCGTCTCTCAGACACGCCCACAGACCAAACACTTCCTCCTCCGGTCAACCTATGGAGTATTATTATTTTGTATTATTTTGTCCCATAAAGATAAGCTACAGAAAAATATTATAACAAAATAAACTACAGACCGATACCTCCATGAGTCAATGGAGTCGTAGGAGTTAAACATTTGAGACATAGGCGATACCATCAACAGAATGTAGACGGGCAACATATGTTGCCCGTCTACATTCTGTTGATGGTATTATATAATATATGGGGAAAGCGATAAATTCGTTCTCAGAAAATAAACATGTAGGCCTACAGGCCGAGGTTAACAGTTATTCAAAGTATACGTAGTCCTATATTAAGGGACATAAATTGTAGGCCTATGTTAAGTAGGACCAGGCAAAGTCCTCCCTTTATAGTTTGAAGAGGCATAAACTGAAACCAGATGCAAAGATACATTTTACATTCTATTATAACACCTTGTCGATTTAATTATATATTTTTTAAATAGACCATACGTATTAAGGGAAATATATCAATCACAGTTTTAAAACAATGTAAATTATTCTACATCCCTGCATTCCCGAGAAGAACATTTATAACAATGAATGTCATTTTGCCTACAGGTCAGTTGTGATATAGGCCTACTATTTAATTCATACACCAATTTCAGAATTGTGCCCTACTCTGAAATCCTAGGAAATAGAGTTTACAACCTGAACGCAACAATTTCATAAGACGTAGGTCTACAAAGCGCTTATAATTCGTTATTCATGACTACATGCTGCCATCTTCTGGTAGAAAAGCTTAGTTAACCCTAACCCTGACTCACCCAGGTTGGAAAACTGATATGTAAAACAGGAGCGCAATCGAACAACATAAGGGGCTTTTCATAGAAAAATATGTTATGTGTCCATGAGCCAAGTGAATTCTAATTGGTGTTACTAGGAGCAGGTAGGCCCCCAATGTCATAAATTAACTTAGTCACTTTGAATAAAAGGGTATTGCGACTAAACTAAATGATAAATATGATTAAAGGATTTGGAACATGTTAGGACATTGAGAAAGTGACTATAAGGTGTGTGTGTGTGTGTGTGTGTGTATATATATATATATATATATATATATATATATATATATACACACACACACACACACACACACACACACACACACACACACACACACACACACACACACACACACACACATATATATATATATACAGGCCTATGAGCTGCCACACTCTGGGTAAAAATAAGACTATCAGGTGGGATGAAACAGCTATGAAAGGCCAAGTACTATCGTATCAATTATATAACCAACAATAAAAAAATATAAATATATTAGGTCATTTTAATAAAGCTGACTGATGTCTGTGTGGAAGTTGTTCCCTCTCTGAGAACACAGTTGAGCTATATTTTTAAAACACTGGGCACAGAGCGTTTAAAATGGCTACTCTAGTTCAACTTCACAATATCGGAACGAATAGTCTCCACAGGGCCATCCTCGTCCCCAGACTCGAGGGTCATGCGGGTTGTGCAACATCATCCTTTGATACAAGCTCACTTATTCTATTGTGATAGTGACAAGCAAAACTCTGTCCTACATTGTCATGCCTCATTCACACTAGTGATGTTTGATTCATGAACAATTCAATCAAAATATATATTGTGCGATCCGGTACATACGATCCTCATCGGCGAGGGGATTGTTCATTTCGTTCATTCGTTCTTCGATTTACACATGCAGAAATGAATGATCCACCTTGAAAAGATTTGTTAATTTGACTGAACGAGATCCAAAGATCCGATTCCATGGAAAAAAATATATGAATCTCGCTGAACTAATTCAAACTGCAAGCAAAGGTGGTCCAAATCTTAGGGGGCAAATGGGGCAACAAATACTTGCTTATATGCGCCTCGATCAGATCCAATTTATCATAACAGTGTGAACAGCATATATCAGATCAAATATTATCTTAATGTGATTCTAAATCCGATACAGGTCTGATTCTTTGCAATGCAAACTCAGTTTTAACATTCATATCGGAATTCATTGGACTTTTACATCACTCTCGATCGACATTCAGCGCATTCTGCTGGCGAAAGTCACTCGGTGAATAGAAACATCATAGACAGCTATGCGATGGAGGTCAGTGGAGGGACGGTGAACATCAATGATAAACCTGCGGTGCATTTCCTTAAAACTTTGCACAATATTCAAACCATCTTGCTTGTAGGCTTCTCTCATAGTATGGAAGCCGTGAAACTTCGAATAAACAAAGGCTACATTGAAGTTCAATTCATAACAAAGTCAGACTCATTGTAGTCTAAAATAATTACAAGGGAATATCTTGCCTATTGATGATACACTGACTTATAATGCTTATCACTGTTCTTTGCAATTAAGAATTCGGAGGGTAGCACTCCATTTTACACGCCTACAAATGTCAGGGTAAGTAGGTGACAAACCAAAACACATGAATTTTTATTTCAAATTTCAAAAGCACAACGAATGTTACTTTAAATACATGTCGAGGAGATAGGGTTATAAAATATATAATTTAGAGTTAGTGTTCATCGTTGCAGGTGTTTCACATGGATGGTTCCTGACACTGTGTCACTGGTTTAAGTGTTCTTCATTGGGATGGCCTGCAGGAAGAAGCTGTTCTTACGTCTGGTTGTTTTGGCGTACAGTGCTCTATAGTGCAAACCAGACGGGAGAAGTTGGAACAGGTTGTGTCCAGGTTATGATGGGTCTGCAGTGTTGATTCCTGCACGTTTCCTGACTCTGGACACGTACAAGTCCTGAATGGAGGGCAGGATGGCACAGATGAATGCAGTCCTGAATGCAGGGAAAGTTTGTTGTATCTGTTCCGGTCCTGATTGGTGGCTGACCCAAACCAGACAGTGATGGAAGTGCAGAGAACAGACTGGATGATTCCAGTGTAAAACTAGATCAGCAGTTCCAGAGACAAGTTGAACCTCCTGAGCTGGCGCAGGAATTACATCCTCTGCTAGGCTTGTTTGATGATTGTGTTACACTATGTTGTTTTGTGTCCACTCTATGTCCTGGGAGATTGTGGATCCCAGAAAGCTGAAGGATTCCACCGGCGACACAGTGCTGTTGAGTATGGTAAGGGGGGGATCCCCAATGCATATTGACAAGGGTGACTATGACATAGGATACGCCATTGTGATTGGTTAAACTGAGCCATTCGCAGGCTAGAGGTGCCAAAAATCCCCATTGATGTGATAAAAATCAATTAATGTTGCTTTTTGCTCAAATTAATTGCAGCCTATATATGTACGTAGGTGATTGCGCAACGAACAATCTCGCTCTGACCTATAGTTTAAAATTGATGGGCTAAATAACTAAATATAATTCATAAATCTATCAAGGAACCTCATCACTTCAAACTTTGCCCCTCGATACTTTTGGAGACCATGACATGTTTTGGAAGTAGTTCACCATAGTTAGTGGATTGCCACTAGGTGTCACCTCTGCGTAGTTTATTCTTAGTAATCCCTCCACACACACACACACACACACACACACACACACACACACACACACACACACACACACACACACACACACACACACACACACACACACACACACACACACACAACACACACACACACACACACACACACACACACACACACACACACACACACACACACACACACACACACACCCTCTCTCTCCCTCTCACACTTCTTTTTAAGTTGGATGTCTAATGGCTTTCGTTCACTCAGCTGCAATATTAAATGCTGACCCCGCCTTTGAAGTGATGCAACAATACAGTGTCAGCACTGCCCAGGCCCCAAAGAGCTTCTGGGGGCCAGAGATATTAGGGGCCGAGGGGGGCAACAAATAGACAGAGTGAGATAGACTGAGTGAGATCACATCAGAGAGAGAGAGAGAGAGAGAGAGAGAGAGAGAGAGAGAGAGAGAGAGAGAGAGAGAGAGAGGGAGAGAGAGAGAGAGAGAGAGAGAGAGAGAGAGAGAGAGAGAGAGAGAGAGAGAGAGAGAGAGAGAGAGAGAGAGAGGGAGAGAGAGAGAGAGAGAGGGAGAGAGAGAGAGAGAGAGAGAGAGAGAGAGAGAGAGAGAGGTGAGTGGGAGGGAGCAAGGGTAAGGGGTTGTGAGGGGAGGGAAAGAGAGACACCAGCGAAGGGAGAGAGAGAAAAGAGAGAGCCTTTCTTTGGGTTTTTACTGCGGGCTCTGGCTTGCCGCGGGGCTTCAGTACTGCTGCACAGTCAAGGTAGGTGGGAGGCTGCTTCTCTCTCTGACTCCTCTCTCTGTCTCTCGATGTGGGGGTGAGGTGGGGGCTGGCTGACCTATTCTTTAATCTCTCACTCTGGGTTTTTCCTTTGGAGGGTTACTCTTTTGAGCTTGTGTTGTGTGTCTGTGTGTGTCAGCCTTGTCTCTGCACACTGCCTGTATGCGTGAATGAACATTGGGGTGACTTTCTCTGCAGAAGTTTTAAGCTAGTTTAAGCTTGTGTAAGTGTGTGTGTGCTTAAGGTAGTGAATTGATATTTCTCAAACTAAAGTTGACATGGAGATTCTGTAGGCGAGGGTTGACAATCGCCTGGAATTAAATTACTTGTACTGAGAGGATGGTATCTGACTGGGAGGTGGTAGGGGTTAAGCTGTACTAATAGCTGCCTTCTCTTTGCGGATCATTCCACGCACAGAGGGCACTGGGACTGTGGTCGGGGACGTTAGAAACGCTATAGGCTAGGGTTAAGTGGAGCACCTGGCAAGGTCGTAGCCCTGGACACAGTTGGGTTATCGGTAGTGGTGGCTGGTTTGGTGCAGATAATGTAGAGTAGAGGGTGTAGCCCCTTCATTGAAGGAGCATGTTGCTATTTATTATACTATTCCCTTAATGAATTCCTTTCCCCTGATCCTTAACCATATGTTAAACCACCACAAACCTGTACTTCAATCTATATCTTAACCAACGCTGTAACAACAAACTTACCTTAATCCATACCATAACCACAACAAATCCTTACCATAGTGGAAAATATCAGCTAACATCCGCACATTGATTTCAAAAGAGGAAAGTGCTTTATTGCCATTGTATGCAGTCATGATAGGATCGCGTATGCTATGTGCTCTTTTGCAGAATCAGTAGGCTTCAAGGAAATCCTTTTGGTAACAGATGCTTGAGTGAAGCCTGAAGACGCTTACGATTGGTTAATCACCCAGAACGGTATTGTCCTATAACCAGTACCTTAACCACAACAATTTCTTACCGTAACCAACAGTTTAACCACAATAAAAGTCATACTGTACCCAAAACAAGCCCTTGCCTTAACATACCTTACATTTGAACGCATCATTCATGGGAATAACTAAAATGAATTACCTGCTAGATGTAACCATTGAGGTGAATTAAGAAGAAGGAAACATATTTGGGAGAGCGAGGATGTGTTTACATCAAACAGGCTATAGTTAAAGTTAACCAATGAATCATATGTGAGCTTATTAGGCAACATTTACAAGAACAATCCAAATGGAAATGAATTCATCACTAGGCCTTGTATAGTACTACAATCAACAGCAAGGCATTTTATAATTAATCAAACACACGTCCCTATGGGTGTCTTTGTGTCGGAAGTTGGAACTAATCCACGGTGGGCTGCTCAGTGGAGAGACATCATTCTTACGCCTTTAAATGTGGCAGAGGCGTCTGCCAGAAGCAGCAAACCAAGCTGAGGAGGATTGACACTGCTGGAAGCAGTTGACTTGTGAAGCTAAAATTAAGCTGGGGGCTGATTTGGAATTTTACACTTGAGCGGTAAGACGTGGGAGAGGCAACCTCACAAATAGTGAGACTTCGCCAGACCGGCCAATGGAAGTCAAAGGGAAGGGACGGAGCCCCTAGCCTTGGCCCCTGATCCTCGGTCCCGGCTCCTTCAAACCACTCTATAAAGCACACAATTTGAGAAATGCAATTGTAAATGTATTCTTATACACAGATCCTTGACTAGTAGAGTAGTCCCCAGCCCTTATGAAACTTTCTCTTGAATGTTTTTCTAATAGGATCACTAGTAAAAAAGGATCACACCTACAGTGTGTTTGCAGTGAACTCTAGGGCACTTGCCTCAGAAGCCGTGCTAGATGAGTAAGTTTAATCTAGTTGATCTAGATTGAACAGCCTCTCAGGCCAACTGTTATTTTCAGTTAAAAGCACGTTTTTATACTAACCTGTGGATTACAGACGTCATGTCAAATGTGTTTGGAGAGAAACAAAAGAGATTTATGAGTGTGATTAACTTCAGTAATCTATCATCGGGTATTGAAAGTACCATGTACCACCAGGGAACAAGCAGGCTCATGAAGAGGAGGTTGTTGAAACGTTGAGGGGTGGGGGAAAATGTCCCGACCAGCTGGAAGTGGCAGGTGACACCCCACCTCCTCCCGGCTCCCGCCTCCCACCTCCCACCTCCGAAGTCCAACCCCTATTTACCCCTCTCTACTCCATTTTGTTTTGGATCCCACCGAAACCCACCAGGGGGTTCTGGCGGCAAATGTATTGTACATTCACAGAGTCCCCAAGGGTTCCAGTGTGGGCCTTTGTTTCCTTCAACAAAGGCTCAACTCAACATCAAGGCTCTAGCAGCCACGACGTTAGCCTAATGATAGAACCCATGGACACCATTCTTATTCATTGTGTTGGGAAATGTTTGCCAGGGCTCATTGTTTATCTGTTGGTCTGTATGTAGTGGACTGAGTTGTCCGTTAATGTATCAATATACTGTACTTGATTGATAGATAAATAGTTTTTGGATTATGGCATGGATTGCTACTTTTCTCAAATCCATTTTTTATCTATTCTGATTCTTTTTGATCTTGAACTCTCCCCTGTTTCTGTGATTTTCAGTTCCTTTATCATTAATTACTGGCCCACTAGTGCTCAGTTGTTCTGAACTTCCACTTTTGGATAACATGTCATAAAATAAACAGCTAGGTATTTATATGTACAATAACCGGGGCTCAAGAGCTCTGGGGCAGTCAGATGACTGGCTGGAGTCCAGGGAATAAAGCCTTTTAAAGAGCCACGCTCCAGCCCTTGGGGATGTCCCTGACCCTGATATATGCTTCAAACACATGTCTGCTCTAATGAAGGTGTTGATTTGGTCGTTTGTGTTTCTTTTGAGGACCTAAATATACAGAACAACAGGGAGCATGTAACAAATATACACAATAGGGAACATCAATAACAAAACAACACATTGAACAAGATTATTCTATCATTTCTAATCCTTTCATTTAGATGGCACCTACAGAGAGAGAGAGAGACGATAGACGTCTATCGATTGATGGATGGATGCATATAGATGGATAGATACCTGATAGATGCCTATAGATAGATGGATAGATGCCTCTAGATAGATGGATAGAGACCTATAGATTGATGGATACATACCTATAGATAGTTTCCTATGAATAGATACCTATAGATAGATGGATGGATGCGTCTAGATAGAAGGATAGATGCCTATAGATCGATTCCTATAGATAGATACCTATAGATAGATGGATAGATTCCTCTGGATGGATTCCTTTAGATAACTGGACAGAGAAAGATGGATGGTGGATGAGCGTTCCCTCTGTTCTGCGGGTCAGCCACGGTGTCTCTTCAGCTGCTGCAGGCTTGTTTGTGTGTCTGGATTTGCACATTAGAGAGTCACAGTGAAGAGGAGGAGAGGTCAAAGGTCACTCGGTCCCGTGTCTTCCTTCCTTAGCGTTGCTGGTAATGTTTCTGTAACGCTGCTGTGGATGATATTATGATTATGATATTGTGATATTAATAAGTAAGTAGCCTTGGGTTATTTATAAAGCAACTTTCACAGTCAACAAAGTCACTCACAACAGAGAGCCTCACAACAATCGAGTAGTCTACAGAGCAAAGTAAAACCGTATACTGTAAATGTGAGCTTTAAAATGTGAATATATTTGATACTTACATGCGTGAGTGTTTGTGTTTGTGTGTGTGTGTGTGTGTGTGTGTGTGTGAGTGTGTGTGTGTGCGTGTGTCTGAAATCAAAAACGTTTGTATGATGTAAGGTTAGATTGCACACAGGTGTTTGATTGACAGCAACAGGACTGATTGTCTCTGGACCAGCATGCTGCTGATTGAAGCTACAATGACATCCATTTCAGTCACACTGGAATTACATACAATCTAATACAATGGAGCAGAACAAAGTACACTGATATCCTTAAATATGAAGCTATGTCAGATATGCAACTTTGATATCAGATTACTAATTGAACAACATTGATGCATTGACTACACATCACTAAAACAATAACACTGCACAGTGGTTTTTTTAATGTTAACGATGGAATGACATCATCGGGTGTTATAGTCAACTGTAGTTAATCTCTCTTCATTACAATGGTTATCATGACCTCACCCAACATATTAGTTATTGCGTGATGACACGTAGAAGGCTGAGAGGGGTTTTCCTCCAATTGCCAAGTTGGGATGGAATTTGGACGGGACATGCATATTTTGGTGTTGCATGACTCACTGTGTGACTCAAGCGATATCCCCTGAGGTCTGCATGTTCTACGGTTTCTGGTCTGGTCTCTCTCCCTGGGTTCTGCTTCCATTTGCTTTGTTACTACACAAGACCCCCGGCTGGTGTGTGGGGCGTCCGTGTGTGTGTGTGTGTGTGTGTGTGTGTGTGTGTGTGTGTGTGTGTGTGTGTGTGTGTGTGTGTGTGGTTGTGTGTGTGTGTGTGTGTGTGTGTGTGTGTGTGTGTGTGTGTGTGTGTGTGTGTGTGTGTGTGTGTGTGTGTGTGTGTGTGTGTGTCAGTTGTGGGTGACATTTTTGGGTGGGTCATCTTTCTGCACGAATGTTTGCTGAAGATAAATAAGGAGGGGTACTATCCAACTTCATGCACAGCTCAGACTTCATTACTTACTCATTTACTTCCTTTCCTCCCCTCCTTTCCTATCGCCTCTCCCTTCCTTTCCTCTTTTCCCTCTTCAGTAACTTTAAACCATAACTCATCATGTATGGTGACTAAGAATAGCAGAGAACTTTCGCTTCTTCCATATCTCGTTCCTGGCTTCGAGCCCTCATCGCTCCCTCATCTCTCTAATGCAGTGCACCCGTGGGTGGCACCCAGTTTTCTTCTGTTCCCACTAGAATATACATAAAACATGTTTATATTGATATACATGTAACAAATGACCAATAAACAACTGTATGTGTGCGTGTGTGTGTGTGTGTGTGTGTGTGTGTGTGTGTGTGTGTGTGTGTGTGTGTGTGTGTGTGTGTGTGTGTGTGTGTGTGTGTGTGTGTGTGTGTGTGTGTGTGTGTGCGTGCCTGAATGTGTGCGCTGGTGTGCTTGTCGGAATCTATGCAGTGATGGATCTAGCAACAGATGTTCCAAGTTTCATTGCAATCAAACAACCTTCTGTTTCCTCTCTCCCTAATCCACCTCTCACCCCCCATCTACTACCTTCTATCCAACAACATCCCTCCTTCCACCCCTGTCTCTTCATCCCCTATACACCCATCTCTCTCAACCTTCCCTCCCCCGCTCCCTCCCCACCCCTCCCTCTCCATCCATCCCTCCAACCCTCCCTCCCCACCCCTCCCTCTCCACCCCTCCCTCTCCAACCCTCCCTCCCCACCCCTCCCTCCCCACCCCTCCCTCTCCACCCCTCCCTCCCCACCCCTCCCTCTCCACCCCTCCCTCCCTCCCCACCCCTCCCTCTCCATCCATCCCTCCAACCCTCTCTCCTCACCCCTCTCTCCCCACCCCTCCCTCTCCACCCCTCCCTCCCCACCCCTCCCTCTCCATCCATCTCTCTCAACTCCGCCCTCTCCACCCCCAGCAGCCTCTCCTCTTCGCTGGTGTGAGAAGCTGTGTGTGCACGTGCAAGCGTGTGTGTGAGTGTGTGTGTGTATGCACATGTGAGCCGGCACTACAGGAACCATGTCGGACCCCAGGGACATAGACGAGGATGCCATCCTCAAAGGCCTCAGCGCTGCAGAGCTGGAACAGCTGGAGTGTGAGCTCCAGGACCTGGACCCCGAGGTAAGGGCCCATAGTGTGGGAGAAAGCTGAGGGAGATAGGGACCAATAGTGGCAGAGAGAGCTTGGGATGTATGGGTCTATAGTCGGGGAGAGAGCTGCTGGAGGTAGGGGGGCCTATAATGGGGATGAAGGCTCCAGGAGATGGAGCTCGAGGTAGGGGCCCGTGGGGGGGGGGGGGGGGGAGAGAGCTGAGGGAGATAGGGACCCTCAGCAAGAGCCCTACTAAAACGATGAGCTTGACCTTTGACCTCCCTCTGTATCCCAGAATGCCATGCTCCCAGCGGGCTACCGGCAGCGGGACCAGACCAAGAAGACCCCCACGGGGGACTATGACCGCGACGCACTGCAGGACTACCTGGAGAAGAGCGCCCTGGAGCACGAGGACAGGGAAGACCTGATCCCCTTCACCGGGGAGAAGAAAGGTAGTCTGGACCGCCAGCAGGGACCCACCCTTCAGCCCTGAGGTCCTCCTATTATTATTATGAGTGATCGAAGGTTGATCTTCCGTGTTTAGCAAATTCAGCATTATTTGAGCAAATTAGTGCATTTTACATATACACTCTTTATCAAAATGGCTAACTGGTGACTATGATTACCATATATATGTACTTTCTACATGCTTGAGGCTGACGATAGACCTTTAAACCTATTTAACCTCAGAGTGTGTTTAACCTTGTGTCCCAGACCAGTACCTTCATAGTGTTACCTTTTCTGATAGACTTCCTGTTGAAATTAAGGCTGAATAACGGACAGTACTAGTTTAGAGCTGGTCCCTGCAGTGGACCATTGCACAGGAGGGCAAATGTGTGTGTGTGTGTGTGTGTGTGTGTGTGTGTGTGTGTGTGTGTGTGTGTGTGTGTGTGTGTGTGTGTGTGTGTGTGTGTGTGTGTGTGTGTGTGTGTGTGTTTGTGTGTGTGTGGGTGTGTGTGTGTGTGTGTGTGTGTGTGTGTCTGTGTGTGTGTGTCTGTGAGTGTGTGTGCAGACACATGTTATGTGTGTGTGTGTGTGTGTGTGTGTGTGTGTGTGTGTGTGTGTGTGTGTGTGTGTGTGTGTGTGTGTGTGTGTTTGTTTGTGTGCGTGTGTGTGTGGGTGAGTGTGTGCGTGCATTCTGGTGTAGAGTCGCTTTTTCCATTACAGCCAGTAAAGAAAACTCCTTTAACTGCCAGAGAGGAGGCTGTTCTCACTTCTCCCCACATTTAATAATCAACACAAATCTGTCAGCTGCAGTACGAAAAGTACTTATTTGCACTAGTATTTATCTATTTATAAGAAAAAGTAACAGTAGCATGAAGCGCTTACGCAGTAAGCAGACGTGAGTCACAATGGAAACAGAATAAAACCTGATAAGCTGTCTTTTACTGGTGTTTTAGGAAACTTGATACGAACAAAGCTTTTACCAAAACAGCAAGGCTGTTGTCTTGTGTTTGAAGGCTAATTAAACAGGCGCCAGACAGAGCAGGGACGGGCCTTCAGGTTGTTTAACCTCAGAAAAACCCAAACTTCTATTAAGTAATGCAGCAGATGCCCTTACCCAAAGCAACTTATAGATACAGATACATTGTACATTGGGGATCGAACACAGTACCTTTATGGCTTGCAGTTTAACACCCTAACCACTAGACTTAACCCTATGCCTCTGATAACCTTTCCAATTACCTGTTTTGTGAATGAACTTCCGAACACAAAAAATACTATACAAATAATATCCATCTGTCACTGTCTAACTCTCTCTCTCTCTCTCTCTCTCTCTCTCTCTCTCTCTCTCTCTCTCTCTCTCTCTCTCTCTCTCTCTCTCTCTCTCTCTCTCTCTCTCTCTCTCTCTCTCTCTCTCTCTCTCTCTCTCTCTCTCTCTCTCTCTCTCTCTCTCTCTCTCTCTCTCTCTCTCTCTCTCTCTCTCTCTCTCTCTCTCTCTCTCTCTCTCTCTCTCTCTCTCTCTCTCTGTCTGGTCCGCCATTCTTCTCCAGGGAAGGCGTTTGTTCCCACGGCGACCGGGCAGATCCCCCTAAGCGAGCAGATCACCCTGGAGCCGGAGCTGGAAGAGGCCCTGAAGAACGCCACTGATGCTGAGATGTGCGACATCGCAGGTTAGAGAGCCCCCCCTCCCCACTGTACACAGTATGTTTTTGTATTAACTGTGTGTTTTTTTCTCTCTCTGCTGCATGACTGTAGTACTGTCCGGTCTATAGTTAGTTTCAAATATTAAATTCAAGCACCTCACCCACTTCTTATTCCTGCAGGTCTTCTCGCTCAGTAAAGAGTTCTGAGTCTGATCTAGGAATATGAAAGGAAAGGTTAAAGGGTTATTTTTAATGAAAAAGGTTGACTCTGTAGACCTGGGGTAGAGTCAAGGGCTACCACATTCCCAGAAATGCACTGTTTAAAACACCTCCCAAAGGTAACTAATATGGAGAAAACATTGGAATATTTGGGTTTCTATTCAGCCACATTTAGTCTCCATTTAGACTTGTGTGTATGGCCTTTATATGTCCTCATAATGTAGACAATGATTTTATTATGAAAAAGGGTGATATTGACCCGTCATGATGTCAAGCTTATCTGTCACCCACACCAGGCATTGCTGAAGACACATGTCGTCTCTGCTGTTGTTACGTCATATCTTCTTCCACCTGTAGTTCCATCTGTAGCCCGGACCTGGAAGTGTTAGCTTCCCTCCACTTCTGTCACCACAATAAGGATATTAACGTCCGTACAGTGGTGACCATACCATTCTTTCACTCAGTGTTAGCCTGTCAGCCGGCACACCACCATGCCTCATCCATGTTACCAGCTGGAAAGAATGCGTCCACCAATGCTGTAACAATGCTCCAGTCACGTGGCCCAAGCGATCCAATCAAACAGTGATCCCATGACAGGCTGTCAGACAGACTATGAGTGCTATCAAAACAACATGGTGTCTCTGCCCCACTTAGTAATGTTGTGCTGTTCCTCCGTTCGTACCACCAGGGTTCGCTCCACATTGTTCAATCCCCCCCTTCCCCCCATCGGTAACCCCCCAAAGCTGCCCACCCACCCTGTGCACTCTAACAGAAACGGCCAGACATGCGATGTGGAGCATGGCATGCTGGGTTTCCGATTCCCCATGCTCAGCAACACAGAAATAAATCCATCTGGAGCCCGGCCACTGAAAAGCAGGAGATGCGTCCGTTGAAGGGGTTGGTGGTGGTGGAGGCGGGGCTTTGAGGGTCGGGGCAGTACATTGGCAGTTGGGGGTGAATTCTTTATCTGAGCAGGCAAAACAACAGGAGTTCACAGATAGACCGTTTATGTCGTGATGTGTTTCAGTTTTAATGGGTTCTGTTTCTCCGATGTTGATTGGGCAGAAATTTTTTGAACTGAATATGAATATTTGGTTTGAATATGGCTTATGAGTCGCGAGGGCTTTGGAGGGAAGAGGGAAGTGCAGTTTACCTTTCTATGGGTGGTTTACATGATATGCATAACATGACATCTAGCCATGCCAGGGAAGTGCCTTGTCTGATATTATGACCATATGGAAGTAGAAAAGGCCTTTAGCTTTACCAAATGGTTATACAGGAAAGTAGTCAGTCGTGGATGTTGAAATTAGTATTTTCTTTTTTTAAATTAGTACCATTCCTTTGTTCCTGGTCTAGTTTGGTAATGGTTGTTGCTTCTTAGTTTATTGCCAATTCACCACACCATGAGAGAACAACAGTTAAACAGTATGTATTTTTTTATTTTACGTTACAAAATAACCACATAGCAAAAACATTTTGACATGATTGTTTAATCAAATGGCATGCAAATTTCTCAAAGGAACCTTGGCAGGCCAGGCCATTATGCTAGGTGGCTAGCTCATTAGCCTGATTTCCTGTAAGATTAGCCTGCCAGTGCGACCACCGTTTTGACCTTGGACAGGGTCCAGATGAGGATTAAGCCTCCATCAGCCTCCGGCAGTCTTTTGTTTGGAGGGCTTTCTGTTGGACACGCTGAACGGTGGATGGGTCTACAATAGTCAAGCTATCTCCGCCTCGCCAGCCTAGCTAACTCCCAGAAGAAACGTTTAGGTCAGGGGAGGGGGGGTCGTCACAAACACAGTCTATTTAATTATTTTGTCATTTCGTTCTTCGGACATCGTCGGGTCAGCTCATTAAACGGGAGACCAGAAAAGAGCCCTGAACTACTCCCAGGGCTGTGCGTTGGCAGGGGTGCAACGTTAGCATGTTGACACCCAACCATGCAGCTGTCTCCCTAAGGCTTCCTCGGTGGGTGGTGAGGTGGTGGAGTGGTGGGGTGGAGGAGAGGGGGTGGTGCATGGGTCATGGGGGTGGAGAGTGTCCAAATGAGGACAGGCACTGTTGCCATCTCAAGGTCTAGCCGAGTAACAGCAATATAAAACCAAAACCACCGTTATTTTTACCTCTTCAGTCAAACTATATACGGTTTTACATGACATGTATTTAAGGGTTTTAGGCTTAACCTTCTTATGAATAAAGGCAGAATTAGAAATAGACTAGACTGATTAAATAGATTGAACTGAACCGGATTCATATTTGGAGCCATTGAGACCATAAATATTTCTAGGTGCTTGGGGTTTGATCTTGTCAAGTAAAATCGACTATGCCCAGTGCTACCCCACTCATAAATCTGCAGACACACAAACACACTTTAATAGTTTATACTAGCTCCAAATTGTCGATTATGGAGCGACAATATCATCCTATGAAACCCTATGCCTTCGCAACATTTCTCAACCACATTCAGTACACATCTTCTACAAGAGTCTGGGCAACTGGGTAGCCTTGATCTAACCTTGAGTAGTTAAAACTACTTCAACATGGTGGAAATACTACTATTGTAATTCTAGTTCTATTGAATTTGATGCTGTGTTGTACTTTCCCTGACAAAGTTAACTTTTGGTTTCTGGTTTCTTATCCATTAATTTGTGATTACATCTTTGAACCGTATCTCAGAGATTGTGTACTTGGCCCACTACAGTTACAGATATCGTTTGATGTTATTGATATTATCTTATATGATCCAAGTGTTTGTTCTTCATTGCATCGGCCAATGAAGGCATTTACAAGAAAGTCACACGATAATGTTTTCGCCTATTTCTTTCTCAACATTTTCCTTGCATAATCCTAACATTGTGATACTTGCATGACAGACATTACAATCAATCATTATGTCCT
Source organism: Gadus chalcogrammus (assembly GCF_026213295.1). Classification (NCBI taxonomy): domain Eukaryota; kingdom Metazoa; phylum Chordata; class Actinopteri; order Gadiformes; family Gadidae; genus Gadus; species Gadus chalcogrammus. Next base: position 10,814,737 of record NC_079422.1, read on the forward strand.
GATCCTGTTATCCCTCCCCAATGTTACTTGCAACTGTAATCTATCATATATTTATACACAGTGTCCCTTCTGTGTTTCTGCAGCTATCCTTGGAATGTATACCCTGATGAGCAACAAGCAGTACTATGATGCTCTGGGTTGCACGGGGAAGATCGCCAACACGGAGGGCATCAACAGTATGTATTCCTCAAATAACACTCAAGGATGACCCCACATAAATGACATGTTTTGGTAACAAACTAAGAATATGAAACAAAAAGGAAATGGCATTATGAAACTTCAGCTTCGATTTGCCTGAAATTCATTTTATAAAAATTAACACACACTTGGAACCTTTGTAGTTTTCTAATATTGATTGCTTCGATTTTCTCAGCCTCACCTGTTGGTTTGTTTCGGGAAATGTTTTTTTATGTAGGTGTTGTAAAACAAGATCCCTTCAAGATCTTTCCGGAAGAGCCCCCAAACACCACCAACGTGGAGGAGACCGTGGAGAGGATCCACAACAACGACAGTGGTCTGACGGAGGTCAACCTCAACAACATCAAGGTCAGCCCCACAGGAAGGTGTTAGGATGTACTTTGTGGTTGGGGGGCCTCGTTGAGTGGGTTGAAATGACTGAATGGTCGTCTGTTGCTTTTCTGAGCATTCAATACTGTTAAAGGTACTTCAGAGTAATGCAGTAAAGGGCGCAGATCTCATTATTTTATGTCCCCTCCAGAGTATATCACCAACGCATATCAAATGATCTTCTTTAACAGACACACAGCTATTAAAAGTAGCTTTTAATTTACTAATGATTCAGCTTGAGGCAATCACTGTACATATTACCTATTTTACAGAGCCACACATCCCCAAATGCAGCACATCGTATATGCAACGTCTCAGACCGCTGAGCAGAATACATAGGGGGGACATAAACAAAATCTTTAAAAACGTGTTGTGTTTGTATGTGATTTATTTCAAGGGTTGAGTCGGCTTATATATTTTTGAAATTACACAAATGTACAAATCATTTTGTAGGGGGGAGGGGGTTGTAGGACAACAGCATGTCTCACACTGTCCTCAAGGAAGAATACATGGTGGCTATTATTCACTCATTCAGATTCATAAAACTATTTAAAAAAGAATCCCATGGTCACACATGTCTTAGGCTATGCTTTATTCACCATGTTGTGTGTGTGTGTGGGTGCTTGCGTGTGTGTGTGTTTATGTGTGTATTTGTGTGTGTGTGTGTGTGTGTGTGTGTGTGTGTGTGTGTGAAACCAGGACATTCCCATCCCCACGCTGAAGGAGGTGTTTGAGGCCATGAAGGGAAACTCTTACGTTGAGATCCTGAGCATCGCAGCCACACGGAGCAACGACCCCGTCGCCTTCGTCAGTACTGTCCAATGTCTCATCAATTAGTGTCATTACCTATTTATTGCGGTACAACATTACATTTGGTTATAATAATAACATAGGATGGCAGCATTGTATCCCTTATTACATTTTATTAATGTGTTTGTGTGGTATATAAATCTCTCTGTGTGCAGGCATGTGCGGAGATGCTGCAGGAGAACACCAGTCTCCAGAGTCTTAACATTGAGTCTAACTTCATCACCGCAGAGGGCATGAAGGCTGTAGTCAAGGCCATGGCCAGCAACGCCACGCTGGTGGAGCTCAAGATCGACAACCAGGTCGAACACAAATATAGATTCACCTTTATTCATATACAGCTCATACACAGTATGATAATGTCATTATTCGATTTTACACTTCTTTATTTGAAAGGGACAGTGCACATTAATAAACATGAGCACCAGAGTTCAACATGAAAATGTGCCAGATTTAGCCATGCAGGCAAACTTTCATCTGATGTAAAGCAGCAGTTTTAAGTTACTGGCACACTGCCCCAATGAACACCCAAGCAGATGTTGGTGTTTTTCTGGCAGTGTGCATGCACCTGGAACATTTCCACTGTGTCGTGTTATCATGGTAAAACTATGCAGCGCATCCTTTTATCCGAAGCGACTTGCAGTGAATGCCATTAATAAACAGGTATGGCGGTTAGAGCATAATGTTCATGGGCGCCTACAGGCAGACTGAGGTCATTGGGGGTTCTCATGGCCCCCAGAGCAGAATCAAATTAACATTGGCCAAGAATGCACCATGCTGTAGTCTGATTAACTGGAAGCAGTGCTGACATTGAGTTGGCCCAGTTCAAATAAGCAGCAGGCAATGTCTTGTTCAACCAACGAAAAACTTTGTTTTATTCTCAACCCGACTTGTTAGTCGCTTTGTATAAAAGTGTTGGCTAAAAGACTCAATGTAAAACAAACTTTACCGTGGCCTTACCCTGAATCACCCGCCTACAGAGGCACACCCTGGGAGACTCGGTGGAGATGGAGATCGCCGCCATGCTGGAGAACAACTCCAGCATCCTGAAGTTCGGCTACCACTTCACCCAGCAGGGGCCCCGGGCCCGGGCCGCCATGGCCGTCACCAGGAACAACGATATGCGTCAGTATCTCAGTATATCAAATGAATCTAATAACTATTACCCATCTTCTCATCAATAATGGATGTGTTGTACACACTGAGTAGAGTGCTTTAATATTTAAATTGCTTTTCGGACCGTAAACACACATCATGTTGTCATAACTTCAGTTGTTCCCAGCACTACTTTGTTTGTCCGTGAGCATCGCATCATTTATACCACTGTGGAAGACATAAATATATTTCTCTTTTTTTTCCTAATAGTTCGCCAACAGAGGCTGAGATGAGCTTGAAGAAAGAAGTGAACACGAGAAACAAACATCCTGTTTTCTGTTGATCGATTTTGCATCCCCTCGGAGCCAACAATTGTCTGCAAAAAAAGAACAAGGTGGATTGCCATCAACTCCCCTAGTGCTGGCTCTGTCAGCGTAGTGATGGGTTTTCACAGTGGTTTAACAAATCATGCATGGTGAATACTCACATCCATGTCAATGTCAAAGCCATTTCATTTCATTAACTTCAGCCTGCTGTTCTTGTAGCCTGTTGACTTCATCATAAAAGCATGTATAGGTCACAAGCAAAATGTCAAGTGTCTTTCTTTTGCTTTTAGGGTGTGCGTTTGGCCCAAACATCCTCCCAAACCAGTGAACCCTCCATTTATGATTACGTGGTGCTAGAGGATGATAAGCATTTGTAAATACTTTAAATAAAAAACGTTTAAATAATGCCATAGATGGTCATAAAAGAGTGCTGTCATTTCTAAATGTTGTAACGTGCCAAATGTCACAAATGTGAGTAGGCGCCATTTGATGTTCCCAACATAAAATGAGACTTAATTTGACTTCTTAGTCACCAAACCATTTAGAGGACAAAACTAAACTAAAGAGAATACCAATCATTGTATGAAATGTACATTGAAACTATGAAACATGTTTAAATCCTCATTGATGATCCCCAAAAGCCTTCTTTTTTTTTTCTCTAATCCTTTAAAAAGTATTTTCTTGGGTTTCTAACTGTCCCCCAATGAGCACCTGACCTATTTATACCCTTGTTTTCAACCAGCAAAAACCTCCTTGTTCAGCGGTAGGGAATGTAACTCGGCCTTCTGGGCTTGGGTTACCCTGCTCCAAATAGACCTCCACACTTCAAGGTTTGCAGGGGCTAGTGGGAGTGAACCCAAGTGTGCTCAAGGAACTTTTTGGGGCCTTCCGAAACGGCATGGAGCAGCTGCTGAGCTCGGAGGGGCTTCCGTCTCTCCACCTGCACTGGGGGGGGGTTCCGTTCCAAAGTATGTGATTTTGCACTAGATTTGTTGTCAAGCGTGTTCAACTTCAATCTTGGACCTTAATCGCATGGCTGGCTTCATGTCAACTTTGAAAAGACCACATGTATAAAAAACAAAGCAAACAGTTCTCTCAAAAGGTCATTTGATTTAGAGCTTCCTGGGCCGCACGTCGTCTGCCACAGTGGCATTTGTCACAGAAAACAGTCGTGTAATGACTTAAGGGTCAGTATTGCCATGCGGCACTCTATTTCTGGCCATTTATTTGTTCCACTGTAAAATACATCCGTATTTTTGGACTGTAATGCTGAGCAGAATTATTTACTGAATGGCAGACCAACTTGTGCCCCTGTGCAGCTCTGGGTTGATTAAATTGGGTAGAACCGGTACATTGATCTTGTAAAGGACAAGTGCGGTGTTAAAGGCCCTCATGCAAAACTCAAATCTGGAACGAGCACTTACCAGCAACTAATAAATAAGCCAAAGAACATCAGACACAGTGAACATCAAAGGATGAGCCGAGGTTTTTAAATGAATGTTCTTAGGAATATGGGATATTGTCAATAGATCCTTCCCAGCAGGATTAGCACCAATATCACTCTATTCTCTTGGTCAACAGCTGGTTGGTGATTGAAAAGTCCCTCCAGTGACGTGGGCGCAGGTTCTTCAAATATTGACGTCTCTGATGTTGACTTGAAGTGCATGTTAAAAAATAGACCTGTTTTCTAAGTTTTTCCCCTAACTGGCTCACAGAGCCTGGGTATGGTTTACCAAGGACAAAGGTAAGTGTTCCTAGTCTTCATTTTCAGTGTCAATACTTTGAAATGATTGAGAGGTAATGCAGGGACATTCCCATTTGCACAGTGAGTTTTGAAAGATAACATTAGCGGTAACAGAAACATTATTGTTATTAGTTTGAATTGATGAATGGACAGCACTACATTCTGTCTGCCAAGGACTGCAATTCCAAGTGTCCACATGCCTGTCCAGTGGACTTGCATAGACCCATCTTAGTCTTCCTCATCCCCCGGAGGAGGAGGAGCCGAAGGAGGGGGCTCGTCAGAGTCAGAGTCAAACTCTACATTTTCATCTTTCACCCACTGGCCACTTCGGTCTTGCAGCCACCCATCGCTAAAAACAAATAAAACAAAAACAAAGGGTGAACAGAAAGATTGTGTTATACTGACATCTAGTGGTGAGTTTTCACAAGAACAATAACAACACATTTAATGAGGAAACCCGTACCTTTTCATTTGGAGGTAGTGCTCCAGTTCTCTCCTCCTCTCGGCTGTCACAGGCTCCGACGCAATTGCTTTATGTTCCTTTTTACCTCGAAGAGGCTTTGAGTTGCTGACTTTGCCTAATAAAGGGCCCAAACACAAGGACACCTTTAATTAAACTCAGGGTAGGGTCTTTGGCTCGCGTGAACATGCACTCTTCTCACACTCTTGATATACCTGCCGGGTAGCTACTGGGGGAACTTGCTGCTGGTGCTTCCTTTGAACCTATGGTCCTTTCACACACCTCAAGTGGTGCCGAGCCTGATGGTGCCAGGGGATCAGCTGGGTCTGAACCGATTCCCTTTTCTGTGCTAAAAAAACAGCCTTCTCTTTAGATTACTTTTCAAACCAGGAGCGATACTTTCAAAAGGTGACCTGATGTACTAACCCAAATGGTGATATAGGGGTCGAAATAAAATCCACTCACCTGAGCTTTTTGTGACGACTATTGTATGGAACAGTCTTGAGCAAGGCATGATGGGTTATTTTCCTGGTTTGTACCAATAGCGGGGCTGAACTGGAGGGCTCCTGAAATCACAAACGCTTTAAGCTGGATAGGTTTTTATATAGATGGTTGGGGAGAGAATAGCAGCATCTTAGGGGAGCAATAATGCAACATGATGTATGCTAGTTATTCTCACCTGTCGTTCATTCTGTCTGTCTTCTTCCTCTTGCACATAGTTTGAATGTTGCCTCTTTGTAATTTCACGTTTAAGCTGGGATTTCTTGCCATAGTACCATTTCATCCCTATGTGTACACGTTGGGAGAATGCAGGCTGTATTTTAAATACACACGTTTACTTTACACATTTGAATGGCTCATAATGTGTACATTGGAACTGGTATTAATTCGAGATCATATCCCTATACAAATATGATAATATTGACTTGAGCCAAAGCTAATTTGTGAGTCTCCCTGAGTACAAGACATCTGCTCTGTTGAGGAAGAGCTCCTTACCGTCTAGGTGCCTCTTCCCCTTTCTGTGGACTGTGAGCATGTCGATAGTATCGAAAATAGGGCGGCTGGTACACACAAGGCAGGTGTATCTGAAAAAGCAAAACAAACATAAACTACTCAATTACACAATGAATCAAAAAAACTCGGCGTCCTGAGGTCATAGTGAAATGTGTTTCGTTACCTTCCGTTCCTCATCAGATCGGCTTCGTCCTCTGGGATAAAGTGTGCTAGAAGATCTGCAACACGCCGTTTCTGGAACAGAATGCCAGTTTGTAGAAAACTACTTCATAATCATCACAGCTGGATATACCGTGGGGAATGAATGGCGATGTACGTTCACAATGATACAATATGCTACTTACCTTTAAAACATTTAATTGACTCGGGTCATTGCCCTCCCTCTTAAAGGACATTTCTATCCGTAAAATAGTTCTGACGAACAAGGCAGTACAGGTCAATTACTATCTTTAATATTGGTAATGCTCAGAAGCACGAACACGACCAGAGGTTTCATTTAAGTGGATTACTTCCTGACTTAAAGCGAGGCATGATGGGAAACCACCGGAACTGCAGCCATGATAACAAAGTTATCGACGATGACAACCGGCCAGCTGACTTTGTAAACTAAGTACGGTATGTGTGCATTTTGTTTGCTCAGTTAACGGCAAATAAATTACCTTTCATCATTGTTGATGATGTCGATTGCGTGGACCTGACAATCGTTGACTAGGCAACGGTAACGAGATGGTACCGTGTGGCTCGCGGGACGAGGGGCGCGTGATCGGCGGAGAATGTGACTCGCATAGTCCCGGTCCCCGCGACGCGTCTCTGTAGGCTGTTGGTATCATCATCATGTCGGTGGAAGAACGACCACCAGTTCACCCGGGCGGCACCGGACTGCTCCGCGGACACCGCAGCAGGTCCTACGGGAGTCTGGTCAAGTGTGCCGCTCCTCCGGTACCACATGAAGTTCTCCAACACAAAGTTCAGCCCGGAGAGACTCTTCAAGGCCTTGCACTGAAATACGGAGTTTCTGTAAGTATGGTCTTCTAATATGTAAAAATATATATAAAAAGTGTGTGATTGTTTAGGCGTTGTATAACAGAATTAAGATACAAAGATGACGATTAGCGTTACACCACAACACATTCCTAGGCTGTATGGCTGTATGCTTACTGGGCAAAAAAAAAGATCGTAAAGAAAAAACTAACAGCAAACTTCATGTCTGTCTATTATTGAACTATTCCATCCTCTGTTTCAGACAGAACAAATCAAGCGGGCGAACAGATTGTACACCAACGACTCAATATTCCTGAAGAAAATCTTGTTTATCCCCGCACTACTGTCAGACTCTCAAGCTGGCATCTGCCCGGATTTACTCAAAGAGGATTCAGGTGAACGCACCACCTGTGTTTCTCCTCCGAGTGACAACACCGGCCTGTCTGTGACGATACCCGGCTGCGCAGATGAAGACGGGCCGGAACTTTCTCCAATGGACTTCCTCAAAAGAATGGACTCTTTGATACGACAGTCCAAGAAGGCAGCTGTTCAAGGATGCCACGAGTGGGAGAAACGGTAAGAAACTTTTAAATTATTTTACAGTTGCTTGCACAGCATTTGCACATCACCATGTAGGCATAATGTAATAATCATAAGAGAGAAACATTTAATATATTCAAATCCAAAAATGGGAGTTATTAAATGCATATTCAAGATAATTACACATTGATCCAACTCTTTGGCTCTTAAGCCTCCTAGTTTTGTTGTACGAATAGTAGAGGATTAGCAGACTGAAGCCATTGAGCTTGCACTATGCTGTGGATATGCACTCACATTGGTCCAACTCTTTGGCTCTTCGGCCACCTAGTTTCCTTGACTCAATAGCAAAGGATTAGCAGACTGAAGCCAAAAGAGCGTAAAGACAGGTGTAACTCATTGATGACTTCAGAGGTGTGGTCACAGGTGCAGTCACTGTATAGTAAACAGCAGGGGCTTTGCTATACATACCGGTAAAGTTATACTGGGGCTCAGGTCCTCCAATAATCACACAATTGCTTTTTTGAGTATGACATCTATGCATACATATATGGAATAAATGCTATACATTTAGATATATGTACTTACTTTCCTTAGCGCACTATTACTGCCATTAACATATTGTTGCTGCGGCTGAAACTGCAACAATTACTATTCGTAAAGGTATAAATGTAGAGGTGTTAACTTTTTGTGGAAATATTTATTTCTAGCTTTCAAAATGTTGTAAGGCATTAAAGTCTCAGGCATCAAACCCTGCATGAGGAAATAATAACAAAATCCGACTCAAACCATTAAACAATTACACATTTGCATTGTTCTGGATTCCACAATACAAAGAAATTATATTTCGGAAAAATATATAATTCAATTCAACACAAATGTCATGATTTGATGGTTTCATGTGTCCGAGCTTGGTTTCCTTTTCGAGCATTAAGCTATGCCGTCTATTTTTAATTTTTTCAATGAGGTCAATCACTTGAGTGTGACTCAACTTTCTTTCTTCCTAACCAATAAGACGGCAAACTGGTGTAGCCTGTCATGTCCCCCCAGCCAAGTGTGGCTCCGCCTCAGCAGACTGAATGACCGGGACTTAACTCCAGCCCCGGCCTATTATCATACCTCAGTCCTGGTTTTAGTTTAGGGTGCTGATGGACAGATCGCTGGCTGTGCAGCGTGTGCGGACCCGCACCACATGGTCCACAGCTCAGCTTGTGTTGAGCTGAAATGCATTGCTTTGACATTGTGGATTAGGAAAATAAAAGACCTTTCTCTGCGTCATCAATCTAAAAGACACCAGTGGCACACATAGGAGCTTGTTAAAGCTTGAACCTGAGATTTGACTGGGGCATAGCAGATCAACACTCGGGCCTTGGCCCCTGTTAAATGTGTCCAGCGACGCCTATGTAACAATGGGTTTGGTTAGAAGAACTTCCCTTCCCCCTCAACCATTTTAAAACAAAATGTACACAAATCGTATTTAAAATGCATGTTTTTTAATGGTGACATTTTATACCCCCAGGTGAAGGTATGATTAGCCGCTACAAGCCGTTTTGAAAATCGGTCTCTTCTGACATCACAGGTAGGCGTGTCCATCTAGATGTGTGCTGGATAGATCAGCTTACCCAGTGGACTGTAGCAAACATTGCTCATCTATCCGTCAAACATCTAGATGGACACGCCCACTTGTGATGTCAGAAGAGGCAGATTTTCAAAACAGCCTGTAACGGCTAATCACACTCAAACCTGCTGTTATAATATGTCACCTTTAACATGTAACACGTCTTAGTGGCCCTACGTCTGACAATCTGAGTCTCTTCCCATCACTGCCCTGCAGGTTTGCCGCTATCGAAGCGGCGTGCAGTGTCCCAGAAAGGCGCTGCCTCCCACGCTCCCAGAGTGGCGTGCCCTCGCCGGCGCTGAACCAGCAGGCGTCGCTGCAGGCGGTGCCGCTTACCGTCACCAAGCTCACAAGGACCCTCAGGGAGACGGAGGACGAGATCTTCCAGCTGTGATGCTCTGGGTCTCCCCAACACCGCTGGGTGGATTCCACGACGACGGTGTTTTAAACGGGGTCCCTGTTTTACCCCCGTGAGTGACGTTGAGTAGTTACCACGAGTCGTAAAAAAAGGGCAAAATGTACCTGCCTGTAGTCACAGTGTGTGTCCACGCATGTATTATGGATTGATCCATATACCAGTTGGGACATACCACTAGGTAAAGGCTTGGAGGTGGATCTTAATGCCATACAGCTAGGTGGACACTCCCATTGGATAGATCAGCCTACCTGTTGGTACAGTCTACTGGGTAGGCTTGCTGGTGCGTCTATCTCTGTCATTTTTGAGTGATGCCATTTAGTGAATTTTGAAACTGGTTAAACTGGAACGGCATTGCCAGGTAGTCTAGTCTTGTATCACTGTAGTTTAGTGTGCAATGACTAAGTGGTGTGCTTGACACGCTATTATTGCACTCCTAAAGTTTATTTATTGTTGGATCAGAAGCGCTTGACATTGGCTGGTGAAATTGCATCATGTTTTATATTTCATACAGATGGTAGAGTTGCCGATATGCATTCAAAGGGCCAAGTGAATAAATGTTTTGTATTTAAGTAGGGGCTGGTCATATGAGAGCTCATTTTGCAAGCTGATCAAGAGTACTGCATAATGATGACTAAGGGCCTGCTCATGTAATGTTCATGTTAGCTTATTTATGCAGACGTAGCTTTGGACAACCAACTGTTTGTGTAGCTTCATCCAAATTCAAACTTTGGATGAAATAATTTAATAGAAGGGTAGCAGATAATCATTTTTAGCTACATTTTTAAGGCAATGTTTTGTTTACTAATGTATACTTATTTGAGTGAAATGGTTGTATTTAATAAAGATGGATATTCCAATGTTAAATGTGTCCTGAAATGATTGCACTACTTCTCTCAAGATTAACTCTTAAATATTCCAAACTATTAAACTACTCATTGAGTGTAATTTGAATTAAATGTTGGTTACCTAAAACGCACACTTTTATATGCTGATAGTAAATGGAGACTAATTTTTGTCTTAATAATAATGTATCTGTTCCAATTCAAGGCAAATTACTATCATTACCAAGTTAATTAGAAACTCATTGCTAAATTTCACATTTGTATTCAGAATTCTTTGTCCTGTTGGCAATCAGTAGCATTGACTGCAGCTGTAGGCCTGCGCAATTGTTGCACAGAGCCAGCAGATTTAATCCTCTTCGTTTTTTTTAGAATAACAACATTATATTTAAAAAACCCAGTTTGTCAACTCATTATGCAACCATCAAATATTCTCTATACTATATTACTGTACTATACAGTAGTGCTAATATACTTGCTTTGCTTTACCCAAATGTCCAGTATGGGATTATTTCAAACCGTGTGCTGCAATCTCCAGAAAAAAACAACAGCAAATGGATTCAAGTTTGTATTTATGCTCTTGTGGGACAACAAAGCAATCAGTTGGGGGATTTTTCTTCACGTTTATTCTCTGGCAACCCATCTAGATTATGAGCGAAGATGTGGATGACTCACCACATTGACCACAAGATGGCAGTGTCGTATCACTATCAAACTGAATAACCATTAATACTTAACGTCAGTAGTAACATTAAACGATATTAAATATATTATTGGACGGTAATTCCAATATTTACGAAAGAGGCCATATACTGAAAACCAGCATAAATGTGTGACTGCATTTCAATGAACAAAATATACACAAGGCAAACTTTGTAAATATGCTTGACCTTTGAGCAACTACAGAAGTCATTCCGACTTCTTTCTTTCTCTATTTTTCTTTCTTGCTTGTTCTCAGATTTCAGATTGACAGGGCAGCATCGTTGAACAGGAGTCCACTTTTCTCGCACAGCCTACTGTTTTTATTGCCAGTTCCTTGCATCACAGAAGTGGATATTTGCGTCCAGTCGCCGGCTACGAGCGTCTACGTCTCCCATAGGGGGCTGGTGGGACTCCTGTCACTTGGGCTGGAGGAGTCGGCCTCATATAGTCTCCTCCTCCACCATTTTGTTGAGTCCTGCACAGATCTTGGTGAGGTGGCCCTGGAAGGGCCCCGTGGGATCGTAGAGCTTGGTGAGGAGCTCGGGGTCGGCGTAATGGTTGAACACGTGGTTGATGCGCCCGTGGGACTTGGGGGTCAGGTGCGTGTTCACCAGCTTCAGCAGCAGGTCCCTACAGCCGGTCAGGATCTCAGCCATCACGGCCTTGTCGAAGGTGAACTCCACCTGCCATGGTTCAAGATGGGGATCATTAGACACCGCGGTGGGATATTGCTGTCTTGCTTTTCTTTATCTACAATCTAAAAAAAATGAATGAGGATAATGCAATATACTATTACAATGGGCAAAAATGAAGTTGCAAATAAAACACATTTCATCAATTGCACATGCACATGAACATACACTCCCACCCTCATTTTCATGCATCAACATGTTCTCTTGTTCCTCAAGGGATCGTTGCTATACCATACAATGGTGGTTAGCCTTGCGGCTATTGTTCCTCAGGGAACGAACAAGAGTTGCTAACATGGAGCATGGCGTGGCTAACCTCGTGGAAGCTGATGGCCGTCATGGCCCCCTGGCGGAGTTTCCTCTTGAACTCCTGCGCCAGCTCCATCTCCTGCTTGTTGAAGCAGGAGTGCCGGAACAGCACGCCGATCTTGACGGCGATCTTCACCAGGTTCTTGGTGACCTTCTGGGCCTCGGCGCGGTTCCCAGTGTACTCCTTGGAGACGCGGTACAGCTCGTCCAGGATCTCGCTGGTGGTGTCGTCAATGAACATCTGGACCGAGGACTTGGTGGCCATGCTGCTCAGAATCTTCTTCTGGGCCTTCAAGGCCATCTCCTTTGAGCTGAACGACTCCATGGTTACCTGGATGGTAAACAATGTCAAGTTGCATGAGCCAGCAAATACGCTGTAAGGACATGGTCCTTACTGGGAAATGTTTCACAGATAGGGAAGTGTGATCTCAATGGAAGAAATAAATTGGTTATAAAAAGAAACAAAGCAGCACAGGTATAAAGTATAGCATTAAATAGCAGGTGAATAAAGGGTAATGTTTACAAGAGATAAGTTAATAAAGTTACGGGATGAAGTGCATCATTTAAAACAGTTGTAGAAGGTCTTCTGCTGGTGGATTCTTGCCTATGAAGATAACCCCGCCCACAGCGTTGCACGTCTGCATGCTTTATTGGTATTGTTTTATTCTGGTGTAGTACCCTTCGAAGGTACCCCTGGTACATGTCCTGTGGTTTACTCGGTAGCTCGGAATGAGTCCCAACTGACCTGTAGAATTGAATTCTCTTCCAACTCATCCACAACAACAAACTGGGCTCATTATGGCTGTAGCTTCATCCTCATACTGCCTGAATCCAGAATAAATACAACTATAAAATAACTGAAGTTACTAGAGGTTAGCCAACATTGCTGCCACCCCCCCCCCCCCACACAATTTTCTATTTTTTGAAGAAGTGCATCAAGGACAAGGGTATTTACAGGGTCAGTCGGAGGAAGAGAGAGAATCACCCACAATTCCACCTGTTAGGTCCTCAAAAGAACTGCAAGTCTTTCATTACACACCGCTGAGAACAGTGGGTAGTGGGAGGTCAGGTGCCTTGTTCAAGGGCAGGGTGGAAGGAAGTAGTTATGGAGGAAGGGGGAGAGGAAAGAACACGTGCTCTGATATCCGTGTGTCTCTGCTGGCGAGAGATTCTGGATTCTAGAAATTACTAAACCTTGCTTGTCTGACTTTTTGCCTCACGATAATGAGTCCTCACCTTGTTACACCAAAAAAGACCACATTCTAAATTAAGTAGACAAATTAAAACTGAAAACAATGCACACTGAGATGAGTGCCATTGCTCCAGGTCATCTTTTTATAATGAGTATTTTGTTTTTGAAAAGTCTGCAGATGATACTTGCTAAAGCAGTGTAGACAAAATTAAAAATAACACAAGACATTGTGTGTTTATGATTGTGCGATGGTGTATGTGTGTGTGTGTGTGTGTGTGTTTTAAGTGTGTATCTAGATCTAGAGCAATGTTTTGCTCTTGTGCCTGCGTCTGTCTCTATGGTCTGTCTATGTAAATGGCAGTTATTATTAATTGGCTTATTAAAATAAAACCAATGTGATAACCATCTCACACACAGACCAATTCAGATCAACAAACATGCATATAAATCACCCTCAGGTCCTTTTTTTATCTGAAGCCCTTGTGAATGCCTCTGTTTGTTTTGGCAGTTGCTAGCATTGCCCGCAGGGAAAAGCTCCATGGAAGGGACCCGCCCCAGGGATTGCGAACCCACCCCTTCAGCAACCCCAGTGGGTACTTTGACCATACCTGACCCTCATAGTCTAGAGGAGTCCTTAACAAACCTTTCTTACAAAGGATAACCCCCATGGACACACACACACACACACACACACACACACACACACACACACACACACACACACACACACACACACACACACACACACACACACACACACACACACACACACACGTACACACACGTACACAGGCAGAGACAACACACATACACTCCCTGGGGAGCTCATCAGTGTAGCCACTGGAAGCCTTTGTGTACAGTGACAGAATGATGCAGATGACAAACATTTATTTTTCAACAACAGAGCGCTTTGAGCGTTTGACATAGCTACAGCAAATGTTCCAAACCCACAAGCGCAAGACCACGTACTGTATTATGAAGTACACATTCTCTATGTAGGCAAAAAGGGAAAAAAAACTGATATTAGAGTTTAACATTTGACCTTTGTATTCCTGCCTTGGTAACATAAATTCAATGTGTACATATGTAGACTGCTTATGTTAAGCATAGAAAAGTTAGATTACGAGACTGGGATGGAAATATTCATAATTCTGTATGCTATCTAACATAACAGTTCCACGTTATTGAACACCTACAAGATTTTTTTACATTTTTACATTATATAATTTATCAGAATATGTAATTCTACAAGTTATTACGATTCTTAGCGGGTGCCCAGAATGGGACCAACAGGCAGACATATAGGAGGGCTGTATGTAGACCTATGAG
>NC_079422.1:10834363-10921863 GCF_026213295.1 Gadus chalcogrammus
GAGAGAGAGAGAGAGAGAGAGAGAGTGAGAGAGAGACCCTACGAGAGCCTGTAGACCACGGTGGTTGCTAAATCATCTGGTCCGCACCCAGACCTTCTTAACCTCAACCACCAGATATCTGAATAGCAGCCTAGAGAGGCTGGCCTGTGTTCAGAGCAGTTTCCAGCCAACACTTTGCGTTGGTAATGACTGTCTGATGTTTGGGGGGCTGTGGGACACGGGAGTAGAGGGTGGTGGAGCCACAGCCCCAGCTGGGCTACAAGGACTGACTAGATGTAGTAAGGGCTTGGAGCCCCCCATAGGGGACACCTGTGTCTTTGTCTCGCCTCCCCCCCTCCCTCACTCTGCTCAGAAAGCCATTCAGCCAGAGATAGGAGCAATATGTGCAACTGCCAAATGAGGGCTGTCACCTAGGCAACCGACAGGAAGTGGTGCTTAAGCAGTTTCCTGATGGCTTCCTCTTTATCGTGTAATGACATCTCACAAGTAAATGTCGACATGGCTTCTTTGACTGAGTTTGGTATGTGTTTGTGTGTGTGTTTGTGTGTGTTTATCGGGGGGGGGGGATGGGGTTGGGCATGTGGGTATGGCCGCTTCTGCTTGCTTCTTACCTTTTGGGTTATTACCTGCACTCTGTGTGTGTGGAGACACAGACACGCACACCGGACATTCGCATTTTGGTTATGAGTTAAATAGAAGAAGCACAAATTATGGCCACTTATTTTTCCTTAAAAGATTGCCTGGTGTTTCCCAACACCACAGCATGCAGCACAACACAAACATTAACAGACTGTGTCACCAGAGCCACAGTGTGTCGTCAGCCTGTGACTACAGCAGGTATCAGCGGCCTGGGAACACTAAGGTCAGGAAATAATACCTCAGGATTGGAGGGAGGATGAGGTTGGGTGGTTGAGGGTTTAGTTGCTATCTCTCATGTCTCTCTCTCTCCCTCTGTCTCCGATCCCTCTCTATCTATCTATCTTTTTGGTTTCGGTCTCCTCATTCCACTTGCTTGTGATTTATTTTACATCCTTTTTTTGTCAAGTTTTCGGTGTCAGACTTTTTTTCCAACTTCCCATTTGTCAATGTTCCTTTCTCTATGTCTCTCAGACTATCTCCAGCTCTTTCTTCATTTCTTTCTTCTTCTAGTCCAATCTCTCTCTCTCTCTCTCTCTCTCTCTCTCTCTCTCTCTCTCTCTCTCTCTCTTTCTCTATCTCTCTCTATCTCTCTCTCTATCTCTTTCTCTCTCTCTCTCTCTCTCTCTCTCTCTCTCTCTCTCTCTCTCTCTCTCTCTCTCTCTCTCTCTCTCTCTCTCTCTCTCTCTCTCTCTCTCTGTGTGGGGGCGAGGGCCGGCCGTCTCAGCAACACCCAGGAGATAAACCCTAATCTGGCGGCGGCCGTCTCCCTGCCTCCCCGTGGTTGGAGGCAGATTACGGACCCCGGCGTTCCCCACCTGTACGCCATCGGCTCAGTCCACCGCAGCGCAGCTGGCCATTCCATGAAATCTGCCACAATCAGCCTGGTTTCATGTTGATTTGTTTTTTATTTCCTTGTGGTTGAGAAGTCAGTCAGCTCTATCAGGAAGTCACTGAACAAACCTGTTTGCGAGAAAATAAAGATTTTCCAGATTTGCGAAAGGACTGCACATAGCTGTACGTGGAGGGGAGCTCCCTGGCATCTGTTCGTACCGGCGGACATCAAAGTAAAGTGGACAGAAATGAAGAGACGACGGGATGTTGGCTGTTCATCCGTTTTTATATAAATGAAAGACTAACAGACAGTGAGACAGAGCAGACAGATGGACATTTCACAAATGGAAATCAGAGATTCAAATAAGGATGAAGACTGTGAACATAAATAGTCAAATCGAAGGTACTATTAGCCTAATTCACACAAACAAATACATTTCAATGATATATGAATTTGAACCCGTGTAAATGAAGCACCCCAAAATTTGTCTTCCTCTGAATGCAGCTGAAAACAGAGCAATACTGGTCACAAAATAAATTACACAGAAATTATAACGTCAAAGATATTCCTGCAATTTATAATTCCACATACTTGCAAATGTAACCAGTAATATTATCAGTGTTATAAATGGCTTATCAACATGAACAATAATACAAAAAGGTATCATCTTAATGCTCAATATCATTGTCAGGTCTCTTTGTTAATACATACATACAAAATGTATTGGATTTATTTGAGAAACTCCATTTACACATATCAAAACTTGCTGCCAGACCAATCTGGTGCAAGATCTATGTACTCCTTTTCGTGAGAACGGCTTTTAAAATGTGTTGTGTAGACATTCTTTGTATGAGCATTTCAAGAATGAGATAGACTTCCTCTGTGTTGATTGAGTGTGTTGATTGGATGGACACTGTTGATACCCTGTCCCCATCTGACCCCGCCAAGCCCAACATGTCTGCTTGACTTTAAAGGGGTAGTTTGATGTTGATGGCCGCGCCAAAAGAGGGTTAAGCTTTCGGACACCTATAGTATACTGTAGTATAACGCCATGGTGTGTACGGATGTGTGGGGCTCCGTCTGGGCAGTGGTTGAGGTTGGTGTCCACGTCCGAGAAGGTTAAGCATCTCGGAGGCTTATAGTAATACACCATTTGTGGTGCATTTCATATTCCACCTCATAAAGCCGGCGTGGGTCATGAACATGGGGATAACAATTTATCTCCTCGCTGGATCTCTTAGTATTTGAATTTGTGCTAAAAATAGGCGATTCTTTTACACTTTTAAAAAGTGCCCCTGCTTTACCATCAGGTGAGATCATCCTACCTACTAGTTGGTCCGGTTCACTGGATGGCCTGGTCTCATGCTGTACATCTGGGCAGACACTCCCCCACCAGTGATTTCTCTAATGGCTATATTGTGAAATTGCTTGTATTGACTAATCCACATCAGATCTGGGTGGGTAAAACAGGCACCCTTTATTGATGTCTTACTGCCTCAGATGCGACATGCCATTAATTGTGTTCCGGGCAATGGGTAACCTCCATATATTGTTATAACGTCTCATTTACTGTATCTTACAATATCTTGTATCCATGATTTTCTTCAACCAACAGGACGACCCTGAACCCTTCCCGTGCACACATGTGTGTGTATATGTAGGTGTGTGTGTGTGTGTGTGTGTGTGTGTGTGTGTGTGTGTGTGTGTGTGTGTGTGTGTGTGTGTGTGTGTGTGTGTGTGTGTGTCTGTGTGTGTGTGTGTGTGGGTGTGTGTGTGTGTGTGTGTGTGTGTGTGTGTGTGTGTGTGTGTGTGTGTGTGTGTGTGTGTGTGTGTGTGACAGGACGACGACGTCCCCTCACAGCAGACAGCAGGAGGCGCTGCGCATGGGCAGGCTGGAGGGCAGCTTGACGTACTGCTGCCTGAAGCTGTACCTCTTGTGGTTGAGCAAGGGGCCCGCAGGGATCTCCGGCGCTTCGTCGGGGACGGCCAGCTCCGGCACGGGATTGGCCGGGGGAACCTCCAGCCGGCTCATCTTGCTGATCTTAGTCTTTTTGGCCTTTTCTCGCTCCGGGAGGTCCTCTGAGAGGCCGGGGTGCTCGCTAGCGCCCTCCGGTGGGTGCATGGCGTCCAGCGGCAGGTCGCTGGGCGTCGGCTTACCCTCCGCCTGCTCCTCCGTGCGGATGTGAAGGTTGGAGGTGGAGCGCTTGGCGTCGGTGCAGGTGGAGCTGTGGGGAGGGGGAGGGGGAGGGGGGAGGGGGGGCAGAAGAAGTGGGGTGCAGCGTGGGCACATGTCAGAAATGGTTCACAGAAAGCGCTTGAATGAGATTTGGTAGCTCTGTTGACATCGGCACAATGACAGCGGCGGCCAACTTGTCTGTTTACACCCTGTCTCTCAATCACTGTCTGTTTCTTTGACTTTCTTATTGTCTCTTTTATTTACACTCACAAGAAAGCAAGCAAGCAAGCACACACACACACACACACACACACACACACACACGCACGCACGCACACACGCACACACACACACACACACACACACACACACACACACACACACACACACACACGCACACACGCACACACACACACACACACACACACACACACACACACACACACACACACACACACACACACAAACACACAAACATAACCATCCACCGTCTTTGAAACCTCCACTGTTTCCACATTCAACACAAAGAAGCATATACAAACTTTGAAAAGGCCTGTCTCTTCATCTGTAGAGGCCTTCACCTCAGGGCCACAGACGCTAGTTTAATAACACAGACATATTATAACAGAGGCCCTCCAGAGGCAGCTGCTCTCTAGTGCAGACCCTCCGCTGTGAGCTGAATACAGATGGCAGCCGGCGGACCGCTCACCCCTTGGAGCTGCGGTCCTCCGAGTCCTTCTGCTCGCTGCTGTAGCGCAGTTCGGCCGGGGTCTTGAATGACAGGTCCTCCTTCCCCTTCAGCCAGTAGGTCTTCATGTAGCCTTTACCCTGCAAAGACACAGCGAATGAACGGTAAGAAGTCCCATTAGAGTAGCCCAGTTGGCGTGCTAGCACATTTCCCTGCTAGCATGTTATGTATAAACCATGCTGTTGTTTTGAAAATGTTCAGATGAATGTTTCCATTAGGGTGACCAGAGGGCCACGTTTTACCGGGTAAAGTCCCCTGTTTCAGGTAGCCTGTCACTGGCTGCAGCTGTCTGAAAATATCCCAGTTTCAAAATGAATCGATTTTTTCTATATATTAATTCATTTTGAAATGGCAACGGTTCTAGCTTGCTAAACAATATAAATTAGACATTTTGTAATTAGGCTTGTGTTGGGCTTTTTCTTCTGTAGACCTCGCTACACAGATCAATTGACTTTATACCTTAGCAGGCATGACTGATCCTAAACCATATGCTATCAATGCAATCTTGAACAATCCCTATTCAAGTAGTTTTCAGATGGTTTTCCGAAGCTATAAACACATCATAGTGAACCCTCAGGCCTTTTAATACAATACTACATTTACCATGAATACCATGAATAGGTCAATCTTAATATGTTCCCTTCTTCATTTCATAAATAGTAATATTAGATATTTAGTTGATATATGGAGTGCCAAACTACAAGTGTCCTTTTTTCATTTCAGAAATCCTATGGCCTTATCTTCAATGCACTTGCAACTCTTTCTACGAGTGACCTTCAATAGCATATTTGCCTGCAATGGCAGAGACCACAACTGTTAGTACGAAAAAGCATATAACAAGCATAAATGTTTCCTTCATTCGGGCGAGACGTTAAACCCAGGTCCTGACTCACTGTGCTCACTAAAGATCCCATGGCCCTTGATGTAAGAGTAGGGGTGCTAACCCCAGTTTCCTGGCCCAATTCCCACCTGGTTGTGTGCTCTTGGGCCAAAATGGCCACCAAACCTTCCCCCTGGGTCTTTGATTGGACGGTTTCATGACTTATCTCTCCATCCCAGTGTGTGTGTGGTGAGCGTAGAGCGTGAAGCTGCCGTGCGCCACCCAGGTGGGTGCTACACATTGGGATGAGGTGTCATATCCCCCCCGCTCTCTATGTGAAGTGCCTTGAGGGCCAGGATAATTATTACAACACACTCATTGTAGAATAGTATCTCTCTGTCTCGACGCTGGCTTTCCCTCGAGCTGCCGGCAGCTCAGGGGTTCGTTGATCTCGTTTGAGATTGAGAATGTCTTATCATATCCAAGCAATATTAACACCATGGATTATTATTATTATCAACCATGTGAATACATTCAATATTCACCGTTGCAAGTATCAACACGTATGCTGAATAAATGGGGGGAAAGTACAAATTACTCTTTAAAAGTCAAAGAAAAAGTCTGTCCGTCAGTCTGTTTCTTCGAACGTTTCTATCATAAGTCATTATTTTCCCGAACATGTCATTGATCATCTTACACGCATCCCTTTTTCAGAAATCGCGGTAACTCAAATTGGATTTCAACGCTTCAAATGTTCTTATTAAGAGGCTGACAGGACTGCACATTAAACGCATCAATCATGATGTGTATTGATGCATGGGGGGGGGGGGGGGGGGGGGATGAGCACATCAAAAATGGGCTGAATAAAATGATCTGCGATCTTTCTAGTGTAACCAGCCGTCTTGATTTGATAGAACATCCAGATGATGGATGTTTACAGAGGAAGGACTGTAGTCTCTTTAGACCTTCCTCCACACCCTGACTCTGTGCCTTACCTTTACAAATATCTTGCCCCTCTCCTCGATGATGTAGGGCTCGTGTTCCAGGTGGTCTTTGGTGGTCTGGCTAATGTGGATCTGCATACCCTGTGTGGACACAGTCGGGCGGACAAAAACATGGTTCAATATTGGTTCGGATAATTGTGTTGAAAGTGTTGTCAGTTTGGGATTCAGTAGAATGAATCTCAGAGGGAGCTAGCCAGCTGTCTGCCATGGCCTGTTACGTTAAATGCTGACTCATATCATGATATTATTGGTTTCAATATAAAGCCTGCTGGTGTCAGCTCTACAGGAAGTTAACTTGGATGTATTATGATAACTAATATACAATCTTTTTTTGGGGCATATTTTGTTTTGAGTGAAATGACTGGAAGTGAACTTCAAAAATGTTTTAGCCGATATTAACCACAGGAAGAGGTGTTGCATTAAACTGTTATTGTTATTAGGTACTCAGCAGAAATGGCACAGGCTCATCAACCAAAAGAAAAAATAGGTCTATTATCCAGCACATTGAGCCTACAGGGCCCTAAGTTTCTTCCGATCTGATTTGCTCGTACTAGGTTCTCCCCGGGTTTGATTGAATGTGATTGGCTGATACTTACTACTCCGTTGCTCTCCATCCTGGAGGCGGTGTTGACCGTGTCTCCGAACAGACAGTAGCGAGGCATCTTCAGCCCCACCACGCCGGCCACCACCATGCCCGAGTGGATCCCTGGGGGTACAACCATTTGGTTTGTTGGTGGAGCTCCTAACCCTGACATAAACGCCTTCAGAAGGAGGGTGAGGTCTTCCTACAGACCCCCCCCCCCCCACCCCCGAAAAGAGATGCATACAATTGTGGTATTGAAAGATATTGTGATCATCCCAATTATATATATTTCTGTGTTTCCCAACCTGTTTTGCCTCATAAAGCACCTGATGGGAGGTATAACGAAGCTATCTAAATCCGTACCTGTACCCCCCAGAAGATGCTTACGTACCTCCTGGAATACACTTACCCCCTGGGGTACACGTAGCCCCCGGTTCGTATAGCTACCCTCCACTGTCCACTGGTTGCTGTTGTTGGTTTTATTATTGACATTCCTCCAAGATTAACTGTATGATATACTCCATTCCAAGCCTAATTGTTAGTTGCTTTAGATACAAAACAAGAGCTGCAAAATTGACTAAATGTAACTAAATATTATGGTATTGAAAGTTATTTATTGAAATTAAAATGATACCTCAACAAGGAACAGCAGTAACATGGGCACATTACAAAGCTCCTTGACGGGTTTCGGCAAGGTTTCGTTAAACAGGGTTTTAGACAGACTCACTGAGTCGAACTCATTCATTTTGCGCTCTGTGCTCTAATTTGATTATTTCAGGCCTTTCTTTGGTTGGAAAGGTATTCTTTAATTTATAAAAGATAAGTCATGGCTGAGTCATCCACTATTAGCACTGCTTGAAATGCCTTCAGTGAACATGAGACTTATTTCAACATGGAAATGTCTTGCAGCAAAGGAAAACAACCCACCATCATTTCCATTGTCATGGTTATTGAGGACACAATATACATATCTATATATATATCTATAGGTATATATATATATACATATATATATATATATATATATATATATATATATATATATATATATATATATATATATATATATATGTTATAACAGAGATTATTTAAAATACTGATAGGGTTAGTGGGTTATTAAATCGTTGACCTTGGATAGGGGAAGGGCAAAAGATATTGATTGAACCCAAACCTGAAGTGTTTGAATTAGAAAGATAAAGGACTTTATATATTAATATAATTTAT
Organism: Gadus chalcogrammus; assembly: GCF_026213295.1. Lineage (NCBI taxonomy): Eukaryota > Metazoa > Chordata > Actinopteri > Gadiformes > Gadidae > Gadus > Gadus chalcogrammus. Next base: position 10,842,390 of record NC_079422.1, read on the forward strand.
ACTCAAATCCCAGTTTAATAACGGGGCTGTCAGCACACCTTCCCTCCTTGGTTAAATCCTTGACAGAGAGCAGAGGTTCAAGTCCGGTTAGAATCTCAATTGACTCTACACCCCTCCTAAATCCCAGGGCTGCCTCACACCATACCAAGCATCGGACTGAATGGATCCTCCTCACACTGAGTCCCAGCACCGCCCCCCCTGTAAGCGTGCATCACTAGGGTATGGAATAGCTTTATGACTGACGGGTTACATTCTCACCAGCTCCCAATACTAACTGCACTTAAAGCTGCTGGCCTTCTTCCGTCCAGCTCAACCGCTATAGTGTGGCATTATCACTGCCGAGGTTAGATATATATAAATGACATTTGGCTGATTTTATATACATGCCATTTTGTGGAAGGTTTAATTCAAAGTGTCTCACAATACGGTGAGTGCATGCCTTTTATTCTGCTCTGCTCGGTATTCGAGCTGGACAGGATTTGTAGCGGCAGATTCCCAAGGGGGTTCACCCATGGTAAGAAATGTATTCACTAACAGAAATGAAATATGCTGGAGATAAAAGCTCCTCCACAATGACAAATCCATATATATATATATATATATATATATATATATTTATACAAAGGGGGACCTAAATCCAGCGATCTGATTGGTTCCCAACTGTTGTATAATGAGCGTATACATAACTGCTATGACGCCCGATCATTTTGTGAAATTTTGCATATCACTCCGCGCCTGGAAGTAGAAACAGTTACAAAGTAAAACATATGTTGGATGATGGAGAACGTGTAAATGTTGTTACTCCGGGAGTGAGCAAGGCGATGGAGAGACTAACGAAAGCTTAGGCACACGGCGAGTGAACTGCTCCATAGGATAAATTGCCGGCGAACCGCTCTATCGGAGCCTTCTCTCGGAGGGACGCTAAAGTGTGTTGCATAGCGACCGTCGATGCATAGCGGCAGCCAGGAGGGACTACTTTTTTGTATTCTTTAATTAAACGGCTATTTTGACTTTCTTGGTTTCTTTTTAAATGTAGTGTGTCTATGACTTTCGTTTCGCCATAATAGTAACCGTTGTATGAAAGCAATAGATCACTTCAGTCAGTGGTATGTGCTCATTATACCACTGTGAAGGGGGTCGCCGGCCCTCCGCTGCACGTCGGGGCCGGACAACGCCCCTTAACAGTGGTATAATGAGCACATACCACAGCCTGGCGTGATCTATTGCTTAAATATATATATATATAAATATATATATATATATAGATAAATAAATAAATATATATACAAATTTAGCTATCTCTAGCCAACTACCTGCAATTCTCCCTCATCTCATATCTTACTACTATAATAGCAGGCCTGTCGCACCAGTTACTCAAGTTACTCATGTGCGCATGTGCCAAGCAGCCTGCAGCTTCCACACACACACAGCACGCGCGAACGCATACATCGCAAGCACGCACATACACGCCGCACACACACACACACACACACACACACACACACACACACACACACACACACACACACACACACACACACACACACACACACACACACACACACACACACACACACACACACACACACAAACCACAAACACAAACACAAACAAACACACGCAAGCGAACGTCAAGACAAAGGCAGCGAGACACTCGCCGAGCTAAGACGTTATGTTTTTAAACAAAACGGCTCCGCCATCGACACACGCGCAGGTAAGAACACACACGCACTCGCATACACCGCAGCGACACTCGCCCAGTAAAGACGTTATGTTTTAAACAGGCCGATTCACACCTCCGGATCCGGGCGAAATTCGTCCGTCCGCCCCAAACGTTGCCTACGGAACTACCCTTCATACCTCCGTCTGGTTTCAGCGTTGTTATGGATGTTACGCAATAAATCCTCTAGAGGGCAGTGACTGTTGTTTAACAAATTAACGGCATCGACAATCGCAAACATGGCATCTGTAGAGATGATTTTGCTTTGTGTCATCCGAAATCGGCCAAAAGAAGTGCAAAAAGTGTACATTCTCCTCAAAATGTTGTTAAATGACCAGTTACAACTCATTGCCAAAGCAGGGGAACAATAAAATAAAAAGGTCAGGTATATAGTATAATATAAGTATAAAACGTTAAATACTATGTACATATCAGAGATATTATACTACTCTATCTATTTTCTCGAATGGTCTGACTTTTGATTCTATACTGGCGCCTCGATTTCCGGTGGTATTGCTCCGTTTCTCCCGGAGCACTCAGGATTCGTAAACTTAAAGGCTACGGACCCATTGACGGACGAAACACCTCCGGGACCGGACGAGACGGTCCGTATCCGTATTTACCGTAGGGTGTGAATGGGCCTTTATGCTTGACGCCTCGTTTCAACAAACGTATGTTTTTCGTATCCGTGCTTCCGTAAATTTACCGAAGGAGTCGCCAGTATTTTACGTACGGACATGAATTTATTTACGGACAAAAGATGGGGGAGCGTATGATAATGGCCGTTTTTAGGAGACCGGTACTTTGGAACATGAGGATCGACATATGGGCCTACAGAGATAAAAACAAAACCAACCAGGCTTGGAAAGAGATCGGCGAGGAGTTTGGCCTGCCAGGTACTTACATGTTTTGTGAAAAACATAAAAACTTTCATGCGGTATCTCCGTAAAACGACGGCGAAAGTTAAATTTTTAACGTATATTACGGACATACCGGACAGAGATTTTACGGAGTAAAAGAAGTCTCGGAGGAAAAATGGACATTACGGAGAATCACATTGGAATGAATGGACTTTCGGTCGGAGACGGTTGGATCGCATATGAGAATGTACGTATGTGGAAACGAGGCGTGAGCCTCCCCAAATGTCTTGCGATATTGATATCCCCCCCTCCCCCCTGCGGACTGTTTTAGTTGTTTTATTTTACTTCTGTTTTGTGTGTATGCTATGTGTGACGGCTACTGCTGCCTGTCTTGGCCAGGACACTGGAAGAGATGTTTAATCTCAATGATGATTATCGTTTTCAACTAACCATTAATAGTGCCTTGAATTTTTAAATGTCAATGCACTTTTCAGCCCTGAATTACAGTAAAAGCTATTTAATAATTGATTTGCATGCATAGTATACTACACTTTCCATTGAACAATTATCCCAGTTACCATACATTTTATAATGTAATGCTCACACACTAGCTGCTTTCAGACACACGTGTCCTGAAAAGCAGTCCTGATATTCTCTTGATGGGTCGTATGTGGAAACAACATATCCTGACATTCATACCCTGAAAATCTCCTGAATAATACTACCCCTGAGGTAGTATTTTCTCCGTAGGATATGTAAATGAGCTTATATGTGAATTAGGAGAGAAAGTTGGTATTTCTCACACCACTTCAGTGGGCGTGTTGCTGACGCTTCTGCATGTCATTGAGCGGCCCTCTAAATGATAATCAGCCGGTTGCCTTTTGTTCGCTGAATGGTTCAAAAATATTTAAATGTTGGGACCAGAGTTCCCGTTGTCTGGTAATTACCGGTCTTTGACCGTAAAAAAATGAGGAGGACCGAAAATTCTAAATGTCCTCGGTCAGAATGACCGATTGGAAATAAGGCCCCGTCCACACGGAGCCGAAACGGGCGAAAACGATCCGGTTTCGTTTTATGCGGAATATTCAAGGCGCTGGTTCTCCACAGGAAAAAGTGGAGCGCATCAACCCTGCGCCGCTGCGCGCATACAGCATGCGCGCTGTATACAAACATTCAGTCAAGAGGAGATTCAACCTTTTAAATTGAGCAGAAATACTTTTGAATGTGTTCATTTGAATTGTGTTTAAATATGCTACAGTAGTCATTTGTTTAGCCAATTCATGTAAAACAATGAGGGTTTTTATTGTAGCGTAGCCTGTGTGATAAAATAAATAAGTTGTTACATTTCGTGCACTCGCTCAAATTGATCGCTATAGACTACCGTAGGTTTATGAACTAAACGGCGGCAAGCTAGCGAAAGCCGGCGGCAAGCTTTGCAGAGTATTTAACAACCATGGCGAATCAAAATATGATCACACACTTCTTCTTCTTTATATAGCCTGCCTATCAATTTTTTGCAAAAAGTGCAATAAACACGTACAATATCCGACCGATTTTTTCTTCAATTTGACCGGTAAAATGAAACCTTCCCGGTCACATGACCGGCACCAATTTCTTCTAGCGGAAACACTGGTTGGGACTGCTTTCAAGAGTCATTTGTGGTGAACGAATGTTATACGTTGTAAAATTATAGGCAAAATGTAATTATATTGTGCGCTCAGAAATGTGTTACATTATCGACTGGGGTTTCCACATTATTGCTCTGGGTCGAATTACAAGTAGAGGTTGAGGTTACAACTAGAAAACTCTAGTCATATTTGAAAGTGTTTGTTTTCAATAAACTTTCCAAGTTTGAACAAAAGACACGTTTGATGAAACATTCCTGTCTGGCGGCCCCAAGCTTGGCATTTGGCCCCTCACCGACTCGGATCTGGATGTTGTCCCCCGTGGAGGGGTCCTTGAGGTGGTCAATGGAGCTCAGCATGTCCAGGGCCATGTCGCAGATGTGGTGGGCGTGGAAGGTGGTCTTGTTGGGCACACCCGCCACCACCATGTAGGCATCACGGATGGTCTCCACCTGCCCCACACCACCACCACCACAAGTTATTCTTTGTGTCAATGTTACATTGTATTAAGACATGTGGCAACAAGCACAAGAGAGCAAACAGTTACCGTCTCATCCTGCTTTTGATGCATTGTACAACATTACTCTTGACCTTAGCCTTGTAAAGGACAAGGCTAGGGTCAAAAGGTGCCTGATCAGTAGGCATTATATTGGTAGCTCAAAGCAAAGCAGAAAAGAGCGGAATAGAGCAAGATTTTGAGACTGAACAGCCAAAAAAATGGCTGTGCCATTTCTAACAAATTACAGCGGATTAATAGCTCTTGAATCTTACCGACGGGACCTTTAAAGGTGCATTATGTAAAATGTGTACTAGATCATAAAATGACCATGATAGGTCATTATACAATGAAACATGTCATTAATAATGACAAGAATAGTGAATAATGACTCATTATTCACTCTTCTCTGAGTTCCCCGGGTTGCCAAATATGAAAACAACAGCCACACAAACAGAGCGTGCTGCAGCCATGGAAGCAAGCAAACAAACTGGATCAACCTAGTTAGTACTAGTCTAGTAACCTAGTAACCTTTCAAAAGAGATCCATGACCTGAGCCGGGCTAAAACATGGGTCTGGGTGTTTAATTTGAAAAGATGGACACAGCTTAGAGGTCAGAAGGATCTCCAGACGGATGGCACTTGACCTGGTTTATAATTTATAAACAATAAATACATTGCAAAAATAAACATCAGCTGATCAATTTACAGTGTAGGGCTTGTCATCGCTCGTCGAAATATAATTATTATTGCTTGTCGCAAAATATAATGTTGTGCCCGGTTGTTCTCGTGATTTTTCAGTGTTCTCAACCTGGCAACCCACGTGAACTTCAGTCTGTGGAATAGTTGGCAGACAGAAAACGCTCTCCAATATGGTAACGTTGGACCGAAGTACCCGATCTGTGTCAATTTTGTATATTGTGCCTTCCAGTAAGATTATATACAATAGTAGGTGGGAAGATAAAGAAAGATATTAGGACGGTGGAATAGTCTGTTCATCTGACGCATGATAAGAGTCCTTCTTGTGCTGTGTTTTGACGCATAACACCAGGATTTTAAGGTGATGCATGAATGACGTTATTATTACTTATGTTACATCCAAAAACTGAGAATTGCAGCATTAGGGTCTGTTAACTTGAATGTTAAGCGTTTCCCGTTTTCCTTCCGAAAATCTGTTCCATTGCATATCCTATCTTCCAACACCACAATGGAAGAAGATTCCATTACTGGAAAGATTAAAGACCGAGGCGGTTCAAAGTCACTTATCTTACTTATTTGACTGTAGCAGAGAGCCCTCTGTGTTGGCAACTACTCCAGAGTATTTATTACCTGTCCTGAGTCACAATACGAAGAGATGGCTTCACGGTAGTGATGGGCTGCCAGCCTCTCCTTTCTAATCCCCTCTATTGTAAGCCTGTGTTTCTATATAAGTTCACACGTTGCCTCTGAGAGACGGCTGTCACGTTTGACACTCATTACAATGCAATGATCAGGGCTCACCAAAAGTTCACGCATATTTCATAGATTTCCCAAGTCGCTTGTGTATTTTATTTCCCCCGAGGTGCGTTCAAAATTCAATCTAATTTAATCTAATTTATGTGAAAGATATCCCCTCCGTCTTCACGCCGTCCCTAGAGGCATGCGCACACAGGGCCGCGTTTTAAAACAATTTGTCTTTTTTAAACTAAATAAAGAAGGCAAAGAGGAGAAAAGTGCGGGTAAGGCATACATAATACATGAAACAAGCTCTCTCAGCGGAACACAACGGTGAGTGCAGCTACACTGCCGTGTTGTAACTCAATGGTTCGCCCTCAAAGGAACAAGCTCTTTCTTCTTGCAGTCACAGACTTTTAGGAGCTCTCACCACAGGCAGACAGATAGGCAGGCGGATAGGCAGGCATTGCAGACAGACAGACAGAAAGACAGCAGGCAAGCAGGCAGGTGGCAAGGCAGGAAGACGAGCAGATGGATAGATAGATGGATTGGACTGTCGGTAGATACAGAGATAGACAGGACTGATTTGACGATAGCAAGAAAGAAAGAGAGAGAGAGAGAGAGAGAGAGAGAGAGAGAGAGAGAGAGAGAGAGAGAGAGAGAGAGAGAGAGAGAGAGAGAGAGAGCGGTCGGAAGCTAGATAGAAAGAGACCGACAGATAGACGGAAGCTGACCTTGTACACGTTGTGTTTCTCGCTGAGTGTGTCGAACACGATGTAGATTTCGTTGAGCATGTCCACCACCTGCATCGGCGTGATATGAATGCAGATCTCATTGAATTTCACCACATCGCTGAACAGGATGGTGACGTCTGGGAACACCTGGAACACAGGACAGACGGACACGGGATGTTACACAACGCCATCTGAAGTCTGATGTAACTCTTTATGTCGTGTTTTACATTTAAATGACATTCCGCAAATACATTCGTGGGACACATATAAATCTAAATGTTGAAGAACGGGGCTGTGTAGACTACAAATCCATGCGAAGGCACCACTTCATGTTGTGTTCTGTTTTCACCTGAGGAATATCAGAATATCCATCCATTAACCTTTACTGCGCCTGTCAGTGAAACACACAGCCGCCCACACCCTCTTGTCTGCTGAATGGCTTTATTTGTGCTTTGGAGTGGAGGTTTTCCATCAGTCCCCCTATGGCCTCTGGTCTGGCTGTACCTGGCAGGTCTCCAGCGCCGTGATGCCCTTCCTCAGACGGTCGGCCACTGCTTTTGGGATCATAGCGTACAGTAAGGAGTCGCCTCTCTTCTTCTCCTCGTCCAGCTTCTTGATGATCTCCTGCAGCTGGGCGTACTTCTGTTGCTCCTGTGGGGGGGGGGGGGGGGGGGCGAGCGGGGGAAACGCATTAGGGCCGCCGGGCGCCACAAACTACGTCCATGTGGAATCTAATCTGTGCTTGTTGGTGCATGTGCACACTACATGAACAGAATGATACCTGTGTATGTGAAGTTAAGGCCTCGTGTTTATAGGCAAATTTTATTTTATCTAGACCTCCTTCCATTTGTAATGACCCGTTTTCACATTGAACACACCTGCTGATAACGCCGTGCTACCTGCCTTGGTTATGTGTGGTCTCTGGTGGCGCCCACAGAACTGAATAGATCGTATTTAATACATTATACAGAAAATATGAAATGCAAAATGGCTTCTTAGTGCCTTGAAAAGCCACTCGGGAAACACAGAATGAGATTTTCCCAGCAGGGGGTGGGAACTTTCCCAGAATCTAGGCCATTTAGCTCCTGCTTTTATCAAAAGTGACTTGCAATGAATTCAAATACAGGTTCAAACTTAGCAGGGATGGGTTAGGGCAGCTTGCTGAAGGATGCCTACAGGTTAGGCTGTGGCCATAGGGGATCAAACCAAGAACCTTTTGTGGAAAATCAAACACACTCTTAGCCATGCAGAGGAGAGGTTAACAACAGAGGAGAGCATGACGGTGGGTGGGGGTTTGTGGTGTAGCTCCACCTGATCCAGGGCCAGCTGTAGCTCGGCCGATTGCTGGGTGCCGGCCAGGATCAGCTCCCTGCTGGAGTCGTGGAGGTTCAGGTCGTTGACGTACACCCCCATCTTGATCATGTCCTCCACCGTCTCGATACTTGACGAGGAACCCCGGCCAGGAGCAAGGCATTGTAGTAGGTCCAGGAGGGGTCCGTGTTCAGAGAACAAGTAAAAGGAAAGCCGCTAGATGTGAGTTCATTTCTTCAAATGTCACGTTGACACCTGTAATTCCCAGACGATGGAGGTGATGTGTGGATTCAAAGCGGTAATAGCAGGGTTTGATAGAAGAAGGCATCTACTCTGCAAACTGACTGACAGCATAGAAATGAGTTAAAAAATACCAAATCTACACACAGCGCTGTAGAAACCACAGATTCTGTATTAGTGCTTCTTATGCCCTAGTTCTGGGATGCGATGTGTGACGAGACCCCTGACCCCTGCCCTGACCCTGACAGGGTCCATGGAGGGGAGGTAACCTTACATGGGTGTTCCCAGGAAGATGAGGGAGTCCCACTGGGGGACGTACTTCATCTGGCCCTTCAGGTGAAGGGGCTTCTTCGGGGGCTCTCGCAGGTCCTCGAAGATGGTTTCGCTGCACTTCCCTGAGGGAGGGAGGAAGGGAGCGAGCGAGCGAAAGAAAGAAAGAAAGAACCACAGGGGTGAGCTACGTCAGTCCTGAACAATCCATGACCTGAGGATTAAACTTCAGAATTCTGACTTTATCCTCTTCAGTATTCTGTAGGATGAGCCAATGAGATTTCTTTCCCCACAAAGAGAGTTATTTCCAATCAGAGCACTATGTGGCGTGTTGAGAGATGACCCGGGACTTCTGAGCGAATTGACAGCTCTTTGTCACTTTCACTCGTCGTGTACTTTCTGTACAAACAAAGTTTTTGTCGCACAACAGCGCGGGAAAAGAAGGACGTGTGAAGACTTGATAGTACACCACCTGAATGCTAACAATATTTCGTCTAAGCCCAAAGCCCAAATCCCCCAAAACACCTCAAATCCCCGCCCCCCCCCTGCCCCCCACACACAGTACCTGTCTATATGGCAAAGACAGAGCAGAAGTTTGAGTGAGCAATAAATGGATGCTGACCAGTGACTGTCTGGAAAGCCAGCAGTTCGATGTCCTCTCCCCCGGAGTTGGCAGAGCTGTTGTACTGGGTCAGGGCACTGCTGTACTCCTGGTCGCTCCCCTTCATCTCCTCCACTGACATGGTGTCTGGTAGAGGGGAGGAGGAACACACCCACATGATGGGGAGGGCAGGGGTGTGGACGCATGGATGGATGGATGGATGGATGGATGGATGGATGGATGGATGGGTGATGGTTGGGTGATTGGTGGGGGGGTGGATGTTGGATGGATGGATGGATGGATGGATGGATAGATGGTTGGTGGATGAGAGGTGGACGGACAGATGGTTGGATGGAAGGAAGGGTAGATGGATGGTGTTCAATCAGGAAGTAAATCTTTCTTGGGTTGCATTTCAGACTCAAATAACCTAGGGATGACAGTTGGGGGAATAACTGGAACTATAACAGTAAACCCCTAAAGAGGGTGCTCTTTTATTACTGTTAATAGTGACTTGTTAATATAGACTCTTAAGAACAAATTCAAGGCGTAATGTTTTGGTTTCATAGTCACCTCGCTCCTCCTCCCTCTTGGCCTTTTCATTCTCCTCCTTCTCCTCTGGCTCCTCCTTGAGCTTGGGCATGTTGACCTTCTGCTTGCTCTCCACCACTGCCTTGGACATGAGCTCAAACACGTTGTTCAGATGGAAGTAGATCTGGGGGGGGCAGACCACCGTGGTCCTCAGATGATAATCAAACACCACCAGCAGCCATGTTTGTGAGTCTCATGTGGAAACAATAGCATGTGTTCCTTTTGCGGCCTTGAGGTAGATGTGGTAATTCTATGGTTAGGACCTCAGTGGCTAGTTCATCTTGTATTTTGTATGTATTTTGTGTAGTCCTGGTTGACAATTTTCGTAAATTTAACAGCTACTGCATGTTAATGAGTTTTTGTTGTATACAGGTCATTCAAGTCCTGCCCTTAATGTGCAAAATATGGATTGTTTTTCCTGCCGGTGGCAAAATTCGCAAAAAATGGCGATGCTACTTAGAATACAAATCTACACCCATAATTACAATGTGTATACTAATGAGAAGATAAGTAAGTATTAAGTCAGAGTAAGATTAGATTACAGGAAACTAGGTATTTATGTGTCAATAGGTAATCATGCAGACATGGTATTAAGGCTAGTCTAACAACCCTTATCCTGCCATAGTCAGCCAGTCAATATGGTCAGTCAGTCAGCCCTCAGCCAGCTAGTATCTCATTCTGCCTGTCAGTGAGCTAGCCAGTTAGTAAGCCAGTCAGTAAAATCAGGTGAGTGCAAAGACCAGCCATCAGTCGGAGAGATCCCAGCCCCCCCCCAACCAGGACTCACATTGTCCCAGCTGAACTCCAGCATGGGCCGGACCAGTGTGAACTCCTCGTTGACCTTCTTGCCCTGGAGGTCAGAGAAGACCTCCTTGAGGCCGTCTCCGATGCGGTACATTGTCATGTCGCGGCGGAAGATGACACTGAATGGGAACATGTCGAAGAAGATGCCGCGCTTCATTGGCAGCTTCTCGTAGCCCGGCGCCGTCTTCTGCTGGGGCATGCGGTGCTTGAAGGCTGCGTTGTCGAAGTTCATCTTGTACACCTGAATGGAAACCAAAGAACACAGGCTGCTATGGTTCTCTTTGTTTGGGTTCATGCTCATGTTTTTAGACCTGGCCCCTTTGTCTGATTCTCTCTTTACTGAAAGTGTTCATTTTTTTTTTTTTTATATTACAACAAGACACTATTCATAAAATATTTATTATATATTATACATATTTTTTCTTCTTCAAAGTCACTATGTGAGTTGTTTGTTTGTTAGCGGGCTTTATATATAGCTGTGATATTTTCCAATATCAAACCAATACGCTTTCACTTTTCTCATTTTATATTCATCCTTCAGAGACAATGACAATTTTGTTGTTGCATTTTTGTTGTTGACATTAATCGCGTTGACATTTTTCTTGTAGACTAAAATAAAGTGCGTTGTTGTTTGGAAGGACATAATTGTATTATTTTTGAAGAGCATTTGAAGAGACCTATTAATCAAACCAACAAGATACCTATGAATCAAACCAACAACTCTTTCTGTGTACGGTCTCTATGGCGACTAAGGCTGGCATCTGATCACGGGCGGGCGGGGGTCGGCCAGAGGGCAAATACATTGCTGCTGAGAGTGCTGGCGATGACAGCCGACAACATGGCGGCGGTCTTACAGCAGAACGCCCGGTCTGTGGATTATACTTCCATCTCCAGCTCGCTCATCTGCGCACTGAGTCCCTGACCCACAGCCCCATCCTAATAAACACTTATCTCTGTGCAATAAACACTTGGCGCTCTGAGTGTAAACAAAAACTCTGCCGGGGAGGCGGTCTGGATATTACAGCCTTGATGGAGACGTAAACTGGGTCAAGGGGACGGGCGTCAGCTGAGAGCCTGGCTGGGAGCCGCCTCAAACTCTTGACCCACACGCTTCATACGCACGTACTACGTATGTCATCTTCTCCGTCTCCTCCTTGGAAAGGATCTCCACCTCGATGTCAGTGTTGTAGAACTGCCGGCCCACCTGAGAGAGCTGGCCTGTGGGGGTGAGGGGGGTGCGGGGGGGGGAACATCAGTAATTAACTGGTGAAGGATAGCATAGGGTTCTCTCGTGAAGGATTATGGGTGATGTGGTAGTTAATGGGTGGCTTTGGAAGTAGAGCCAGGGTTGTGAGTGCTGCGTCGTATCATATAACCTTGGACGTCCAATCCCAAACAAATCCACAGGGCTGACCTAGTTGCCAATCGCCGTTCTCATGTTGAGATAATTACTTGTCGTGTTGGATTAATCCGGGTTGATGCAGTGGTGATAACTGCATTCTGTGTCAAGGGCCTATTTCCAAAATATTTGCTTGCTTTAGGGGGTGGGAGCACGCCAAATGTGGTGTCCAATATTTATCAGAACACTTTGTGTTCATATGCTGAATCCGACAACATGGTGTTCTGTATCATTCTAGAAAAATGACAGACTGTGAAATACCTAATTTCCCTTTATATCAAAAATATTACCATTCCACATAAATATGTATCAGCTCCTCTAGCCAGTTTATTGCTATGTGACTTTCACATCGTGATAGTAATGCAAGGTCAAACCGTAATGTAGAAAGTATTCCATGCTCATAATGTACTATCAGGATGTCGTTTATGAGTCAAGGCTTGTGCCAAACTTTTAGTGATACAACGATTGTTAACTCATTTATAGATAAACATAATGTCGATGTAGTTGTATTCTGTGATTTATTGTGTTGGTTAAACCATAAAGGCTTGTTTGATTTTCCCATTAGGCATTCCCCATGAGGCCTTTTTTTACGATGTTTGGTTCACCAAACAAAACCCAGGGTAAACGCTTACAGAACCAAATGGTAATGCAACAAACTATAAACCTCACCCCTGAATTGGACATATTCTGACGAAGTATAGGTTTGAATGGTCCCTCATAAAAACTGAAACATCTTGAACCTTCTACCTATACTGAACCATGTCTAGGGCCATAACCATCACTAACCTACCCAAACAACCTTAACCTTTTGAACACTTCCGTCCTCACTCTAAAATCAAACCCAAACCTTGTCAAACTTAGTTATCATGGGAGAGAGCCGCCCTAGTGTCCAGTCGTATGAGGTCCACTAGCTCACACCAGTAGCTCCTCGCCGGTAGCCCGCCGTGTGCGGTTACCTTTGACGAACTGAGTGAAGCCCTTGCGGGTGCTGCGATAGTGGAGTGTGAGACTGGTCTCACACTCCTCCTCCACGCAGAAGCTGGGCGGCTGCACCTTGGGGAAGGAGAAGCGGAAGTACTCGTGGAGGTTGTCCAGCTCATTGATGAAGTCGCGCACGTTGCGTCCCAGCACCTGCAACAGATCCATCATGGCCGCCTGATTACAGTGTTCGAGGCGTGGCGCGGGAGAAAAACCCTCACCGTGGTCCGTAAAGCATGGTAATGGTTACAATGCACTATATGTATCTCCTCCGTGGGGAGAGCAGTGTACAGAGAGAGAGAGAGAGAGAGAGAGAGAGAGAGAGAGAGAGAGAGAGAGAGAGAGAGAGAATAGATTGAATTAAATAACACAAATTAAATCGTACCTCAAAACTGAGTTCTCGGTGATAAACTACTTTGTGTGAAGGTTCATTGTATTTGGTAGCATGGTGGAGATAGGCTTGGTGGTGGTGTGTAACTTTTTTTTGGGGGGGGGGGGGGGGGGGGGGGGGGGTCACCTTTAGAATCCTCTCGTAGCCATAGTTACCGATCCTTTTGACCATGTAGACCCCGAAGGCGTACATGAGCTCATCATGAGTCTTCCCCAGCACCTCTCCAGCTGCCTTGGCCAACCGCAATATCAGATTGTCGCTTGAGAGAGAGAAATATTCACACTCAACTGTCAACCCCGAAGGTTCATGAATGAGGCCAAGATGGAACGTAATTAGCAACCTGAATTGATTGTTTATGATTCGTCAGACTATTGTATTTAATGGAGGGTCCAACTAAAAGGGAAATATTAGGAAATCTTCTAGCCCGCTGATCTCTAATGGCCGGTTCAGACTACACGATTCTCAGACATTCCTCGAAGATTTAACATGTCACACTATACGATCTCAGAGCCAGGAAATCGGGCCTTGTCTCGTCGTAAGACTGGCCACACTACAAGATTCGTGGGTGCGATGCTCTCTACTTTGTATCATTCACGTTTGCAAGATATTTTGAAAATCTAAGATTTAGAACTAACAAAAATGCTTTTTACATTTTTGTCATAAAGGTTCCAGTAGTTTTTATATCTGCTCAATGCGGCAATTCAATTCCTCACAGTAGTTGCGTTGCGCGTGACATGAACTATACAAAGTAGACGCAGCAACAACGTAGCCTAGCAACAAAGCGTCAACAATGGATCCTGAGTACCTAGCACTAGGCATTATGCTGGCGGTCCTCTGCACAGAGACGGAATGGAAGAAAAAGAAGAAAAGATTGTGGACTCGTTCTTGGGTTGAAAATGCAGGGACTATGCTGCCACATTTCCACCAAAGTTGTCTCCATTATATTGCTCCATTTTCTATCGTTTTCTTTATTAGCATTCTTCTTGTTATTGATCGCATTCATTTTTGCAGTAGTTACTCCTACTCAGCGTACTGCAGTGAAGTCAGTTGGTAAACACTGCGCGTGAGCTCCAGCTGTTCGCGGGCTTCCCTCACGCAACTGGGGGCGTGGTTCCCTCATGTCAACAATGGATACGTCATGCGATTCCCCAAAGGATTCTGACATGCCAAACTTTTCGTTGTGGGGTTTTCGAACGTCGCAGACGAAAGCATCGCAGATCGCAAGCATGTCACATTACAAGACCTCGTCTCGTCGCCGACCCGTCAAAATCGTGTAAGATTCGCAAATTTGTCTGCGACGAAAGAATCGGGGCAAAATCGGGCTGAAATCGTGTAGTCTGAACGGGCCATTATGCCGCTTTTCCACTGCATGGTACCAGCTCGACTCGACTCGACTCGACTCGACTCGACTCGACTCAGCTCGCATTTTTGGCGTTTCCACCGCGAAAACATGGTATCTGGTACCTGAAGTGGCTGCTTTTTTTAGTACCACCTCGCTCTAGGTTCCAAGCGAGCTGAGCCGATGCTAAAAGGTGACGTCGGCAGACGGCCGGCCACTGATTGGCCAGAGAGTGTGACGAATTCACGAGAGCGACATGGCAACCATGCTGGTAACAGCCATAGCAGCGCCGCAGCCAACATATTCCACTTCTTCAACTTCTTCAACATGCCAGCTAATAATACAAACACGAATACCATCGCATCGATGTCCTCCATTGTTGTTATGTGGGTTCTGTCCATGTGTGGGTTGCGTAGGTGTTGTTTGCGTCGCGTACAAAAATACGTCACGGCCCTTTCGCACAGCCGACCCCGCCCACGTCCAGGAGGTACTATTTGCAGTGGAAAACTACCCGTGCTGCTACCGTGTCGAGTCGTGTCGAGCTACATGTGCGGTGGAAAAGCGGCATTAGACAGCTCCCCCCCTTCCCCCCCGAATTGACAGGCCTTGAAAAAAAACGTTGAAAAAGAAACAGTTGGCCCTTACTTGTACATCTGGTGCCGGACAAACTTGAGGTGGGGGATTTCCGCTCGCGCCTCGATCAGCCTCCATACGTCCTCTCCGTAGGATTCGTTGATGTAATCGTTCACGGCTTCTAAGTACAGGCCGTACATCTTAAGGGGGCTTGGGACCTCCATTATACCCCCGATAACAGCTTAGCTGGGAACACAGGGAAAAAAACGACAAGGTACAAGCTATAAACAAGCTGCTAACTAGTGGAGAGGTTTTAATGACTAACTAACAAGTAATTAACGAGTTAAGTGGATAACTAGATATTAATACGTTATTAACTACTTATTAATAAGTTATAAACTGTACAGTAAAGGGGCAAAAACTGATGATCTGGGCATATATATATAACACAAGGTTTTGGAATAAGACGGTGTCCCTTTGGTTGTGGTGGCATAAAATATGCTCCTGTAATTATCTCAACCAACTAAAGAGTATTCATTGATTTTTGTTCGCCCCTTAAATTACCTTTCCATTATAAATATTGAGATAAGTTATGGGGCTCTAATCGAAGTGTTGATAAGCATGACTGACACCACTTTCATTATTTTCGACTAGCTGCAATACTGTGGAACTACTGACTTTTCCAGTCCCTGACTCGCCAGGAAAAAGATTATTCTCCTTTTACCTGTTTCACACATAACCTCATGAAACCTCATGAACCCTCTACAGACCACTACCAGATCAACTACATCTGTATGAACGTCAAGGAACATGGTAGAGATCAGGGCTCTGAAACAACCCTATAGTTAGCACTATCCTCAGGGTATGGGCTTGAGTGTATGACTCCCAGCCCAAGTGTTCTGATTTCGGACCCACATGGCCGTTTTCTGCCCGTAGGCATCCTCCAGCAAGATGCCTCATGTTAAGATCAATTTGAGTAAAAGCATCTGCTCCACATCTAAATAGTTAAATATTTAAAAACATTGTTGAAAGAGCTGCTTCCCTCCCACAGCTGCCAGCTAGACCCATTGCTAAGCCCTCCCCGCCAAATACGACTGGCTAAAACAGCACACACAAATCAAGCCACACATTAAAGCTTTTTCTGTCTCCCAACATCCCATTGTTGACCATACACCCAAACACATCTCCCTCCCGGTATGGTAATATTTTAAAGTTAAAAGGCGATCTGAAGCAACACGCCAGGCATAAAGAGTTGTCCTTACCTGCAGTCCTTCAGTACAATGTAGTCCTGCAACACCGACTGTGCCCTGTCTAGCTCCGGCCCCTGGCTTCCCACCAAGGGCCGCCACCTGCAGCTGACAGGGGCCCCTCTCCTCTGACACTTGGTTGTCAGGTCAATGGGCGGCCGGGGGCCAAAATAGCAGTGGCCCGGGCGTGTTTCTGGCAGGTACCAAATAGAAGATTGTGCCCGTGGAAAGAAAAAGGATCTACTGTCACTTTATAGATCGTGTGGCATATTGGTTCTGCCTGTGGCCAATTTATTGTTTTAAAAATAAATTGACTAGATCTTTTTTTGTTTTTTTAGGACGACTTGGATGTCCTGTAAAAACAAGGAAACGATGTGACGAGTTGTTATCACCGATTTTTTCATTCAGCAACCCATCAAGGTTTCCCGTTTTCCCCTGCACAGCTATGAATTAGCATAATTAAAACCAGGTGCATTGTTAACTGACAGTTTTCCAATGTTTGTCATTTTACTTTAGTGCCTTTTGTTTTTGCATATTATTATTATTATTATTTACACGCATGGTTTAGATATTTTCTGGAAATAATTTTGGTCTCTTGTGAAGCCTGTAACGGGGGAAAAAAATGAAAAACTTTTAATTGAAACACATTCGTAACACAAATAGCTTTTTTTCACACTACAAATCTTGGTGCTAATGTTCCAGCTCTGATCATGTGTTTGGTACACATTGTTCACAGCCTAATGCTTGCCAAGCATGCCAACTTGTCATTTATCAGTAGGATTTGTAAACAGCTTTTTTTTCATCTCTGACAGAAGTACAATTGTTGGTTGCAGGCTAGGCTACTCTGACAAGTAAAAAAAAGGGTAAACTCCACCGAATAAACGAATGCCACACAGTTAATGGCCACAGCCATTTGCGCCGGTAACAATGAGCCACTGGCAATCACACGGCGAGGAGAGGAGGAAATGCAGTAAATCAACCATAACATTCAGTCAGTCTGGTTCACTGGCCTGGCCGCCACCCAGTCCCTTTCTAACTCCATCCACTAGGGAGCACTGTTATAACACTGTCGATCCGCTCCGTCACCTTGTGCTATCAGGGAGACGGTGGGGCGGGAGAGCATTAATCAAATGACACAAATAGACCTCCTGCCAAACAGCCACTCGCAAAATTTAAACCATGTCAGGTGACCGTGATCAGGCTGTGAATGTTGTGGGAACTATTATTTCTGTCCTACATAAACTCCACCCGGTTCTCCAGGCTGATGTCCTCTTTGGGCCATTAGATAGAAAAACGTGAGTCAGGCGTAGACGCGGACCTGTTCTCCCTCTTTATGGCACATTACACTCCCTTCCCCTTTCCCGCTTTTCCTTTAGTACCCCGGCGCAGCGGCGTTGGCCTATTTGCCGGTACCTTCCGTCTCATGGCCCAGCAGTTCAGCTGTGCGGAGCCACGGCCCGGGAGGTCTGCGGCTCTCCCCGCAACAGAAAAGGCAGATAACAATGTGCTGATGGGGCCAACCACAGGGTCCACACACACACACACACACACACACACACACTCTCTCTCTCTCTCTCTCTCTCTCTCTCTCTCTCTCTCTCTCTCTCTCTCTCTCTCTCTCTCTCTCTCTCTCTCTCTCTCTCTCTCTCTCTCTCTCTCTCTCTCTCTCTCTCTTTCTCTCTGTCTCTCTCTCTCTCTCTCTCTCTCTCTCTCTCTCTCTCTCTCTCTCTCTCTCTCTCTCTCTCACAAACACACATACACACAGACGAACACGCCTCCGGGTCTTTCATTAGAAACTACATGACTCATCCTCTTCCTACTACACCTACATTACACCCTCCTTCATTCCTGTTCTCCCAGACGGAAGAAGAGAGGGAGGGAGGGTGAGAGAGAGATAGGGAGGGGGAGTTTTGGAGGGAGAGGGAGAGAGAGAAAGGGAGGGAGGGAGGTGGAAGGGAGGGAGAGAGAGAGGGAGGTGGGAGGGGGAGAGAGAGGGAGAGCAGGAGGGACTTTTTTCTTTGGAAGAAGTCGTCCTTCTAATTCAGTCGGAGAGGGCAGAGTCGCTCTATGCTATCTTTTGATAGTAACACCACAGCCAACCATGGCAGTCACAAAAATAGTATGGACAGTCGGACACTCACACACACACACACACACACACACACACACACACACACACACACACACACACACACACACACACACACACACACACACACACACACACACACACACACACACACACAAACACACCCACACATACCCTCCCTGACCCACACCCACTCCCACACTCACTCCCAAACCAGGCAAGTGTATGTTTTCATTATATCTATGACTTGTTATCTTGAAAAGGAGTTAGGGAGGTTTAGCCAGCTTTGCAGGGGGATGATGGAAATCTCCAGGGAGCAGCGGTTGGAGGGGGGGGGGGGGAGGGTGCCACTCTCTCTCTCTCTCTCTCTCTCTCTCTCTCTCTCTCTCTCTCTCTCTCTCTCTTTCTGGAAGATGACACAGAATACTTTAATGTTTTTTATGGGTTGTTAAGTTATCCAAAATCACATAACGCATTATTTACCCCACACTGCAAAAGACCACAATGATCTCTCTCTCTCTCTCTCTCTCTCTCTCTCTCTCTCTCTCTCTCTCTCTCTCTCTCTCTCTCTCTCTCTCTCTCTCTCTCTCTCTCTCTCTCTCTCTCTCTCTCTCTCTCTCTCCCCCTCCCTCCAGGCAGAGAAATGAGAAGGTTCGGAGGGAAGGACAGAGCTGATAATATGTTTAGAATCTGCAAAATGAACAAAGGAAAATAAGCAGGCAGGGTACTCTTGCCAGGTGGAAAGGTGCCTGGGATCGATACCCAAAAGTCCATCTGAACCACCATAACCAGTAGGTTTCCTTGAGCTCAGACGCCCTATAACCCCTACCTGCTCCTCAACACCTATACAGAGACATCAGCATGTTACGCATGTACCGTCGTGACTGGGGGGACATTATACATGATACAGCAGGAGGACTTTTTGGGTTCTTTGTGGGCAGCCTGCTGCTGATAAATGTGTAAATCTCAGCCAGGTAACAGAATCGTGACGGAAGAGCGGCTCTGCGGATGAGTCCTGGCGTGTCGCAGATAGAGAGAGAGAGGGGAGAGACCGATAGAGGGAGGGAGAGAGAGAGAGAGAGAGAGAGAGAGAGAGAGAGAGAGGGGAGAGACCGATAGAGGGAGAGAGAGAGAGAGAGGGTCCCTCAGCCCCCACATCTCTGTGGCTCCTACCACTGAATACTTAATAGGAGTCTATCTATTCCCCTGCTGCCTATCTCTAAATCCCATTCTCTCGCTCTCTTTCTCTCTCTCCCACACACACACACATACATACAGACTCTCTCTCTCACACACATATGCACACAACAATGTGCTATATTTTGTTTCCCCATGCAGTCCCATGATGCCCGGCTCTTATTGGTTTTACAGTAGGCACAGCAGCAGCAGGGCCGGGCTGGAGCACCGCGCAGGCTGAATGCTAACCACGTTAGCGATGGGTGCGGGGGCGGTGGCGGGGGAACTTAATATGGCTTGCGGCCCCCTTGGTCTCCCCCAAACACTACCCTCCACCTCCCTTTTCTCTTTCTCGCCCTCCCTCTCTCTCTCTCTCTCTCTCTCTCTCTCTCTCTCTCTCTCTCTCTCTCTCTCTCTCTCTCTCTCTCTCTCTCTCTCTCTCTCTCTCTCTCTCTCTCTCTCTCTCTCTCTCTCTCTCCAAGTGTCTATTCAGCCTCCACCCTGTGCATCTCAATTTACTCAACATCTCTCTCTCTCTCTCTCTCTTTCACTATCCCCAACTCTTCAATATCTTCATAAACCCCTCTCTCTGTCTCTCATTCCCTCTCTATCTGCATCTCTATCCCAACTCTTTAACATATTTTTCACCACCTCCTTTTCTCTCTCTCTCTCTCTCTCTCTCTCTCTCTCTCTCTCTCTCTCTCTCTCTCTCTCTCTCTCTCTCTCTCTCTCTCTCTCTCTCTCTATCTCTCTCTCTCATTCTTTCTCTATCTGCAGAGGCATTCAGTTCCATCCTCTACTACGGGAACAACTCTTATTAACATACATATGTTTTCCCTCTCCGACGCCATCCTGCGCACACAGTGGTGGCTGATAGGGTTGGTCGGAGGAGATATGCTAATAGCGTACACACGCGGCGCTAAACGAAGCCGTGCCGACTCAGGCTTTGTGTATCGGCCCTAATTGAATCCTCTTCTGGACGTCTGAGAAAAAAGGGCTGCATCGCCGGCGTAGAGGTCGGCAGTTACTTCCTCTCCCATTAAGACGCGTACGCGGCTGAGGTCGGCCAGCTAATAGCAGACCGCCAAAGACGGCTGCGCTTCCGTCATTCTTCCTCACCCCCCCCCCCCCCCCCCCCCCCCCCCAAAGAAAAGAACATGCACCATCCTCCCCCTCCTACCGACGACAGATACACAGGCTTTCGGAGGTGTAAGAATTGTGTCAAACTCCTACAAAGGCGGTTCTGCAACTAGAAATGGGAAAGGGAGGGGGGGCTGAGGATTTTGGGGAGGGAGGGAGTGAGTGATGGGGGAGTGGCTAGAAGGAGGAAGGGAGGGGAGGGTACTTTTCTGAAAGAAAGAAAAATGTGGGATTCCACGGTCGGCATATAAATATTCCATTAACTCCGGCTTTGGCTCCATAACAGTATGGCGGTGCGCTTACGCATTCACCGCCTGGAATATGAAATGAAATTATTACGGAGGATGTGTGTGGGTGGGTGTGTGTGTGTGTGTCTGTGTGTGTGTGTGTGGGGAGATGGAGATGGGGGGGCTGTTGGGGGGTGTCAGGGGGTTAGTGGTGCTGGTGAAATAGCCATTTCCTTTCTTCCAATTTTCTCCTCTTCTCTATTTCGCCCTTTGCCTTATCATGGGTGACACTAATCCAATTTCTGCCCGCCTCGTGACAGCTCTAACGTGGTTTTGTGTACTTTTGTGATTCACCCCCCCACTCCGTGTGTACACACACTCATACACACACACACACACATATACACTCATACACTAACACACACATTCACTCACAGCACGCGCACAAACACTTATATATATATTATATTCACCTATAAAGGTCACATATCCATGTAAAGGATATGTGCAAACACACAAACGCAAAAAAAACACACACAAACACACAAATATATGCTTACATAAACACACATGCACTCTCTATTTAATGGGATATTTTACTCTCTCCAAGTGACAAATGATGCATCAACATTATACTTGCTGATGACACACAGAACGAATTGAGAAAAAACAACAACACAACACGATGTCGTGTAACACACCCCAACACATGACCACATCGGCCTATTTGGTTTATTAGCATTTATGCAGTTAATACGGTCTGCTTAATCCTTTGCCATGTTCAATTCATTTTAATTAGAACATTTCAAAGACATACAGTGGCATTCATACAAATAAGTGTTAAAACGATCTCATTGAACATTAGGCTGATCATGCGGCACAGGAGAACAACAGTGCTGGGGAGTGAGAGGATAATGTGTGTGTTTATGCAAAAACGAAAAGGGCCTGTCGCTACAGGAACAGGGTACATTATTAATGGTGGTGGGTCCTTCACAAAAGGCTTCCAACCGTTTTTCCTCCAGACTGCTTCCCGCCTATGAAGTCGGTTGAGTAATTGATAAACTCATTAACATGTTTGCGATGGACACTGATAATGATGGCCGCGGGCAGACACAGCGGCGCGGAAATCTCACCGTGTTCCCTGGTCACCTTTACTTTGTACCTCCATCATCGTGTTCTTAGCAGGCATCACTCGTTTTATCACTTTGTTTTATCACTCTCTCTCACCGGCTGCTGCTGCTGAGGCGGAGAGGACGTCTTGTAAATGACTTGGAGCGGGAGGAGAGAGTGTCGGAGCTCCGTCTACCTCCTTTTATTTACATTCAATGATACTTTTATATTGGTAAACCTGTGCCGTGTTCCAATATCCATACTATCCGTACTTACTAGCCTAAGTTTGAGTACGTAGGTCTTCAGATCGGGCGAAATAAGTGTACTGAAAGGACCCGGATGGTGTACTCAAAACGGTGAAATTGCGAAGTGTGTGGCGATGTACACTTTTCGTACTCAACAGCAGCCATCTTAGCTACGTAGCGGAAGAGGGCGGAGCCAGGCTGAGCCAAAGTCGGCGCATTTTCCACATAGCCTGCATTAATAGTCATTTTGTAGTTTTTATAGTTTTTATAGCTTTTTATAGCTGCTAGGCGTAAAGAGTTCACCGTTCAAAGCGGGATGATTATTGCGGGGGTGGAGCCGCGGCGGCAGTCGTGATCTTAATTTCTGGTTAGTGCACCACGGAGTATTCGATTTGGAACAACACTGACATCTGAAAATTAGCGCACTTAGTGAGTGCGGATAGTGTACTTCGTTTAAGTGTACTCATGGAAGTATGGAATATCGGAACACGGCACAAGACTAGCCATTCCCAATTCCTAAGTGAAAGCCCCGCCCACCACCAATCATAATTAGCTGGTCCATAACACTTGCAAGTTCTTGCAACGAGCAAGCAAAGCAAGTGGGGGAGTGTGGAGAAGCCAAACAAAACAAAAACAATTCAATTAATCTATAACAATATTTATTAAATGTAACCAACAATTAATTTGAGGTTTATCTGCTGGGATTCTAATCTGTTCTTCGGCCTTTGGGCCAGGTTATTTTCAAACTTTGAAGTAAATGTTTGGAGTAAAAAGAACATGAAAAACATATGAAAACAACGTTTTTTTTTTATAAATGTAATCAATGGAATGCATTAACTTTAAATATTGGGAAATGTTGACCTTCCACATTTCACAAATTTCTCAAAAGTCAGGTGCTGTATATTTATTATTAAAATCAAAAGAGAATGAAAAGGTTAATTAAAGATTTGTGAATTCCGTTTTTGTTAGTTGTTTGTCAGAAGGACACAGCAGCGAGCATGTGCCAGAGCAGGAACCTTCTAGCAGGGAGGAACATAGGAAATGTCTGTCCTGATAGTCTATGAGTTTGACGCCCAGGTTTTCAAGATTTGAAAAGTTTTGCCCAGTCATTTTAGTAACTTGTCCAACTTCAGCAAGAGCTGAAGGAGGCATTTTCTTATCTGCACGCAATGCAAGGTTGCATAGTAAAAGTGAATGATGGGAGGATATGATGACATTCATGCTCTTTTTTTTGTTTATGAAGGATGCATTTGCCATTGAATTAGAGGTAAACATTAAAGGTAAATGTACTTCGATGCCCCTGTACACACACCTCATCTGTCTGCTTATCTGCACTGCATGCACGTGTGTGTGTGTGTGTGTGTGTGTGTGTGTGTGTGTGTGTGTGTGTGTGTGTGTGTGTGTGTGTGTGTGTGTGTGTGTGTGTGTGTGTGTGTGTGTGTGTGTGTGTGTGTGTGTCAGAAGGTGGCAGTATGTGTGTGTGTGTGTGTGTGTGTGTGTGTGTGTGTGTGTGTGTGTGTGTGTGTGTGTGTGTTTGTGTGTGTGTCTGAGCGAGGCAGTATGTGTGTGTTTGTGTGTGTGTGTGTGTGTGTGTGTGTGTGTGTGTGTGTGTGTGTGTGTGTGTGTGTGTGTGTGTGTGTGTGTGTGTGTGTGTGTCAGAGCGAGGCAGTATGTGTGTGTGTGTGTGTGTGTGTGTGTGTGTGTGTGTGTGTGTGTGTGTGTGTGTGTGTGTGTGTGTGTTTGTGTGTGTGTGTGTGTGTGTGTGTTTGTGTGTGTGATGATTCAGAATAAAGCAACACTCTGATCTAATCAGCTCAAGCAGCGCAGTGTGTGAGTGTGTGTATGTGACGCATATTGTCTCATCAGATAGACCTGGTATGTCCTATGATGAATCATGCACTATAATTCTTCAAATAGGAGCGTAACGTGTTATTTACAGCAGAGCAACAGTAATACTACATTAACAACTTCCCATGCAGTATTTACAGCATTAACCGTCCAGTTTCATGTCCAGGAACCAATGTGGTGGAAAGTACATTAATACTTATTTATTATTCATAGTAAATACATACTTTAATACTTCTCCACACTTTTCCCGCAGTAAAAAATAAGTCAAGGGTGAAAAGAACAAGGTGATCTATTTAATTGGTTTGCATACTCGGTTTAATGGGTGAATGAAATGAAAAATTTTGTCCCATGATGTCGTCATGTGTCTTGGGGCTTTCCAAATGGCCCCGAGTGATATGATAATTAGACCCCCCTCTGCTGGCTACAGTGGGCTATTGCACGCTCTTTGACAGGTGTTGGATGGGAACAGCGGCTGGTCCTCCTCAAGCCAAGGGCACCGGCCTTGGAGGCCACAAGGCATGGAGTGGGCCCAGATCCATGGTCCTTTTTTAGACTGGAACAATTGATAAAAGATTAATACATTTCCCAGTGGCCCTTGGGAACCACATGTTGAGCCCCATGTCCTTGAAACAATTATGTGACATGACTTTAAAGTTCAGTGCCTTAAAAGGAACACACACTGGACACAGTACACATTACTACTGAGGCTGATACTGAGGTAGATGGCTGGTGCTTTGATGATCCCCTGGATGTTTTGATCGCTATCATGTTGATGAAACATGAATATCCAAATCAAGGCATGAGATGGAGCGAGCAGGAAAGTGTAGTAGTGGTTATCGTGTTAGTTGGAAGGTACTGGGTTCGATGCCCATCTCCAGCCTTAATGTCAGCATCCTTGAGGAAGATGACTTAAACCAGGAACAGCTTCTTAATTAAATGTATTTAAATCGCTCTAATTAGCTTTTGTATAAAAGAGTCAGCCAAATGTAAATATGGACTCAAGTTAGCTACATCAAACGGTTTGGTTAAATACCCGTGATTGGACAACGGTTCAAGTGTCTGTGCTTCCTGCTTATTATGTGCATGTATTATTGATGCCGCCCATGCCGCCATGGTGAGTGATCAGACTGATGTATTTGGCGGGGGGATCTCTGAACATGTGTTGCTGGGCTGCGCCCGAGCCAACCGGGTTGGGAAGACTTACCAGGAGCCTTTGCAGAGGGGACAAAATGGAGAGCAGATTGTGGCTCCTGTCTGTACTGCTGGTTAATGAGCTGTGTGCCAAGCTGCCAAGCTGCCACTCTGAGCAGCCCGCATCCTGTGAACCTGTTCTGGGTTCAGTCATTAGGTTAACCTTCAGATGTACTGGGCCCAAGGCAAAACCAATTCCTCGTGTCGGATTAATGAAACATTGTCTTACCTTGTTATGTTGTTAATTACTTCTATATCTTTCTGCAGGCAATTATGTCTGTTATTTATTTTGATGTAAATAATTGAAATATGTTTTTTTTTTTACACATGTAAACATTGTTTTAATGCATTATCCCATAGCTAGCATGCGGAACCATATCTTTAAGTCTAGCTACCATTATTATTTAATACATTTAAAAATGCCCCAAGTGGGTATGCACGCATATCAATTAAATATGATGTGCGGTAAGTAGCTCACCAGTTGAGAGTTCGGTGCAGTAACCTTCTGGGGAGGGTCAGTGAGGGGTTAGAATGTGTAGCGACTTTGTATAATCAAAGTCGTAACACATTGCCTTCCCTTCCGTTTAGGTTGCATTAACTTTTAATGCAAAGGGGAGAAAACAACAGACTGAGGGAAGGTTAAAACGCTGACAGTGCTCTCACTCTCTCCCCCCCCCCCCCCCCCCCCCCCCCCCCCCCCCCCCACCCCCCCCCCCCCCCCCCCCCCCCCCCCCCCCCCCCCCCCCCCCCCCTCTGTCTGTCTCTCTCTCTCTTTATCTCTCTCTCTCTCTCTCTCTCTCTCTCTCTCTCTCTCTCTCTCTCTCTCTCTCTCTCTCTCTCTCTCTCTCTCTCTTTATCTCTCTCTTTCTCTTTATCTCTCTCTCTCTCTCTCTCTCTCTCTCTCTCTCTCTCTCTCTCTCTCTCTCTCTCTCTCGCTCTCTCTCTCTCTCTCTGTTGTTTTGGGTACCAGCTGGCTTCAGAGGGTAAACATCTGCATCAGTAAGAATCATGTCTGTCATTCGGCCCGCCCCCCCCCCCCCCCCCCCCAGCCTGCAACACATGTGATGCCTTTTATATCCCTCTTCATCCCTTCATCCATCCCTCCCGCCTGTTCTTCATCTCTCCCTCCGTCTCCCTCTCCCCCCCCCTCCTTCCACCCCTCCATATTGATGGTTGGAGCCAGGACCGGTGGTGGTGGTGTTGGAGGTTGGGTGGCAGCTAGTCCTTTAATCCAAGTTCAGGGAGGATCAGTACTCAGGTGGTGTAGATAAGTGATGCACTTAGGAACAATTTTGGGATACGGCTAACAGGAGTCGGGTTGTTGGTTTATCTTGAGTGATGGGCTTTTACGTTGAAAGAAAATGCTGTGTTTTTTTACTTTTCTGCAGGAATAGTGCATTTACCTCGTAGAGTACTCGGCCTCTGTATGATGCATTGTATAAATGGCGTTCTTGTTGGTTTTTTACGGTCGATTTTGTCATAAGTAGAAACTATTTTCCAATTGCATTGCCAATTTGCATATTTTATTGCAAATTGCATAGTGCATAACCATTTGCATAAAGATGCCAAATATCATCCAAATTAGTCACATTATGTAATTCCATTTGAATGAAATTGCCACAAGTAACATAATGTTAACTTGCCTATTTAGCATCATTATGGATCTAATCCCAGTCCAATCATCAAAGTGATCAGTAGTGATCAGACAGGATGCTCTCAGAAGTGGATCAGACCTATTTGTTTTTACATCATTTGCTTTTCTGTACTTTCCCCGCTTCGAAACTACACTGGCATCCTCAGGGGATCCTTAATAGAAATCAAATGGTTCTGCGATGACAATGATTATTCCCAAGAGGCCCCTCAGTCTTCTGTCAAAGTGCCTCAGCCTCCCCCAGCCAGACAGACAGAGGCCCGGAACAAGGACTGTCTGCAGTCTATTGACTGCAGCTAAAGCCAGGAACTAGACAACAACTATCCTGTCAAGTGAACCGCTAATTTACCGCACACACGTCCTCCCTTCTCCCGCTGTCTTTAGTTTTTTTGTCTTTCTCCCCCCTGCCCCTCTCTCTATGTCCATCTCCACCTGTTATCTCTTATAGCCATTATCTCTCCCTCTCCTCCACCACCTCCTCCTCCACCACCTCCTCCTCCATCGTCCCCCTCCATCCAACCATCACGGCAGCCGGTCAGCCAGGACCCTCCTCTACCCTTCGCCTCCCTGGCGTCCTCACATCCAAATCAACCAATCCTCTGGAAGGAGGACAGGGACAGGCCCCCTCCACCTCCTCCTCCACAGCCATCCACCCCCCATCGCGCTCCTCCAGGAGGCTGCCCTGGTGAGATAACCCACCACCTGGATGGGGGTTGAAGGAGGGCTTCCAGCAGGGCTGGAAGTTGCTGGTGTGCGGGAAAGAGCCAGGGAGGAGGAAGGTGGCGGGGTTGGCTGAGAGAGGTCGCTAAGGTAGCTCGCTCCTCCACCCTCCCTGCCATCTGCACCAGATGTCCGCCGTGCGCCAACGGCGGCAGCTATACGTGCCATTGCCTCCTCCTCCTCCTCCTCCTCCTCCTCCTCCCCCGCATTCTCTTCCTCGCGGTCGGAAGCCAGCCTGACACAACCATCTGCGCCTGGGCCTGGCAGCCTGAGCTCCCTGACGAGGTGTCACAGAGGTCCCTGGGGCCGGGTAGGTGGTCCTTATGAAAACGACGGAGGCTCAGCAGTTTGTAGTTCCTCGGCTCTTTAACCCCCCCGAGAGCTGTGAAGAAGGAGGCGGAGTTTAAAAAAAGAAGGTTGTTTGTTGTGGCGGTGCACAGCTGGTGCACTGGTTACACTGCAGGTTATGTCGAGCTGGCCTACTCTGAGCTGGCTGTTTGTAGCTCTGGGATCTGTTGGTGCTGTCTGACTGGGGGAGGGGGGGGGTTCAACATCACCTGTATTCTGCAGCTTTTTTCCCTTTTTGTTCTGTATGTAATCTGATAAGATATTTTTTTCTGTGGAGCCTGAAGATAGACTTATTACATTCCAGCCTGGGGAATATAGATCTATGTTGAGGGTATGTGTTTTTTTTATACTCCCTCATTTCATTTTTCTATCTCTGGAGAGATTGAAGTGTGGTTACACAATCTAGGCCTCAAAAATAGCGAGACAGAGTAATTTTTTTTCCTTGGTAGAAAAAACATAACAAGGTTTGAGGAACAGGTGTGCCATGTGTGGCACATTGTTATTTGAGAAGCGTCTCTGGGAGAAAAGATTACCTT
Organism: Gadus chalcogrammus; assembly: GCF_026213295.1. Classification (NCBI taxonomy): domain Eukaryota; kingdom Metazoa; phylum Chordata; class Actinopteri; order Gadiformes; family Gadidae; genus Gadus; species Gadus chalcogrammus. The sequence continues at coordinate 10,871,280 of NC_079422.1, forward strand.
GATCTTTGATTACACAAACTATCCATCCTAATCAGCTAATAGACCTCCTGTTGTTCCGTTCTCATCCCTCCGCGCCTCTGCATGCCAAACCAATTCATCCCATTTTAAATTGCAGTTTAAACATCAGATAGTCAGGCTGATTTAATGTTACGTGTGAATGTCATCAGAAAAGATGACTAATAATTAATTTTAGGAGACACTCCCTACAAAAATGATATAAAAAAAGGCATTTTTAACAGCGGGGGCCGTTTACATGACTAATGGATGCTATGGTACACTCCCCCACCCTGATGTGTGATTGTAACCAACTAATCCACCATAATGCAGAGATCAGAACGGTGTTGAAACAGAGACATCAAACCAAGGAGGGCTGCTTCACTGTGGAACAAGTTTCCTTTCCTTCATTCGTTTTTGTCAGTTGCCCTCTTTGTACAAATCAAGGCCCCCAAGTGGCTTCACAAGCTTTTACACAGGGAGTGGAAGTACTATTCCACTATCAGTATTCAGAATAGCAGTCAAAGGCTAACTTATAAACTCCCCCATCTACTTTTTTTGCTACAGCACTTAAATGTTGAATTTAGCACATATTTACTCTACTGCTGTGCGCTAACCCCTACGTTGCACTCGAATAGCACTACTACTAAATAAAGAACGAAACCCTCACCTTGTGTTCACATTCAAAGAGCGCCTCTGAGCTCTGGCCAGTACAACTTTCCTGCTTGTTTGAAAACCTCACATTTTGGAAGGCCTCCTTGCTCCAGTATTGATCGCTTTTTGCTTTGATTGTCCTCAGCCGCGCCTGTACGTTGTTTTTGGGAGAAAAAAAGAACATTTATCTGCTAAATGTTATGTTATGTTTCATTTTGGTGGAATCAAATAAAGGCCTGAAGAAACTGCACTCAAAACTGCCAAAACCGCTGTTGGAAACCAATAGCTTGGTCTTTGTCTTCACACACAGATCTGGCAGCCCTGGAAGCAATGGATCCAAAGGAGGATGAGATGCAGTGATTATAGGGCTTTTAGATGGTTACCACAGTAAATGGAAAAGTTATGTGGTGCGGTAAGTTGGTTATAAGCACTTTATAAGTTAGCCATATTCTGATTAAATACTGGCAGGGTGCGGTGAATCAAACGTTTGTATCCCACACTGTCTTTATGGCCCGGCCCGACACTAGCGCAGTCAGCGCTTTCCTTTTTTGTGCCGTTAAAATGTCCGTCTCCAAAAGTTATTAGGTCACTTTTCAGCCTTTAAAGGCAAACAGGGGTGTTTTGTCGAGGGAGTAGAGGACTAATGTTGTTTACAACGCTGCTTCATGTTTTATACAAATGTTCTCTTAGTGTGCAATGCAGGCTAATGCAGAATGCCTGCTGTATTATTATTATTATTATTATTATTATTATTATTATTATTTGTTATAGAAAACCTTATTTAGAAAAAAAACACATCAGAAACTTAATGATTACCAACATGATTTATCCCAACTGGAAAGAGTGCTGGAAAAATCATGAAATTACACATTTCACTTCATAACCTTGGTGATGTATGAGGGAGTGATGTTTTAATACATGTGTGACTGCACTGACAGTAACAAGAAGCCCCCAGCTTGTAAAGGCTTGCCGACCCTTCTTAAGTGTGAGGAGTCATTAGCTGGGTGTTCCTGGGTGACAGCACTCAAGCCAGGCTGCTCTGGCTGTTTCCAACGCTTTCTGGCACCTATTAAGAGAGGTGGTTGTCATGTTCCATAAGCAATGATTCAGAAAAAATAATAAAAAACCATGAGGGCTTTTATACTCATAAAGCTGTCTCAGAGCGCCATATCCTTGGCATTAGGATTGTCTCTGTTTCTTTTTTTTACAATCATTGATTTTTTTTCTCCCCCTGGAAGATGACACAGAATACTTTAATGTTTTTTATGGGTTGTTAAGTTATCCAAAATCACATAACGCATTATTTACCCCACACTGCAAAAGACTACAATGATCTCTCTCTCTCTCTCTCTCTCTCTCTCTCTCTCACACACTCACTCACTCACTCACTCACGCTCACGCTCACGCTCACACACATACACAGACACTCATCTCTATTCACTATTCTGCACGGCCATCTTTTCCCACCTCGAGCTGTGTATGCCTGTGCAAATGTGTCTCCATCTTTAACTTTCTTCCAACAACTTCCTTTTCTTGCCAATCCTTCCCTTAGCCCTCAATCTCTGTGTCTTTATTTCCCTGTCTCTCTCTCTCCCTCTCTGATTTTTTTTTACCAGTTTCTCTCTGTCTCCTGTGCTCTCTCTCCCTCTCTGTATATTAACCAGTTTCTCTCTTTCTCTTGTGCTCTCTCTCTCTGTGTATCTTCTCCTGTCTCTCTCTCAGCCCCTACTGTCTTGGATGCCTCTTTCACCGTCTCTCTCAACCACCCTCCGTCTAATCATCTCCATTCTGCCTTCTTGCTGGAGTGACCTGAGCGTTTCTCAGTATTTAGACTTGTAACGCTATTGATCTGCGTGTAAACAGGACATGGCTGCTCTTCTCCCTCGATGCAATTTCAGCTTAACTCATCCATCAATACTGCCATGCACGCCGGCCACGCACGCTGCCGGGAAACACACACATTGATATTCGGCCTAGGCTAAAAGGACACCCAGACAAACCTATCAAACACACACACACACACACACACACACACACACACACACACACACACACACACACACACACACACACACACACACACACACACACACACACACACACACACACACACACACACACACACACACACAAGCAGGTATGCATGCAGTAAATCACAAAGTGTAAGTATTTACACACACACAAACACACACACACGCACATATACATAAACACACACACACATTCACATAAGCCTGAACACATGCGGCATCTGTATGCATGCCATGCACTAACTCACGAAGACATGTGTGTTCACACACACAAACACACGTACACTCTTAAACGCCCACACGCGCATGCCCGCACACACACTCACACACACACACACACACACACACACACACACACACACCAACCCCTGAAAATAGCCTCTTAAATAACCTGTCCTCTGTGGCCCCCTGTGGAGGAGTCAGCCTGTGTGTTCACCAAACACTCTCCTCCTTTCATTACCTCCTGGCTCTAGGTCAGGACCCTCCTCCAACCCCTCTGCTGTGTTTTCACTTGTTCCCTCCCACCTCACTGGCTGTGGTATAGGCTGTCCTCATCCTACTATAGAGCCGTCGCCATTTTACCTCCATGGGGGATTACCCGTCGATGCTCATGGACAGACATACGATTTTATATCCTTTTAGCTGAATTGCTGGATTACAGTCATTATTCACTCGCTAATACCATGGCGCAACGGCGCATGCATTTGTGCTTTCATGCAGAACTATATGGGGCATTAAATATCTCCCATTATGTATATCCCCCATATTCCCCATTACATCGCCTCCCCAACTCCACGCCAATCGCCACTCCCCGCCTCCACCCACTCTCTCCACACAATCGCTACCTCCACACATGGCCCACATTCTTCCAACTATTTGGATCCTCCTTCCGTCTTTGATCATTTGAGCCAAGATGAGACTCGCAGGTTTTACGCTGGTATCGATATGCATGTGTGTAAAGATATCAGTATAGCGAATGCAGATAGTGTGCAAAGGTACCAGGAGAGCCCTGGTACCCAATAGACAGTGTGTAAAGGTACCAGGAGAGCCCTGCTCCCCAGTATGCAGTGTGTAAAGATACCAGTATAGTTCTGGTTCCCAACATTCAGTTTGTAAAAATACAGCAGAGTTATGTCTTGGACCATGAGGGCTGCTGTTGGTTTCGTAATGGGGGCCGCAGCGACACTCCTGGGGGGAGAAGGCAACTCGCTGACCACCATCTATTATGAATCGCCTAATCAAAGTGGGGGTCATTGCTGTTTGTCTTTTCTATGGGACCCCCCACCAGTTGGTGGGAGGCGGTTGACGGCTTTACAGTGCTATTTTCTGAGGTGTGGGTGCAGGAAACGGCCATTCCCATTACATTAGATTGAGTTGTTATTTGTTGTGGTTGTTGTTGAGGTCTTTTTTGGCAAAGTACTGTTGCTCTGTACCATGAAGCACTCCATTTGAGGCAATAAAAGAAAACACAATAACAACGGTGGGTAAAGTTTCACCGTGTAGGGGAGTGTGACCAGAGACAAGAGAGGTAGTTCCTACAACATCAAATTCTGAGTGCAATGTAATTGGATTGACACTGTTGTACCACAACCATGAGGAGAATAAGCACGTAGAGAGACTTTGGAGATAAATGGATGGATGAATAGATGGGTGACATGATTAATGGAAACAATCACAGATGGATAGATGCACAGATGGATGAGTAAGAGGATGAATTAATTAATTAATAGATGGCAGGATATTTTAATTGATAAATCCCCAGATGTGAACCGATCAATGGATGGAAAGGATGGAGGGATTCCATAATTTATGGATGGAAGGAAGACTGGATGGATGGATAAACAGATTAATTCAGGGATAGATGGCGGCTGAGATACAAGGGAATGGATGGGTGGATGAATTGATACATTCACAGATGGATGCATGGATTGAGATTGTTGCATTATTTCATCACCAAAGCAACTCCGGTGCCGATCTGGGCTGCGAGAGCATCGTTCAGTCCAAGGAGTTGCAGGCCTGAATTTACATTCCCTGTTGAATACTAAACAACCCACCGAGAATACATTAATAATGTATCCCTGAAACGTAATAACCTAATGACGGACGACTGATTGATGATGTCTATTAAGTTATCATCTTGTCTCTAAATTATTATCTGTTTACTACCAACCGGCGTCACCAAATTACCGCTCACCACAGCGGTTCATCAAGGCAAGCGAAGGCTTTATTATTGTGAAGAATTAGCCTTTTCACCCTGCCCAAGAAAATCCATGTGATTTACAGGACTGTATTCTATTATTTACAAAGAACCAACCATTATTCACCAGTAAATGTCATGGGAGTGTAACTGATTATATTTATCTATTTGAAACAACAACAGAAGAAATCCAAAACTATGTAAGCAGTCTCCATCAACCCAAGGGCAAGGCATGGAGCCGTGCAAACAAGTTCTCTCGATGATAACGTTTCACCAGGTCAATTCCTAAAGCTCAAAGCCACTTTGAGAGATTGGCAAACGGCTCCTTTACAGTGACTCGCCTGAGGAAAGGTTGATTCTGCACTCTGATCTTTTATTACAATGTTAAGCATTCCTGCCCCCATCCGGGAATATACATCCAACGAAAATGCCTGGAAAATGATTGTTCTTCTGATTATTACTTTCAGGTTTTTCTTTCTCCAATATTCTGCCGTTAGGCTTATTTATGGACGTTTTCTTCCCCGTTTAATATGAGTTTTGGTTCCTTGAAAGACAAGTCATAAGCCGCAGCTACAGGTATAATACCGCTCCCTCTGGTGCATAGATAGCACACTCTGGTCATAACCTTTATGCTTCCTCCGATGGCGGTGCCTGATCGATGCGTTAATAGCACGCGGCGAAAAAACATAAGGGCAGGAAGTCACAGTCCACCTGCCTCTGACCTTTCTCATGAAGAGAAAAGACATGATACAAGAGTTCCTCCATCTTGTGGCCCCTTCCACAACACAACACGCATCCCCATCAGACCCAGCAGAGGTGGGAAACCGGAGAGGAGCACTACACCTCAAATGGACAAGACTACAAAGCAGAAAGAGTGCAAGGTGTCATAGAGCAGACGCTTTGTTAAACCGATGTGTTGGCTGGGGGAAGGGGATGTACGGGGCTGTCCGATGCCATTAATATTTGATTGATACCACTGGAGTTGACCTTTAAGATATCCCGCTACTGAGTATTCTCAACCTTTTCTTCCTCCCTGGGTTCTCCTCAGGAACTCAGCCTCCATTTTTCAGATGAGGTCCGCCACACATGATAAACACTTCCATATGTAAAGGTCTGATCTATACGTTTCAATTAAACAGGGGACACAAGGACACTTCGACGGAGGCATTGAAGCCTCGCGCAAGGGGAAAACGTGATCTTAAACCTTCAGGAACATATATACTGCAGGTTTCTGACAACAAGGCATTCCTACGGCTAGCACTGCGTTTTGTGACAGTGTTTAAAACCCAAAATACTGAAGTATTTTGGTCAAATACACAAGCCAAGTAAGAAAAAAGGCAGAGCACTCAAAAGGAGCACAAATCCATAATTGCATTAAAGCGCAGCAGTGAAACAACCACATCAATTGGCTTTATTCATGTGGATATATATTCTATCAATAACAGTGTTATTTCTTTATTACATTATTATAATTCTGTCATGAAGTCAGCCTACAGTGTCTGGCAGCTAAATGTCATTTTTGTCTGCATATTGGGTAAGTGGTTAACGGTTCAGGAGGAATTCAGTCTCTCCGCAGACCTTTCCGCATGCTCTGTGGGGACACGGAGGCAACCAAGTATTCCACTGTTTGATTAGTCCATCCTGCCCCGGGCCAGGTGACCAATTTACCAAAGCACAGAGTCACCAGCTAACTGTGGTTACCCTTAATCAACCCACAACCTCCAAGAGGCCTCTGATGAGTAAAGTTTTGCGAAGAGATTGCTTTTCTCAAGGGGAGGTTGGAGCAGTGAAGCCCCTATCTGTTCAATGGATTTTAATGTCACATTGTAGGTGAGAATGCTTTCACCTTTAATGTGTCATGACTCATGATGGTTAAAAATACAGTTCACCAATATTCTAAGGCTTTAAAAAACGTTGTTTAAAGAGTACCACGAACATCACTTTGTAATTTTCTTCTTTGTGGGAAACATGTAAGACCAAGCCATCAATATGAGGGTCAGCCACGTTGCAGGGTCTGACGATAGTATGTGGCTCAAGGGCACAGCAGGAGTATTAAAGGGTCTTTCTTATATTTTGTGTGGATTTTTCTTCTGCATCAATCTTCATATGAATGGTTGGTGGTACCAATGGTGTAGACTAGTGAATAATAACTTGTTCATATTATATTGTACAGTGATCAGTGTTTACTTTACATTCATCTAACAGCTCACATGAAGGCCTGTTGGGAGAAGCTCACATAAACAAGCAGAACTATTGCACTCTTGTGCACAGTTTGAACCCAGGACCTTCTAGCTGTTAGCCACCAACTGAGCAATAAATCAATAAAAGCAGTAGAAAAACAGCAGTAGACGTGCTTGTTATTTGTTGCTCTACAGTTCATGGTGAACAGTTATTTATTTATTTATTGCAATAATCAGTATAAGACCATTAGCTAACCTATCTATATGATTGGGTCAAAGACTGTTGCAAGAGATAACATGATTGCAATGATGCTTTGTATATTAAGAACATTTCAATGTTTTCCTTTGTTTCTTTGAAACTATTCTTTATGTAACTGACCTGATGACCTCAGAGAATGAATCATAAACTTCTTTGATATCATGGCAGCAGTAACTATTTAATAAATAATAGGCCCACTACATGCTCAATATTATTTCCCTATTTATATGTATATATTTATTTTTTGCTTATATATTGCCATTAAACAATCCTCTTCAAACAGCAACGGCTGCAGCTTGTGACCAGCCAACTCGATCATTTGTACAGTTGAAATTGGATTCTCTTGTCCCGTTAAAAGAGGAGGATAATAGGTGTCCCTCTCGGTAAACGACATGAGATTTAGCAGAATGGGTAGAACATAGCTCCGGGAGCCTCCTGGATAATGGTTTCATTTTTTGATGCTCTGTGCAGTGTCCCAGCGTTTCTCTGAGCGATTGTGGTGTCTGTCCAATTGATCCAGGCCATTTGATCAGGGAGGAGCGGTGACATACTGTTAACCTTACACAGTGTGGGAGCATTAGAATCCATTGAGGCCTGCTCTTTCAGCCCTTCTGCACAATGTAATCCAGGCGGGTCCCCCGCACGGACCGCACTCATCCGCCAGGGGTGGCCAGCCCTCTTGTTCCAAATAAAAATCACCCATTTTGAGGCAGACTTGTTTATTGTTCAAATCGAGGCAGACTTGGTATTTTCCTTGAAATGGCTAAATTGATTCTATTTTTAAATTGCTCATTGATTAGGCTAGTTCAAGAACAAGGCTTTCTTTTTCTCCTCGACATTTCTCTTTACCGCCTGGATGTTTGCTCTAGCGAGGTTTGTACGCTTGCAGCGGTTTATTGGTTGGCGGGGTGAGGGTCATGCTGTTTCAAATGTTTACTGTCATGATGAGAAATGTGCTTTCAGACGAACGTCAAGTTCAGGGCGTGCCCGAGGAAATATAGCCGAGTGGGCACTAATGGATTTTGTAATTGGAAGTTGCATTGGTGGGATTATATCATTTGTAGGTGTGTTTCAAAAAGACCCCAAGTTTAATAGAAAGTGCCTCTGGGTAGAATTGGCCACTGCCTAACTCGGGACAGATTCTAATGGATTTCTTAAATCGACAGCTGCCCTATGGAGAAGACTGTTATTTCATGTTGGTTACGCTTAAGTTTAATAACTTTTCACTTTGCAACCTTTCCAAATATAGGCTTATTTTTTTCACCAAATTGATTTTACCACTGTAGTTGATTTTTTTATTTCCTTTGGGGTAGATTTTAAATGACATTTTAAGGTTAAAATAACTAATGAGGAACTTCTGGCTGAAGTGAGTCATCAAACTTCATGTATAGGAGGTATAAAAAGTAATAGCTTCACTCAACCATTGACTTGCAAGTGCAACTCAAGTCAATGTGGGAGCTAATTTAGCTAAATGTGCTATGGTTGGACAAAAGTGGATAAGCCTAAGCTTACAGGAAACGGTAAAAATAGGAAGGTGAGGTTAGCATGAATCCTATCAACACTGCTCATAAAGGGTTATGTTTAAATGTGTAACCTCCAAAACATCAAACGGGAGATTCAACCGCTCTAAATACATATTTTAGAAGCAGGTAACTAGACTAGACGTAGAGCTCTATATTTTTCCACCCTCAGTGCTTGAAACATACATTTCACTCCCCTGCTGGTAATTATCTTATGCGACACATGTACTTCTCCAGCTAATCTGTTGTTTAGTAAAAGCCATTATTGCTGAGCGAGTAATGCAAACATAAAACAATGTAGACGGAAAATTGTACCTGGCAATGTTTTCAAGCCCTAGGCAGGACATTAAATGCCATTTGTTATTCAGTTCACACTACATGGGGGCTGCTAAAATGCTATTTCATATCGGCAGGGAATAAAGGAGAATATTAAAAAATAGGCTCCCTAATGGAATGACGCGTTTGAGTTTGAATCTTGTTTTTTTGTTGACTTGTTTGCGTAGACGCTGGCAATCAGTTTACCTCCTCTGAACACGCTGGTCTGTTTGGCCATACTGATAGCAGTCTCTTGAGTGTAATTTAATTTGACCCAATGCTAATAATGTCCTGATTCTTGTTTAGCGGAGCGCCGCTGATGTCCCCGGCCTAATGGAGAGTGACAGTTGAGCAGCGGTAGCTATCTAGATATGTTGTTTACCTGCAGAATGTCATCGGGTGAGGTGGGGGAAAACATTCATGTCGTGTTGTTTATTCTGAATTATTGTGTACGCATTCATTTAGACATGCCTTTTTGTGTGTGCCGACCTAACTCCCCTTATTTGAGCGTGACCAGTACAGGTACCTTTCCCCTCTGCTGTGGCCCCATCTCTCTTGGCAGAGCATTTTTTAAATTCAGCTGACATTTCAACACAACAAAACAAATCACTTTCCTGACAACCAGACCCCTCCATCCATCCATACACCCATCCATTCATCCACTCCAATCTAACGCGCACACACGCACACGGACACGCACATGCGAGCATGCACGCACACACGTACGCAAGCCGCACACAAGATACGTCATTTACACCTACAGGCATATTAAAGTATCCAATTAGGCTAACCTGGGTGTCCTTGGATGGGGGAGGAGTTCAGCAGAATATTATACAGCAACACAGTCAGAATACCTAAAGACCAGAGCCGGTTTAATCTCACTCAGTGAAGGAACCCGACCCACTCCCCAACACACCACATCGCCAGCAGTGAGATATGATGGAAGTTTTAATATCTTTAGTTTATTGCATTTTGTTGTGTTGTGTGATAAACTGTATTTTAATTATTTTTCTTGTTCCGTTGATAAATGCCCCCCGGACCTTGTTTGTTTATGAAATACAAGAGAACAATTTTGCCGCGCAATTACCTGCCTCGCTTTACCCTGCTGCCTTAAGGTTAAAAAAGGATACATAAACAAACATTACATTTTATTTCATTTCTTTCACATTCGTTTTTTTCTAATTTGGCCTTCACACATAAACACCTAACTGATAGTCTCATATCTTATATAAGCAGCAAGCTGTCCATCTCCTGTTGAAACCAAGGTACAACGGGGATGTTCTTCCTCACTGCTGCATTAATGTTGGAGATGGGCTCGTTCCAGGATAGAGGACAGGTCAGGATATGGTCAGGATTCACTTCTGCTGTATCTCAGCAGCACATGATTGCCGGTCCAGGTGTTTCCGGTCCGTTGAGCACCTATCTGCTCCCAAACCCTGCAAGCACAGCGACCTCATCAGGCTCATGGCTGTCAGGGTTAATGCTGAGGTGAGCGAATCACACGACAGGGAATTTTTGCGATGAACCAGCATCCACCATCACCACCACTGGAATGCTGTAGGAGTCTAAGGGGAGGCAAGGAGCCAGACAGGGGAGATGTGTTGTTATGATGAGAATACGATGTCTGGGAGATCAACTATCCTGCAGAAGAGTTTTTGTCTGTCTGCAGCCCTGGTAAAACAACAGCCCTCCTCACGTACACACCTGCCATTTTATCACAACGGCATATGGACGACCATATTTGGTCGTCCATATGGCGGGGGTTATTCATCTTATTTAGAGTTTCAGCACACAACTTTCCTACTTCTGAAACTCAAAGATCAATAAAACAAAGTATGTTAGACAAAGTACTGAAAGCTGTTTTTTTTTAGAAAGTTAAAAAATTCAGCAATTCCAGATAGAGATGAGCAGATGAAATCTACAAAGAGGAGGGTGGGGAAATCGTTGAGCGAAAGCTCAGCAGGTAAGCTTTCTGTCCGAGGGAGAGTTCCACAGTCACACCTGATCAATAATGCGGCAATAAAGCACTTAAAAGAGGTTTAGGCATGGTTGTCTGTCAGCATAGGTGATGGCGCCATTAAAGCGTTCCCCTACTTCTGGAAACTTCCATCTCTCTGCTTTAGCCGGCGTCATAAAGAACTCCTCCCCATCTCTTTATCGCTCCTACCCAGCCGTCTCCACATGCTCAGAATGAATGAAAAGACTCCCATTTTTTCCCTGTCCTCATTAGGTGTGCCAGAGAAGAGGCTTTTGCCGCTCCCTTTGTCTCCTAAATCTGTCTCCTGGCCCCGTTGCGGGCCCCCATGATGAAGCTGGTGCCACAGCAGGTGTGATGGGATGCACTGATATCGCTGCTCCTCTCATAAGGAGACACTTCACAAGCTGTCAGGTAAATTACATGTTCTGGCTTTCCGTTTCTGTCCCGTGGGCCTCTGCGGTCTATAGGCGCTGTTATCGCTTCTTCTCCGGCCAAAAACATCACGTAAATGGCAGCCACACGTAGCCAAAGTCAAAGGAATATTAAGTCATTTGTTGGGATAAATTTCGGGTTTTGGATCACCGGTAACAGCATTGTTGCGAGGTTCAGTTCCTCTTGACTGTGATATAATATAATAACAATTTGGTCAATGTGGAAAGGTTTTGTCTGTTGCATGTGGTGAACAGGGCTGATGTGTTGCAAACTACTGAAGGGTCACTGTTTCTTGTAGGGCAGCGGTCCGCCAACCTTGGGGTTGGGACCCGGTGCCGGGTCGTGGCCAGGGGGTGAAGAAAAAATGAGTAACTTATATTTATATACATATATTTTTTTTTTTATTGCTGCATTGAAAGGTTACTCCCCCTCCAAAACAAAATCCTTGATTAATCTGACTTGTTCAGAAGAAGGGCATTGGTTTAATTAATTCAAAATAGAACAGACATTGACATTGACGCCTGATAACCAATTCTATGCCTGCCACAACACATCTCCACATCAGAGCCCGATGCATGATCCATGCTGCTCGTTGTTTTCATTCGCTTCAGCTTTATGTGACTTATTAGAGAAAAAGGCTATACTTAAAGTATACAATATGACCTAATTTTATCCTACAGTGTGGTTACACTACACATTACAAATAATAATGCAAAATGGTCATCTTAAAATAGAATCTCACAAAAAGTATAAACAGCTAATGAGTGGTCTCGAAGAGGATTATTATTTTTGACTGTCTTGACTTGGACTCAAACCTCTTTGGATACGAATTCGACAAGCCCTGGTCATGGACTGCCAGCACAGAGGCAAATCAACCGCTTTGCCTGAGCCACTCAATGGGCGGTCGCCCGGTTTAACAGAACGAATTAACCCATCTCGACGTTATGAATCGCGATGGCGATACAATGTTTATTAGTAGTGAACTCAGTCTCCGCTTTAAGCACATGCATGTCTCTCTGAGAAAGGTTTATCGACCGCTGATGCCAGGGAGAGGAGGTCACAACCACAAAGTCTCATATTCTAGTTGATTTTTTAATCTAGACCAATCATTATTTTATACATGCACACACATGCTGCTGCAATAATTAAACGCAATAAATCGACTTTTGGAACATTCCAGTGAGTAATAATTAAACCGTAAGCAACCAAATTGAGATGTTACATCCTACCCCGCAGGCAGGGTGCAAGTTATAACAGGCATGGGCTAGATGTGTCTCTGGTGGTTTAAAAGTCGATGCAAACTAAATGAATTTGATACATTTCAGCCAAATGTTAGCAGAACACCACTTAATTCAAATACAACATTGATTTGGTCATTTCTCATGTCTGTGGAAAATAACCTCAGAGTCACCTTTATTGAGCCTGCGATTATTTCTTGATCTATTTCTGGAATTTCCTGATGATGAGATCAATGACCAGCACCAGAAATGAGATTGTCCATCTTATTCACATTCACCTTTTCTAGGCTCCCATTAATTATGTGTTTTTTCAACCATCATGTGAGTTCTCAGGGAGGGATATCATCACTTCCGGACCGCCAAATAGATAAAGTTGTATGTCTGTTAGGCCCTCATTCATATAGGAAAACCCCATTGCCTCTAGCTCAAACCAGCGTCTGCAGGACTCCTTGATCACCCACCAATTCCATTATTCCTGTTGGGCTAAAGCCTTCATATATGTAATTTTAGGGGGCCACACCCTATCATTTGTGACCGTAAGGGGGGGTCTGGCTGTCAATGTTGGCCACAGTGACTCGGCCACACCCATCAGGGCATACTAGATTCTTCCATCTTCTCACACATTCAATAATGTTGTTGATAATTGTGATCATTTGAATAGATTTCAAATTCAATAACGACTTTGTCTCTATTCCTATTCTATTCCTGTGAATATGCAGCTTGCCATGATGCTGTTCTGTCTGGCGCACAGTAGAATATGTGTCTAATTCCTAGCCAAATTCCTAGTTTACGGCCAAAACTATTTATGGCGGCTCAGCTGCCACAAATAACGTTGTTGTTTGGATTCTGATATATAATATACAGTTAGACTAGATGTATATGGTTATAGGCTGTATTTGGGTAAAACAAGATGAAGTGGGTTTGGTTTATGGCCTGGGTGTGCCGATTTCGCACATAGCTCTTTCCAGAGATTACTGGAAACTAGATTATCTCATTGTCTCCTAACACTATATTAATTAATATTATATATTAATATATATATATATATATATATATAATATTATAATTAGAACATGCATCCTTTATTTTCGTGTCGTTATACGGACATCCATTCTCGTTATATTGTTCTAAATTCTCATTATAACAATATCTTTCTTTGACAATTGAACATCCACTTCTGAAATTCTTATCTAGGAATAAAATGCAAACTGAGGGTAGTACTCTGTCCATATTCTCGCCAACCCCACCTTGAATTGATTAGATTTTGTGCAACTTGTACTTGCATGTATTTAGCTGTGGACTTCAGCACTTATTTTCCTCTTCAAGTGATTGTGTTTATTACCTGGGGACAGAATAGGCCATAATCAGTTTCTGTTTACATGGGCAGAAAAACCGAGTGAGGCAGAGTAACTATCTTACAGACGTTATCGAGAGGATATACATCTGACCAGTGTGTTTTGGGTCTTTTGCAATTAAATACTGAAAGATCAAATCACATTCCACTTGGGTTCATTCCATGTGTTAATTAACTCCTCTACTAAGTCTAGAAAATGTAAAAGTACATCTTATTTTCCCTCCAGGTGATTTGACAAGGAGATACCACTAGTCTGAATTATTCAAGGGGATGAATAATTGGATGAATAAAGTTTATGCTTCAAATATTAGTTATATTTAATAATTTTAAAGATGCAGAGAAGGGTCATCAATAGATTTGAAATTGAAATGCATTGGTTAAAATGTCGTTCAGTCCAGCCTGAAAAAAGTCAGAGATAGGCACTGATTCAATGCATGGGGTAGAACTTTGTTATGTGTAGCACAGAAAAATGTTGCACAATAGTGCTCTGGGACATGATTCATCTATTCATTTTCGTAACCATATGCACGAAAAAGCGTGATAGGGGGTTGAATAAAATGCATTTGGATTCGCTGAAGAATGCTGACATCACTGTGATTCGCTAAAGAATGCTGACATCACAGTGATTGTATAAAATAATAAGTGAAAAATATTCACTCCAGGTAGCTAAAACAAACACACTTTTGTATGTGTCTCCATAAATTCGTTATCAATTCCAATGACATTCGGCTCAAACTGGGAATAGCACACTGTGGTGTTTTGAAAGCTGTTTCTCTAATGCAGCCATCTTAAAGGTCAGTGTTAAATTCAACCCGGTGCACCCCTAACGTGGGTCAACATCAACATCATAGAGAGTGTGTGTGTGTGTGTGTGTTTGTGTTTGTTTGCATGTGTGTTAGTGCGTGTGCACATGTGGAACATTTATGTGATTGTGTATTTGCAGTGTGCGTCAATATGAGCATGTGTATGCGTCTGTGTGTGTGTCTGTGTGTTTGTGTGTCTGTGATGGAACACTTTTCACTATATTGCTCATAGTGTGGCTGGTGCCCATCCATCAGTTCAAAGAGCAGAATAACCAAGAGTGACATCCAATTACTATATGCTAATTTGTTTTCTTTCTTTATTTATTTATGCAGGTTTTTGCCATTCATTTACTTAATTAATTATTTGGGACGTAAGCTATCATGAGCAGATTGCAATATTCTTTCCAATAACCAACCGTAATGAAATATATTATTAGCAATAACACTAATGGAACAAGTGTGGAGGGAGGTGTCACCGTCACAAGATGGACGACATTTTAAGGACAATGGCAAAAACAGGCCATGTCGGTGTAGGGCTAAACAGCTCTGTAGATGAGTTTAAAGATTTCTTACAAGGTGCGTTCGTTTACCGGCGTCGTGTCTTGTGTCCACTCAGGTTTGTGTTATTTTCTGGTGTCATTCGTCTTTGTCGTGTAAATCGCTGGGTTGACTTACATTGTCATTAGAAGCAACTTCTCATTTTGTTGGATTGTGTCTGAAGTATAGATATATATTTCTTTTTTCTGACATCCTTTCTGTCTCTGCAAATGGGACGCATAAAATTCAATTAAAATTCTAATTATCAGGACTAAAAGAAAGAGTTGCCATGGCTTTGTCAGCGAAGGCGTCAGGCAGGACCATGGATGTAATTAGAGGTGTTACAGTGAGCCATGTACAGAATGAAAAGGTTTTAAGGTGAATCATAATATTCACGCTTCCATTGCTTTCATCCTTGTTCTGTTCTGTTCTGTCTCTCTCTGCTGATTAGAAAGCTGGCAACTTCATGCATTGATCTGCTTTGATAAACAAGCTATGACACCATACAAGATATAAGTTGTGAATAGGATACTTAAATATGAATGAGAATATCAATGGTACACAACCATAATTGTTTTGGCTTGGGGTCAGGGAGGAGATATTGAGTGAACCCCTTCTTCCCCCTTGTAGTGGTCTAATACTACACTCCCTCATGACCCCCTTGACCTCTGCAGACAAGAAGGTCAAAAGGTGGAGCTCTTCCTGGTTCGATTGCCATGTCAGGGCCCACAACGTCCAAGGAGGTCGTTGGATCGATGCCCGAGGGGCTTGGGCTGTGTTCACAGCACGTCGGACATTCAGCGGGAGGTCGAGAGTGCGGTGAGACCACGTCCGTTTAATGAACACGTCGTTCAGCTCGCTGGAGCCGCTGCCATTCGGAGAGGATAAAAAGAAGAAACCGTCACTATGTCCAGTTAGAACCGGTGTTAAACCAATGGGTTTTCTGACATGTAGAGTGAGGACAATGCTTCCTGCGATATTTTCTCCGTTCTTGGAAAGCCATTATTTCTCAAAAGATTGTCAGACTTAAGATTCCTCTCCTGTTAGTCGTCCGACTCGACTGACAGAATGTACACTTTTTATTAGGTCGCTAAAGGTCTATTGTGTCTCTCTCTCTCTCTCTCTCTCTCTCTCTCTCTCTCTCTCTCTCTCTCTCTCTCTCTCTCTCTCTCTCTCTCTCTCTCTTTCTCCAAAGCATATCAATTATTAATTAGTCCTCGACTGATCCTCGGGCAGCTTCTCGGGCAGAGTCCATTTTGGAAGATGACGAGAAAAAGGGGGCCCCTCATTGTGGCACATCTCCCTATTGTCGAAGAATCCCATTAAATGAAAGGAGAAGGTGACTTTAGCTTTTCATTCTGCCACGCCACATGCTAGGACGCAAAGAAAGTCCCCTGTCAGGTCAGGGGTTGGTTGGGAGGGAGGGGGTGGATGGGTGTGTGTGTGTGTGTGTGTGTGTGTGTGTGTGTGTGTGTGTGTGTGTGTGTGTGTGTGTGTGTGTGTGTGTGTGTGTGTGTGTGTGTGTGTGTGTGTGTGTGTGACACGGGGAGGACAGGGCAGCGGGGCGGGGGGTTGACTTGAAGGAAAAGGAGTTATTGATTGACTGCGCCTGCAGTACCTCTCTTACCCCCCTCTGTCAGTCACCTGCCGACTCCTTTCTCCCGTCTTTCTCTGGGCTATCTCCTTTCATTTCCTCCTCTGGGCTGCTGCTGCTGCTGGTGGTGGTGGTGGTGGTGGTGGTGGTGGCCGTCTGCTCCTCCTGGATGGCTCTCTGCAGAGCTCCTGGCCTCATTTAACTTCATTACAGCCCCGCCTGACAGCCAGCACTGGGCCAAACAGCAACCTGCGACCTGCACTACACGCCCGCCAACACCACCGCCCCCTCCCCACAGCTCTTTCTTCCTGTTCTCCTCCTCGTCCTGCTGGGTTATTCAATCTCTGTCCGGACCCCTTCCCCAATCCTCTCACCCCACCCCCCCCCCCCCCCCCCCCCCCCCCCCCCCCCCCCCCCACACCCATCCCATAGATCTCTCTGCTACTGATAGGAGTCTGACACAGCACCGTCGCCGGCAATCGCATCAGTCTTGCACCGCTACCACCCCCACCCCCACCACCACCCGCCCCCCCCTTCACAGCCCCCACTCCTCCATCCCCCACACCCCCCCCCCTCCTCTCCCCACTGTGTCCTGTTTCTTTTTCTTTTCAAGGTCATAATCACCACCCTCCCTCCTTCCTCTCCCACCCTCCCGTTGTCCCCCTCCACCAACTCCTCCTCCCACCCTCCACCCCCACCACCACCACCACCACCACCACCACCACACCCCCACCACCACCACCTCTATTGACATCAAGCTTCCACCTGCCACTACCTGTTCCCAGCTACAGGCTCCGGTGGGGCTGTTGTGACAGCCACCGTGGGTTTAAACACGCGCCGCGCCGCAGTTTGAGCAGCGGTCG
This sequence comes from Gadus chalcogrammus, assembly GCF_026213295.1. Taxonomy (NCBI): domain Eukaryota; kingdom Metazoa; phylum Chordata; class Actinopteri; order Gadiformes; family Gadidae; genus Gadus; species Gadus chalcogrammus. Next base: position 10,889,228 of record NC_079422.1, read on the forward strand.
GCGGCTGTGTTGGGCGGTTGCGGTGAGCGGTGGGTTGGCGTCGGGCTACAGCGTTGTTAATGTGCTAAAACCAGAGCAAATTGTAAATCCATCTTTGTTAGGGAGGCGTCCACTGAGTGCATTGCATGGAAAATTACACGGAAAAAAGAATTGAACCGAAATACATTAGGCGAGGTAATGCATAATGTAATACACAATGTATAATACATATTTTAATATATTTTGAAAAATGGAAGTCACGAGTCCACTTTCTCTGGTACAAACTATTTAGTTTTTTTCCTAAACCTTGTCCCACTAACCCTTGTTGGAAATATTAAATAAAATGCTAATACCTGTGGTAAAATTATCCAGAACGCCAGCCAATGTCATATCATAACCAGGCCATGCACACACATGCACACCTCCATCTCAGCAAGTGTGCGCTATGTTCTGGGTGACGAGAAACCATATCCTACAAACTGAGTTATGCCGAACTGGAGCTGAACATGTGATCGCATCTTAAGCAGGTTTTAGCAGGCCTGTAGATTTTTGGTTTCCATGGCAATGGGACAGAACACAATGTATATTTTTCATTGTGTTCACAAATACACAATGCAACGCCACATTCAGATCAAACTCATCCTCAACATGACCTTATCCTGGCTATTTATCACCGAGAATAACTAGACTTGAATAAAAGGATGTACTCATTTCGTGGAAACTGTCATTTCAGCCGCAAAACATGATTAATAGGCCTTAAAGATAGAGCAATGATGTGTTAAAAGCAGAAGAAGGGGCTTTGTAAATATTCAGTTGAAGATGCTGCCCAGACTCGATCCTTATCTTTCCCTCGCCCCTGACCGTTGAAGATGGCAGATAGTGTGGTGATCGATGGTCCCCTTCAGAGATAGCAGAGATCATCAAGATGAAGATCACGTATATTGGCACGTCGAGGAGAGGTGTGAATAGAGGACACAACCTATTCTTTCACACTGCCAAGACAGCGGCTTGATGCGCTCAGAAGGCTTTGCACGGTCCATGTGCCATGCGTGGTCTTAAAGGTGTTGAAGGTAAGATTTAAGAGCTGTAATTGGAGGGTAATTTGTTAGAAATGTCACAGCCATCCGTCAGCTATTTAGTGAGGGAAATGCGCTTTGAGAATATCTCCAGTTGACAGCATTCCCTCCTTTTTTGTATGATTCAATTTACATTAGCTTTAGTCTGCTCCCACATCATTGCTGACCAATCAGAGCATCTCAAAGCCTGCTTCAGTCAGGGAATCCATCTTGACTGTCAATCAAAAGTGTGTGAATGTAACCCTTCTCAATGATGAAGAAACTGAGATTTCAAAATCGTCATCTCTTTCATGCTCTCTCTCTCTCTACAGCTCTCCAATCTCACCAAAATGCCCATCATCTAACCCCCTGCAATTCCCTTGATTTTACACATTGTTTATGGTTTGTGTACTCTGTTTCTTTTTACATCAAAGCAATAACACAGTGATTCCAGGAAATGTACCTGTCTGTTATCGTAGAAGTAGAAATGGCCTGAGTGTTTGGAAATAATGTGTGAGTGTTTGTGTGTGTCTGTGTGTGTGTGTGCGTGTGTGTGTGTGTGTGTGTGTGTGTGTGTGTGTGTGTGTGTGTGTGTGTGTGTGTGTGTGTGTGTGTGTGAGTGCATGTTTTTGTGTGTTTTAGTGTGTGTTTGTGTGTGTTTGTGTGTGTGTATCGGCTGTCTACTTTGTATAGTGCGAGGGTGAGGAGTGTTTTTTCTTTGCAGTGTGCATGTGTGCGTGTGCATTTGTTTGTGTGCGTCAGATACTTTGAACGCACACACACAACAAAGGGTTTTCCTATCCACACACACACACACACACACACATGTATGTACTAGAGGCTTTGAAAACTGCAGCGAACGCAGGACTTTGTATTTTAAACCTCCTTCCTTATATAGCAGAGCATATTGATTACACACAAGGGATTGTTTTTATTTGCATGACTTTAGGGGTAAGGAAAGTCTGATGGTTAGGGTGCATCCTTTAGTAAGATTCCTAAACCCCACCTGCTACTAAATGATGCATTTAACTAAATTCATGCAGAAAATTCACTATAAGTCGCTAAATGACACATAATGAAATAGTATAATTTTAAATTGTGGCAACCAAGACAATGCCCAATGAATATATATTACACATAGACTATGCATTTCTCTTATATTGTAGGACGACCTTGTGTTTTCTCATCTCCCCGTTAATGCATCCATCAGAACAAAAGCTGAGCAGAAGGGAGTAGTTCAAAACAAGGAAAGTTGCCAAAGTTGTACTCTGTGTGTGAGAGTGGCTGCCTTGGCCCTCAGGCACCCCTGAAAGCTACATCTACCCCAGAAAGCAGGTCAGGCTTTTCAATGGCGGCCCATTCCCATTTGCTTTTTATGAATAATTCTCTCAAAGTGGATAAGAGTCAAGTAAAACAACATGACGGATAAGGCTTTTGTCCGTGTCCCAACTTCTAACAATGACTGTTGACTTTCCTTTCTTTACGATACATCACATCTGCGTCCTTGAAAGACCACCTCAAAGAAATATTAGGAATATTCAACCTCATTTTCTCAGCATGTCAGGCAAAAAAAATTACATTCTGTGAGACAAGTTCAAAAGGTATGATTTTTGTATCTTCCAAACTTTAGAAAAGTTTTGTCTTCTCTTGAGAATCTTTTCAACAAATCCTCTTTCATATATTTAATGTACCTTGTTTATCTTTATCTAAACTTTCTTTAATAGCTTAATCTTTACTTAGCAGGTGCATCCAATCCCCTGAATTACCACAAATCGTTAGCTTAATTTGGTCTTTTTACAATAGCTTGTAATTAATATTTTGATAGATATTTATTACGGCCATACTTTTGTTGAAATATTGTTTAGTATCTAACTTCACTTAACTTTTTCCACAACGCTCCACCAAAAACACTTTTGGAATGTCACCAACTGACAATCTAAAACCCCATTATTTATACCGGAACTCCTTCCTCGTTATTTAATCATTTCTAGATTTAATAGATTAAATAATCTATTAGTGCCCTGCTGTTTAAGCACCTCTAATTTTCTCTGTAATTTAGGCCATTTCCAAATCACCATATTAGTGTGGAGACAGATGACCAAAATATACAGGAAAAAAGTTTCTTCAATAGCCTACTTATTTAAATTCATCAGGCGGAGCGTGGACAAAGAGATTTAGTCTCTGTTCATACCCTGTTCCATTTATCTCCTCACGCTGGATACTCTGGGTCCTTCCTCTTGATAATGCCGATTGAGATTGTCTCTTCCACGATGCAGCTCCTCTGTTTCTGACCAAACTTCGCTGTTTCTGACCGAACTTGGTTGTTTCTTCCAGCTTTTGCTGAATCCAAAGTAACCTTGCTGCTGCCAATCTAGCTTCCCTTTTTACGACCGAGCTCGCCTGTTTCCCAACATAGCTTTGCTATTTCTAACATAGCTTCACTGTTTCCGATGGCATTGAGCTGTTTCTGATGGAATCTGGCCCTTTCTGACTCAGGAAGTGTGCCATAATTCACGGCTGTTTCTCTGCGAGTTTGGAAGCGGTGACGACATCTTTGCTTCAAAACAACAGTGTAGCGTCCTCCCCCCCCCCCCCCCCCCCCCCCCCCCCCCCCCCCCCCCACATCTGCTGAAACCTGTTTATATTTCTCCTGTGGAGGAAAGGCATTTCCTTGAATAAACATTTCAGTTAAATGTCACCTGATTCCACGGAGTGCCCCGGTGAGCGAGCGGCCTGCGCCAGAAGGACTGGCAGGCTGACATTAGATATTAAGCAGCAATTCATATCATATTACGCTGTGACAACAGGAGCGTATAAATCACTTGTTTTTCAGAAATGCCATTCTCAGAGGGGCGGCAGTGACGTTCGTCTGAGACTGTGTGTGTGTGTGTGTGTGTGTGATATTTACACACACAAGCATCCAAGTTTTATCTTATCTATACACACACACGTACACATGTTGTCACACAGACACACACACACACAACGGACATGCATCCACACAAATATACATGCACACACATACATTCACTTCCGTACGCACGTCAAACACACACAAAGGCCCATACACACACTCACAGCTAGAGAAGGAGTGCAGTGCTTCGAGTGTATTGCATGCTCAGGATGGATTGAGCCATAAAAGACGTCATTGTCTGAACAGCGTGTGTTTTTTTGGCTAAGAGCTATCCTTCTCTGCTCCCCATAGGTAGACAAAGAGCAGCAGGCTTGACTTGCAGTGTGCTTCCTGTGTTGAACTGCTCTCATTTCCCCCAGTGAAACCACAGTGAAGAAAACCTTTCGCAAACCCAATTATTGTCAAGAACCGAACAGGGGATCCTTTTTCTTTGACAGTTTGTTTGATGTACTGGTACAGGGAGTTAGAAACAATTTAATTGATTTTTAAGTGATGCCAGCAGTGGTGGAAATAAATAATTGACTCCCACAGAAAATGTGACGAGATGTGTGTGTTTATTTGTCAGATATTGCATTTGTTGTGTAGTATAGATAGTATCAGGTTATTCTGTTCTATTATATCATGTTATTTTCACATTACTCATCCAATATGATGGCGTGTGTGGAGGATGAATGGAGCACCCTGTGGTTTTTGAACATTGGCGTTCACAAACTTTATCCAATCGGACGTTGCAGCTACGCAGTCTGAATCCTCATTTACATATACACAGTTCAAATGAAAACAGTTCCTGTAGACTGTAGACCGTGCATTGAGAGCACAATTTCCGCCGGCGTTCTGAAATTGCCATTTAAATCACTTCCTGAAAGGCAATCTCCTAAATGAATGCGTTGTCATAAGCCGACTGCCCGAATAAAAATCTATTAAACTCACTCAGGGTTCCCACAGTACAGTATTCAGGGTACTGTTGGCCGAGAACCTCAATAGGGAATTCATAATGCAACCTTGGAATGCTCCTGACTCATATTTTACAAATCAGGGTTTTGTCTGAGATTATATCTAGTATTCCAAAGTAACAAATGGCCTGAGGGCAGGAGCACAAGGCTAAACGGTGAAATGGGGCGACCAGAGATTTACAACAGAATTACCTGAGGCTCTGCAGTGATCACCCACTTTACAACAAGGTCAAAGGACAGCAGCAGGAAGGGGTAAAGCATTATATAGAATATGACTAAGGTTCGCAGGTTACTGCAGAGGAGGGGGTCAAGGAAATGATTTCAGGGAATATAGTCCAGGTGGGCATGATAGTTTAGTAGTGGCTCGGGTGTTTGACAAACAGATGAAAGGTTGTGGGTTCAAATCCCAAAGGCGTTTGACTATCCTGCAGGCCACCTAGAGCAGGATGCCATACTGCTACCTGGTTTCTTTATGGCATGTCAGTCCCGAATGATGAATAGGTGGAAAGGGAAACAGGCAAGGTGGCTCTGGATGGGTTAGGAGTTCTGTGGTAGTGGGGAGAACAGCTGAGATACAGGCTGATAGAGGCACCTCTTCATCTCAAAACTTCATTAGAAGCAGCATAGTGTCAGGCTATAGGCGGTCGACTCCTAGCCAAATAAGTTGTAAGTTGAACCAAATGTCGACAGTCAAGGGCAGTTAAGGCATCCTTGCTCTAGTTGTGCTCACAATATCTCGATGAAAATGCATTATTTACTTTGAGTAAATTGGATACAGAATGTTATTCATATCCACCCTGCCAAATGAATAAGTAGTAAATAGTGCTTTTCGTTTAAGGCTGCTGCCTTTGCCAGGTCTCTCTCGCTAAATCGATTTTTAATATCAACCTGGTTAAACAAAGATTAAATCAAAACCACTCTTGACCTGTCAATAAACCTTTGAACAGGATAAAAAGTGCAGAGCTTGCTTTCACCTTGTTGAATTTGTCTTGCGGCTGAGCCCTACTTCATTGCCAGGACAAACACCCACCCTTTAAAGTCCCATCTCACATGACATCTCACCAGTACCACTGTTAGCACCATTACCAATAGGAGCAGAGCACACGTGGAGGAAGAGCAAGAAGACCGAATGATGGGGAAAATGGCTGATTAAGATGCACCACTTAAGGTTGTACATCTCTTCTCTTCACCCTGTTAACTTTTCATTATTCTGGGATAATTTAAGTAGTTTTTGTCTTGTTGATGGAGGGCGTTAGCAACTGTTTGCATCTGTTGGCTGTCATGCGGGCATTGCTTCTAATGAATATTACGCACTGGAGTCATTCACTGGAAAGATATCTTATTAGATTTAAATGGTGACTGCTCTGAAAGAGACAGAGAACTGTTTAACGTTTGATTTGAAAATATGTTATTATACTGACAAACCTGGTGTTTCCAAGTTTGAGTGACCACCATACACTCACACAGAGTAAGTGATCAAACAAGGGTTTTGTAACATCCCAGTAAGTTAGCCAACTGTTTAGTATAGAGATGGTGTATGCATTAGCAGCAGATGGCAGTTATCACTGTGTATTATCTTAAAGCCCTAAGCATATGGAGCGTGTATTTGGTCTCAAATTTGTAGTGTGAGACCAACAAGGACTAGAATCTTTTTTTTTTTTAATGGAGCAAAACATATGGAGCGTGAATGAAGCTTTGCTGAATGTTTTCGCTGGCTTTCAGCTCGGACTTGCGCCTAATTAGGACGTAAACATTTGATATAATCATATTGTATTTGTCCCTTGTGCTTTGGGCTTAAGAGCAATATTAAGGATATGATGTGTCCATCTCTTAGCAACGAAAGCATTCAGGGGGCCTGGCCCCCACCCCGAAGAACCCCTTGTCCATAATATCCCACAATGCACTGCAGGTCTCTCCTTTGAATTATTTCACAAGCAGCTGGAGAGGATCCTCTTCAACCCAGACCTTTGGACTAAGTTACATTTAGTTTATTTCTGTAAACGCCTTGGGTACCTAGAGGCTGTGCTCTAACAACCAAGGTTATGATTTTTGTTATTGGTTGAAAAGCGTGATCCCCCTCATTTTAGAAAGCCCTTCTAACAAACAGCTCCTTGTCATTAAGCGTTTTTCTTTCTGTGAGGTGTTCCTTAGAGCAGCAGTTCCTGTGAAGTTCTGCCCCACGGTTCTGACTAGGGGACCCCGGGGCTCCCCCTGCACAGCGCAGGCCTACAAGGGAAGTGGAAAACGAGCCTCCAGAATAATAGCCCCCCTCCCCACCGACCCAACATCATCAAATGTAGCCTGCAGCGAATAGAATCACAGACAGCACTGGCAAGAGTGCAGACAGAGAAACTCTGACAGAAGGAGAATTAGAGACAGAGACAGCAAGACAGTTAACGAGAAAAGAGAGACTGAAAGGTATATAGAAGTCGGCAAGAGAGAGACGAAGAGGCAGGAGGAAAAAGAAAGAAAGAAAGAGAGATAATAAGAAGGAAATAGATTGATGGACGGAAAGAAATAGATAAAGAGAGCCAAAAATAAGTAGAGAGAGGGATGGAGAGAAAGAAACAGATGACAGATGGAGAGGAATAAAAAGACAGAGAGAAGGGACCTTGAACCTCTTTAACACACACTGAAACTGTGACCTTAAAAGACATAAAATATGCAAGCTCACAAAAAGTACAGGACTATTTCTTTAATACATTTTTATATTTTATTTTACCAGAAGCAACTTCATATTTTAACTTGACTTTTACCTTGACGTGTGTTTAGCACTATTGTTTTCTGACTGCTATCTAGAAAAGCCAAATTTTACAATCATGAATCGCATTACAAAACAGTCCAACCAAATTTGCCACAATGAATTCCAAAACAGGAGCGATTTGAGGTGGCGTGGTTCATTTCAGCTAATCATCCCACTTTTCCCCACATTAGCATCCTCACCCTTTCCCAAATGTGTCAACACACAGAAAGAGTATAGCGTTTCAGGTGTGTGAATCTTCCTTTGTGTCTTTGCAGCATTGCAGTAGGGATTTTCTCAGGAAGTTGCATTTCTTACGCCTCAGTTGAGCCTGAAGAGGCACCCCCCGCTGGGTCTCGTATGTTGAGACCCAGCGGGTAGATTAATCAAACATCTCGGCTTCATGCATATTTCATTATTTATATTTCCTTGCTTTACTTCAGTTTTACATCATTGTGTTGGAAGTTAACAGAACAAAATAAGCTAAAGGATATATACTGTACAAAAAGCTTTTTTTATCTCCCCGTATTTCTCCTGATCAGCCAACGTCAGGGAAAGGTGCTGATGTTAGGTTCCATCTTCCACATTACTACAAGAATATAAACCCAGAACATAGAGATAGATTGTACATCTATCAATGTGCCTGTCTGTCCATCTGTTTGTCATTTATTGGTCCAATGTGTCTTACTCAGCAGTCGATTGGCCCGGAGGTTGAACGTGCTTGTTCAATGTCTATCCGAAGGATTTTATGGGAGAGGAGTGAATGAAAGTCTTTTAGGCCGTGTCTGAGGTGTAATGTGTTACAGTTACACAGTATACCCTCAATGCACAGTATATTCATCAATAACACTGGGGTGGGTGTTTATTGATTCCTCCTATGAGGTACTTTGATTCTCATTGTTTCTGTCATTTAGTCTCTTCTGTAGCTTTTAGCCTAATATGAGGGATATAATGGAGCGGCCGAACAGGGAGGTGCTGACTGCTGGAGCCCAAAGGAGCCCTCCATCCTGAAGACCTCTGAGCATAGGGGAAATGTTGGCTCTTGAGTGTGTTACCAAACTGTACTCCTTCCTTCCTTCCTTCCTTCCTTCCAATAGCTAATCTATTAAGAAAATGAGATGTCATCGGTAAATAGTTTTTATCTTACGGATGAAAAATGGTGGGTGGCGAGTGCTTGCCCTACTCCCCTCCCCACACACACATGCCACGTGGCGCTTCGGCGCGCACCGGGTAACATGCAATGATAAAGTGGTCTGTTCTTGAACGCTACCCAGCTTCTAAATGGCCGCCCTGGTCGAGTGCATCATGCCCGTGTCAGGGAACAAACAAACAAGATGAAGTGCTCTCTCAAAGTCAGCGGAGAGGACGGCCCCACCATCCCCTCCGCAAACAATGATAGATGAGCAACGCATGAGGGTGGAGAGAGGGGGAGGGAGAGAGAGAGAGAGAGAGAGGAGAGAGAGAGAGAGAGAGAGAGAGCAGAGGAGAGAGGAGATAGGAGAGAGAGAGAGAGAGAGAGAGAGAGAGAAGAAAGAGGGGTGGGGTTTCAATTAGCACAAGGAGAAACGGCACTTTAGCGGAGGAGTGAAAGAAGCTGGCAGGCATTAGGAGACGCCAAATTGAAAATGCATTCATCTCAGGGGCCTGACAGTCCCATTCCCCTTCCCCAAATTGGTCACAAATTTATGATTTTCCATAATTGGTCCCATTTTGACACCCCATATTTCAACTCTGAAATTTTTTGGAAAAAACAAAAAAACGGAGGAGGCATAGGTGGGGGGGGGAGGAGGAGGACGAGGGTGGGCGGTTGGGGTACAAAAGTCCTGTGAGGGCCAGGGGTCTGGGTTACAGTAAAATCTTACTCTATATGCTAAGGCAGGAAGTTCTCCAACACCCTGCCCTCTCTCTCTCTCTCTCTCTCTCTCTCTCTCTCTCAGTCAACCTTTCCTCTCAGAATGTTTGACACACTGCGGGCCATTGTGAAGAGTTACACCTCAGGAAAGGCACTCCTGAGTTGGACTCATGAATATTTATTCTGTGATTAGGTGCACTGATTTATCGGGCCGCAGACCAACGGGAACAGTGGGCTTTAAGGAGTCTTGGCACATAGAGAGACAGGCAGACTCACTTAGAGACAGACAGACAGACAGACAGACAGACAGACAGACAGACAGACAGACAGACAGACAGACAGACAGACAGACAGACAGACAGACAGACAGACAGACAGACAGACAGACAGACAGACAGACAGACAGACAGACAGACAGACAGACAGACAGACAGACAGACAGACAGACAGACAGACAGACAGACAGACAGACAGACATAGAAACAGACACAAATACATATAGACATAGAGACTGACTGACATTGTAACAGACAGCGGAGACAGATTCAAAGACAGATACAGAGACAGACAGACAGACAGACAGACAGAGACAAACAGACTGACCTGGGTTTTCTTATCATCTATTGGAAACTTTATTTTTTTCAAACGTTTTTCAAACTGGAGAAATATTAAATATGACTTGAAAAATAGACTTATAAACTGTGATACATGAAAAGTCAGGCCTGGAGAGAACAAATTGATTTGTATTTATGATCCCTAGGCTTACTGCTTTCTGTCCCTTTTCATCATCCTTATCCACAAGTCATACATCCGATCCCAATGCAAAAAATAACCCATTCAGTGGTGCGATGAAGCGATACGCAATCGTCTCTGGATTATACAGACTGTCACGCATGCTATGGCATACCCCATTACCCCTTGCCCAACCTCTTCTGGACAGGTTGGGCGGGGCCAGATATCTGACCACCTTGGAACTGTGTAAGGGGTATTGTCAAGTTCCTCAGTCAGAAGAGAGAAAACCCTGACAGCATTCAGAACCCTGTTCTGCTTTGAACAATACACGGTGATGCCATTTGATCTGAGGGGGCATTTGCAACGTTTCAGTGCCTCATGGTCAGGGGGTCGAAAGGTTTGCGGGACTACGCAGGCGCGTACCTGGACGACATCATCCCTTTTCAGCGAGACTTGGGAGGATCATCTTGTCCTAGATCGAGACATTCTCAAACAAATCAAGGATGAGGGGCTGACCATGAATCCCTCCAAGTGCTCCTTTGCCCAGTCGCAGGTGGAGTACCTGGGATTTGTCATTTGAGGTGGGTCAGTATGGCTGATACCCCCAGTACCAATAACTAAATCCCAGGTGAGGTCATTCCTAGAGAGGGTTGGGTGGTCCCGGTGGTATCCCTAACTGCTCTAGCAGAGGCAGCCGACCGCTCATAGTCAGCTTGCATTTGAGGAATTGAGAAATTGCCTCTGCAATGACCCTGTTTCACAACAGAAAGTAGTTGTTCCCCAGGGATTGCAGGTACTTTCCTGTGGAAAAAGGAGGGTCTTGACCACAAGTGGGCGCTAGAGTCGCCGCGCTACTACCTGATGGGCAAGAACTTCAATGTGGAAACAGATCATAGGGCCTTGCGGTGGCTTTACAAAATGGACTGCAATGGCCGTATTACACGGTGGTGTTTGGCTCCTCAGCCATTCAGCGTCAATGTGATGTATAGACCAGGTGACTGCCTATTACCTTTCCTGAGTGTACGCGAACTAAGGCATTTGAGGGAGGGGGGTCATTTGACGAAGCGATACGAAATCGACGCTGGATTATAGAGACTGACAAGCGCTATGGACTAAGCGCTACACCATGAAAGACAAAAGACAATTTTAAACATTACATGGATATTTGCGCATGTTATATTTAGTTTCCTGTATACTCTTCATTCCCTATAATCAAGTACAATCATCAACCCCTTATATTTGGTCACTCTAGTCACTGTTAATTGTATGCCAGCACATTTAGAGTTTTCAGTAGTTGCATCGAAATAGGACTTTAATTACATCCGTGATCTTATCTGTTCATTGCTAGGATATATACTAATGATACCTTTTTCATCACAAAAATATTTCACATATGAAAAAGACACAGCACATGAAACAACAAAACAACAACTACAGAATCCAAAACATTAAACAACACAAACAACGACGATGAAAGCAATATCAAAGACAACCATGATGACACAGAGTGGAGGAGGGAAAGGGGGCACAGTGAGCTAATTCAATAGGGGTTTATTCTACATAGCTAGACGGATAGACAGTAAGACAGACAGATAGGTAGGTACATGGATAGATAATCAGACAAAAGGCTAATCAGAATAGATTAAGATCTTAGGTTAATAGAAACATGTAGAATGGGCAGGCAGACTTTGAGCCCTGAGCACTGATTATACTGTGTTCCTGTGGGTCAAGGGAGGATCTTATTGTCTTCCACAACTCGCTCTGTCGTGGTCTAGGCCCCTGAGGAGGGGGCTTTTTCATGCTTAAGAGATAGAGAAATCCTCTAGCCACCTGTCTCTGGAGAAGCAGAAGGGTTTCCTCACCTTCCGGTTCATTAATATCGGTTCATTTTGCCGTGAGGCTAGCAAGGGAAATCACTCTTTGTTGCTTATCCCTTTGAATGTTCTCAACGGGTGACCCCAGCAAGGATGGACCTGGGCCAAAACCGTAAATCTACATTCAGGATCCCTGTCAGCATATGTGCCACCTCACTCCACAGGGATTAGACGGCCGGGGCAGTACCAAAACATATGGAGGAGAGTTTCCCACTTCACCACATCCGTGCCAACATTTGTCTGATCCGTCTGACCATCTTATTGAGTTTGACAGGGGGTGAGATATGCCCTATGCATTATCTTCATCTGTATTACACTATATCTGACACTCATGGTAATTGACTCCCTCCACAAACTATCCATTCAGATGATGTCAGGTCAATTCCCCGATCTCGCTGCTATTGCAGAACTGGGTATTGCAGTTGGCAGAAGAAAGGCACAAGACCCATTAGACGTTTGAGATGGTTCTTGCCCACGGGCAATGACCTCAAGCTTCACATCTATTCCCCTGTGGCCACCGTTGGTACTGCCTGGAGTCGATACTCTGCCAAATGTGGCTTTAAGCTGTTCACAAGTTAAAACTGAGTTGTCACCCAGTACATATTTTGCATCTAATTTTAGCAATGAACCGTCCCTGAGCACATGTCCACACTTATGTATGTTCTGTCTCTGCCATGATTCGTCAGATGATGGGTTCCCAACTGATAACAGCAGGTTGTTCCATAGAGTACAAGAGGGGGGGAGGCTCTGTTGGTTAACAGTTTCGTATAGAACTTTTCTACAACATCACACGAGGACTTAATGATTGGATTGTCTAATTTGAAGGGGGGTTTGGGACTGTACCATCATGAAGATAAGGAAATGCAACCGTTAGTTCCCATGATTAATTCATTCTCGAGCCATTCCCAGCGGCCCTTGTCATTGCCACATGAAAGCAGGAATCTTGCAGTGTACAACAGACAGCACAGGTATACATCCGGGACACCTAGTCCACCTTGGGATCTTAGTTTTGAGAGCTTTTTACGATTCGTTCTTGGCTGTACCAATTCACTTCCTGTATTTACGTCACAGGATCTCGCCGGGGTAGGCCATCTTATTAAATTGAAAGGGGTGTTTTAAGGTGTTGTTGAAATTCCTATTAAATGTACTGTCAGAAAGACCTTAATGAAGTTGAAATGTATTGTTATTATTTTATGAGAATACAATAAACCTTAGCTAGCTGTTTTGGCTGGTTAAGCTGGGATGTGTTTAAACTTTTAATGGATGTACAATAACTTAGTCTAGCTTAGCCGTGGAGCTACCGCAATGGGTATCCCTATTTAGGCCTGGTGGGCTTCATTGGGAGGGCAGCTATGGCATTGTTAGTTAGCTTATTAGCCAACCTTGACATCTACGTGTTATGTGTTCATTTCTGTCATTGTTCTTGTTTGTCAGTGCTGCAGTATTTGTAAATAAAATCCTTAAATGCAATATTCAGCGCCTGGCTTGAACCACAGTTGGACCACAAGACAACCTGACCTTACGAAAAGTGGCTGTGAAAAAAAAAAGTGTGTGACATTCATAAACCAAGCTTACAAAAGAACAGACCCATACACACAAACAACATGGGTACCAAAATGAACAAATTGCATACACTAATTATAATGAGTCCTGCTCTCAAAGGAGAGCTCTGTATTGAATAGAGGGAGAGAGAGAGAGAGAGAGGCGAGAGAGAGAGAGAGAGAGAGAGAGAGAGAGAGAGAGAGAGATGAGAGAGGATGAGAGGAGAGGAGAGAGGGGGTTTTGTGTGTTTTGAGGGAGAGAGAGAGAGAGAGAAGAGAGATAGGAGAGAGACGCGAGAGAGAGAGAGAGAGAGAGAGAGAGAGAGGGAGAGAGAGAAAATAGGGGAGAGCGAAAAAAGGGGGGAGAGAGAGCAAGGGAGAGAGGGGTGAGATGGAGTAAGAGAAAGAGAAAGCGGGGGTAGAGAGACAGCCCCGCTGGTACAGGTAGTTAATCCCCCATTCCAACACTCGGTACATACTTCTATGCCCCCCCCCCCCCCCCCCCCACCCATAGGCCACCATTTTGTGCTTCATTCACGCCAGCCTTCTTTTCCTGTCCCGCTGAGTGGCAGGCAAGATTAGGAGACCCTTTGAACTCCTCGCCTGCTTATTGGAGAAACAGTCTAATTTGAGGCAGCGTTATTTCATTCGGCCTTGCTGAGTCAGTGAGAAAGCTGCGATGTGGGGGAGGAGGGGGTGGTGGGAGGGGCTGGTAAGGAGGTAGAGGCGGAGGGCAGCTCTTTGCAGAATGAATAAAGAGCTGTTTCACCGGTGGAAAGTGTCGGAGCACATCTAAAATACATTATATAACAATAATGAGAAACCGTATAGCAGAGAGAGAAAGAGAGAGAGAGGAATTAGATTAAATGTGTTTTGAGCAGCAATTCTGTTTTCATTTAATCTTCCGTGGAAAGAAGAATTATGAGCAGGAAAGGATTTCAGCGTTTTCTTTTTTTCCCCTGTGAAATTGGAGGTGGGAGAGGGGAGGAGGGGAGAGCATCAACAAATTGGTCTTCTATGTCCACAATGTAATCTCATAAAAGGCTAAAAGAAGTGCAGGGCCTCTCAGAATGAACTATAGGCCTGATCACTGGCAGAGATTCTTGACTTTCACGTACAATGCTGAAGGACGTGTTAATGTTTTATATTTGATAGGGATTTAGTGATTCATTGTATCTTTATCTTAATGGTCAGTGACATCCGTTGGCTTGATTTGAAGGTAGGGTACTGATTACATTCTTTAAGATAATTTTTTTATCATATTATCATATTATGAGACATATTATGGTGTTTTCCCAACAAGTAAACATAGTATATGAGTTCCAGAAATCATGTTTTTTGAAGCTGTTTGCTGGCTGGTATATTAATCAGTAGTCGCATAATACTTACCCCCATTTCCTGTACCATTGGCTAGTCACCATATAAATAAATGTAGAAAAAACATTAAAACATGAAAATAATGCTAGAAAGTAGGACTATTTAGTCTGTTTTTATCTTAATACATAACACGTTAAATAGAAACGACATCAAATAAGAATTGATTCCACATGACATAGCAATAATGAATCATTAAATATTCAGGATTGCAAGAGTCTGCAAATGGAAATGAAATGCCTTGTTTAATCGCACCAGGGCCAATGCTGTGTGTTTTATGCACATTCAGTTCTATCAAAGTTGTCAGGTGGTTTTCTAATGAATCTGTTAATGACACTATTCATCAGGAAACACCAGAATAGGTTCACATACTAATGTATGTAATCACAAACACATTCACACCCACAAACTCACACGCACGCACACACACACACACACACACACACACACACACACACACACACACACACACACACACACACACACACACACACACACACACACACACACACACACACACACACACACACAAACACACACATACACCAATTCATGCATGCACACACTTAAATTAACACACGCACACACACACACACACATGCAAACACAGCATTAGCCGCATTACCTGTGAGTTGCCTGCAGGGCTATTTTTGCCTTTTATGCTGGCCAAGAAGCAGTGTTACAGCGAGAGACAAGATGGGGGGCGGGGCGAAGAGTGTCGTTGAAAGGCACCTCTGTGGTCATCTCTAAGTGATTGAAGAATGTTTTTTAAAAGCAAAGAGCTTTGACCTGGATACTCTGCTGGCTAGGGGGAGTTTGAGGGACAATCAGCAGACATTCACAGCCTGTAGCACTTCTCTGGCTGCTTAGTTCTTCCAGAGAACAAGAACAAGAGACAAACAGAACGTATGCAGATGCCGAAACAATTGAGGTAAGACCAATGAAAGAGTAGAGTTCACACGCCTTGCTCGCAAGGTGTTTATTTCCCACCAATGAAAACAAGACAGACCATGAAAGCAACATTAAACGTCAGCTCCCGGTCCAGACGAGCATCTGATGCGATTGAGGCGTTGATCTTAAATACAAACACCACGGGAGCACAGTTTGCAGACTCAGCCTCTTTCATACACAGCCTCCCTGGACGCAGCAGCGAGCGGCTTTCATTCTGCTGGTTTCATCATATCCATATCTGCTGCCTTCCAGCTCAGCCTGCCACCCCCCACAGCCCCCACCCTCTCCTCTGTTGCCATGAGTTCAGGGGGCCAGGCTGATGCCGTAAGCACTTACCTCAAACACTATTTCGAGGTATTTTGAGGTACATTTCCACATAGCTGGATAGGTTTACTCTTTGGAGGCTGGCTTTCTGTTCGGACGTGGAGGAAGCTGGAATGAGTGTGTGCCAATCCGGGTTAGATCTATTGGCCACTTAGATAGGGCTTAGATTGCCCAAATGTTCGATCTACATGAACGTCCCCCTGTATTCCAGCCCCAGGAAGTGCCTTGGGACACCAAGATGACGACGTTGATGATGACGATGAAGATGATTATAATGATTACAAATCTGACTATGATTATGATGTCATTGCCATGTGGACCCTCTCCGTCTACAGATTGGTTGGGGAAAAGGCCGAAAGTAAATTCCCACCAACTACTTTAACCACAATTTAGTTGTACCACTAAATTGTTGTAAACGGTAAACAATAGATAAATGCACCTGCTGGCTGTGCAAAGAGTGCCAGCGCACCCTTTACACATAATCATTACTGCAAGACGCTGTGGCCAGTGGGAAAACAGTGAAGATAAAGTCAGCAGTGCTGCTTTGGCTCCAGTGGGTTTACTTAGCAAACACAAGTTAACACAAAACATCAATGAGAAACACATGATGGAATTCACAAAGCAACAGTGTTTTAAAATAATAACACACCATAACACTATATTTGCTGAAAAATATGCATATTAGACAATAATATAATGCACAATTTCCCCTGTTATTGTAAATAACAGGGGAAATTATAAAAAATACTTCTGGAAACTAATCCCACCTACACCCTGCAGTACCCTCGCTGAACGTCACAGGTACACGGCGCTACCCCGCTGTGAGGTAGAGAGATACGGTCGTTTTCTTCTTCTCTCTCCTCCATAAAACTCTTGGGGAGAGTTAGGATGTCTGGGTGTACTGCGGGGAGGTGGACTGAGAGACGCACGCAAAGCAGACGGGAGGCGGGTGTGGGCGGGCGGACAGGGAGCCGGGGGGTTTGGTAGTGGGGGGGGGGGGGGGGGGGGGGGTTTGAACGGCGTGTAAGTGGGTGTGAGGGGTGTCTCGCCTGACAGCCATTGCTCTGCATGTCCGCAGAGAAGCCGGCGCTACACGCAAAACAACAGTAAGTCGGTGTCCTCCATCCGGCAGAAGAGAAGCAGCCATTAGCGACAGAATACCCAGCATGCATCCTCCAACGCCCCCATGCCCCTCTTATTGCACACCGGTTGCGCCCGGGGAAGAAGAAGAAGAAGTAGAAAAAGAAGAAGATGAACACCCCCACATCCCACAGGGATGTCGGGGGGGGGGAGGGGGGGCTGCGGGGGAGACATGTGTTTCTGTCAGTCATTATTAGGTCGGACGCCATTAGAAGAGATGTCATAACAGTCCTGTGTGAATGTGAGGAGTGTCTGGCGCAGTCTGCTGGCATCCATCCATCACCCACCTGGGGAAGAACGTCCTGCCATATGCGTTCACTCCCGTACGCTCTCCACCGCCTAGTGAGGGCTGCGGTTACGTTCTCAGAGTTATTGATTTTTCTTTGCACAGCATCATTCTCGTACTCGTGTTTATTCTCCCGTGCGGCTCTGTTGGGGATACATGGCGACTGTGCATTTGATAGATTTCGACGCCGCACTGGTGTTGTTGGGACTGTGAGTGTGTCGGAGTGTGGTGGTGTGGTAGTGCAGTCGTAGTCGCAGGAAGTGTATGACTTTGGCTAAGGAGTTTGGCGAGTGGCGGAAAAGGAAGTGTGATTTTCGCTGGTTTTGAAAATATAGATGTTAACTACCCATGGCTAAGTGTGCGGCTGATAACTTCTTGGTGACATATGTAAGTACAATTAAAGCCTGTTTTTTTCACCATCTGCGTCGATTCTGTTATGAATACCCTGCATCACCGCGCCATCTGCTTAGTCTAATAAAAAAAAACTGTTGCATCCATCAATAAAGATGTCCACACGCCGAACGGAAATGTTCTCGTCTGGAGAGAAAAACAACAAAACACGAACATATGGTTCCTTCACAGAAAAGGTATTATTGAAGTTATAAATCTTTAAAGGGTTCAGTTGCTTAAAAGTCTCACACATGGGGTTGGTCCTGTTGAGATCGATTTGTGTCTTTATGTCGAGGGCAAATCTAGAACAAAAAATAAAATTAACAGATATAATGCATTTGAACTCAACAGTACCTTCCATTTTGGCAGCATTTCCACCCCTGTCGATTGGTTTTCTCTTGGTGCCATTAATTTTGTGTTTGGGCCATCCTATGAGAGTAACATTTGTCTCTTTTTGTCGAGCGCAAAATGTTTTGCCTTCAAATTGATTAAATGGTTGTTACATCAACAACGATCAACAACGCTGAAAAGTTTTGAGAGCCCAAACTTTTTTCATATTACATAATTAAGATTAAAATTATATTCATTCCAATTAAAAAATGTTACAAATCAAGAAATAACATTGCTTTAAAAGTCTTTGAGAACAAAATAAGCATTATTTTTTTATGTTTCTACAAACACCCCGCGTAGCAGAACTCATGGTTGAGTAAGTGTCTGTGAATAATTGGAGACAACGAACTTTTGAACTTTTTGACAGATTTCGAAAACAAGCCATCTTTTATTTTGCTAGAAAGGAATTTAGACGAAAAGGCTATGGTCATGGACTGAGGGCACATTGTGGAAGACGGTCTTCCTTGTTTTTGGCTTCATAACTTATCAGTTATGAATTAATGCACATTTTATTTCATTACAAGGCTATCTTTTACTTTCAAAACTCCAAAGTAAATGAGCACATGGGCTTTACATTGTGATGGCGTTAGAACTGAAACTCACTTTTTATCTTTTATCTTATCCAGAGCATTTTTTCTTTGGAATATTTGTGTTTGCAAATTCTACCTGTAAGCCACTCCAGAAAATAAGCAGCAGTAGGCGAACAGTTTTGGTTCGTAAAATCGGGATATGAGCCGCTGTGACGCCAAATTTGTACCGGGTGCCATATTTGTACCGGGCACGTCATCAGCTGTCCGTTGCCTGGCAACGGACAGCTGATTACGTAAGGGTTGTCCGTTGCTGGGCAGGTTTCAAAAAACATTTGCGCTCATGTTGCCAAAGACGGAATAACATAATACAGTTAACGGATTACACTTGTTTTTACTTTTTATTTGTATTGTATTTAATTGTTTAATCAAATTTAGCTAGTAAACTGACTGTTTAAAGCGGGTTTCAAAAAACATTCGCGCTCATGTTGCCAAAGACGAAATAACAATACAGAAAGCGGATCGCTAGATAACACTTGTTTTTACTTTATATTTGTATTGTATTTAACTGTTTAATCAAATTTAGCAAGTAAACTGAGTTTGTGAACCTTTCACGTCATTCGACGCGATCGTCCGTTGCCAGGCAACGGACGACGCGATCATCTGTTGCCAGGCAGGTTTGGAATGGATTACGTATGGATGACGTGCCCGGCACAAATTTGGCACCCGGTACAAATTTGGCGTGACACCGCCACTTCATGTAAAATGTACCTTTCCCCTTGCTTCATAGATCCTGCCACTACCAGCCGCAATCTCTTCATTCCCTCACCTGAGCGTCCTTGTCAATCTTCCCACCCGTGTCCT
This sequence comes from Gadus chalcogrammus, assembly GCF_026213295.1. Classification (NCBI taxonomy): domain Eukaryota; kingdom Metazoa; phylum Chordata; class Actinopteri; order Gadiformes; family Gadidae; genus Gadus; species Gadus chalcogrammus. Next base: position 10,909,114 of record NC_079422.1, read on the forward strand.
TCTTTCATTGTTGTTCGCCAGTTCTGTCTATGCCATTTCGTGAAACTGAGATTCTTTTGTATTTTTTTATTAATATACCTTTTTGTTATATATCCCAGAGATCCTGTCGGCTTTGGGTCCTATCCTTTTTGTTCTTGCCGCCCTGTTAGCACTGGTCGTGAAAGATTTAGGATTTCTGCGTGGACTTTTGTGGCTTTCGGATCCAAGCGCTTATGTGGTTGACGGATCGCCAGAAAAGGAAAAATGTCATTTTTAATCGCCATCCAAACTTACTACTATTATCAGTGTCCCTCAACTGACTACCTCGATGGCATCTGTCTTGCATGTTTATATTCACAGATAGATCTCGGGAGCGCAGGATTGTGATGAATGTCTATCTAAAGTGACATAATAGTCGCTGGAATTTTGAAATGACAGACTGATGTTCAGACCAAGGTCGAATTGCTAAATATTCCGACCTTTATCTGATTTAGTACCGCATCTGATAGTCACACAAATCAGAATTGAAAAGATCCGATTCCGTGGGATTTGTGGCACATAAACACTGGCACACACACAGAATAAACCTGGGAACCGCTTGCCTGCACTAAAATATAAAAATATATAAAAATATGTACATCAAATGAATAAAGTGAGTCATAAAAACTCTTAAAACTCATGAATAGGGGCATGTTCTGAGGGTATGACACACAAACACATACATAGACACTTGCTAACGCACACTTGTACACACACACTTGCACAAACACACGCACACTTGCAGACATAACCAAGAGCTGTTGGTCTGCATCCATTGTGCAGAGTGAGGCCGATCTTCAAGTTGAGAGACCAAGCACCAAGAACAACCCAGGGCTGAGAGCGAGAGAAAACAAACTGGGGGGTGGAACCTTGAAGATCAGAAGTATCAGACAGTTTACCCTCACCATGTTGAATATTTTATCTCATATGTACCACATCGGCTCTCGAGGGATTTATGTAACAACGGTTGCGATCTATATTTTTATTCTTATCCGGAGCATTGAAACCCTGAAGCAAATGTAAATAAAAAAGATTGTTATGGATTTATTCATGCCATTGTACCGAATTCAGGGTACTTTGCTTGCAAATGCCAAGCTCAGGATGCTTGTCGCTACGTTTAAAACCTGCACTTTTGGTTGTGCTGGATGAACCACCATTGAAGAATCACTCCAACCTCCTCTGCTCTACTGTCAAGGACGCATAAAGTCTGAAACCTAACGCCTTGGTCATCACCAAGATGAAATCAACTCCTCCGTCCCTTCCTCTTACCTTGATTCGTTTCGGAGAGAATGGGGGGCCGGGGGGATGGGACAAAGCAGTGACCAAACGTTGGGTACACTCTAGATATTGCTTAGAAGCGCCCTCCCCCACCAACACCAGCAGCCTGCTGATCGGTGAACACAGCCAGTAGACAGCATGCATCAGAGGAATGACCCTGCTACACACTAATTCAAACCCCATAGGATGGATAGTACATGATAGACATATGGTGTCTATGATGGGCAGATGGTCAGTATGGTGTGTGTATGTATATACATACACACACACAAATATCAGCAAAATAAATGTGTGTGTAGCCGTGCACGTCACATTTAAACAGTGCAAGTTTGCTTGTTGTGTGTGTGTGTCTGTGTGTGTGTCTGTGTATGTGTGTGTGTGTGTGTGTGTGTGTGTGTGTGTGTGTGTGTGTGTGTGTGTGTGTGTGTGTGTGTGTGTGTGTGTGTGTGTGTGTGTGTGTGTGTGTGTGTGAGAGAGAGTATTGTAGGTTTTAGCACTTTCTGAACTGCTGACCTGAGTTCCTGAAAAAGATTTTTCTCTCCTTTACCAATCTCTCTCCTGCGGAGCCCCGCTCCTCACGCAATAAATGTCCCTGCATCGATGTGTGGGTGTGTTTGTGAGTGTGTTTGTGAGTGCCGTGTGTGTGTGTGTGTGTGTGTGTGTGTGTGTGTGTGTGTGTGTGTGTGTGTGTGTGTGTGTGTGTGTGTGTGTGTGATAGTGTGTTCATATGTCTGTGTTTGTGAGTGTGTGTGTGCGTTTGTGCCTTTGCGTTTGTGTGTGTGTGTGTGTGTGTGTGTATTTGTGCCTGTGTGTTTGTGTGTGTGTGTGTGTGTGTGTGTGTGTGTGTGTGTGTGTGTGTGTGTGTGTGTGTGTGTGTGTGTGTGTGTGTGTGTGTGTGTGTGTGTGTGTGTGTGTGTGTGTGTGTGTGTGTTTGAGTGTGAGTCTCATGATCTTGACTCATGACCCTGTCTAGTGAGGTGGAAAGGGGTAACCGTGGTGATCCGTCTCCCTGTGAGTGATGCAGGCCAGGATGAGGGGACAGGAGGGGGAGCTCTGGGGACCGGGTCTGGTTATTACCTCTCTGTCTGTCCGTCTGTCCTGGCATCTGCCAGCACCAGCGGACACCAGGTGGACTCTCCCTATCAATCTCTGGGGCTTCTGTTTGCTTTTAATAATAAACGCTTGATTGAATGTGTCTTAGCTTTGGTCACTGGGATTTATTTGCCATGGCCTCACACTGTGACCAATGCACAATCACAAACTCTCTCTCTCTGACTCTCTCTCTCTCTCTCTCTCTCTCTCTCTCTCTCTCTCTCTCTCTCTCTCTCTCTCTCTCTCTCTCTCTCTCTCTCTCTCTCTCTCTCTCTCTCTCTCTCTCTCTCTCTCTCTCTCTTGATCAGGCCAGTTCTTCTCAGCTTTAGAGCAATGACAAAGAGGTTAGAAACCCTGGGCTATCTGCTTCCTGTTTATCACCAACGATGGGTTGGCTTGCTTTCCTCAGAGAGCAAGCAGGCCTTTGGGTGCACATGAACGGCCCTGTGTGTGTGCGTGTCTAAGATTGGGTGTGTGTGTGTGCGACGGTATGGCACAGCATCAATATTCTAAGCATTGGCTGGGCGAGGTGGGAGAGGGGGGGGGGGGGAGCGGGCATGGCGTGACAGGCGGGTGACAGCAAGCCCAGTGCGACACCCTTCATTAGCCTATCAGTGTCACTTCCACCTCCCAGCCTCCCCATCCCAAGCCCCCACGTGGCCCCAACACCCGCGCTCCAAACCAGAACCAGGTCACCGCTTTAACACGGCGGGCCATGGGCTGTCATCGTCTAATTACCCCCCCCTATCACACACACACACACACACACACACACACACACACACACACACACACACACACACACACACACACACACACACACACACACACACACACACACACACACACACACACACACACACACACAAGTCAGGGGCCACTCACACTGAACCAGCTGCCTGGACCCCCTTCCAATTAATTCAAGATATTAATTAATTAGGCTCCAATACTTCATGTTGAAATCGCGAGAGCAAATAAACGGAGAATCGTTAGGAGGATAATTGCGCCTTGCAGTGAGACGGGAGTAGTCATTAGTTCTCATATTTTATGTATGCATGGAAATTATATAAAGGGGGGGGGGGGGGCTGAAGAGAAAGGGGGGGCAGGGGGGGCATGATGGCGTTTTGACAGGGACACATTACACTGTTTAGACCCACAAGTCAGTAGGCAATATAATTATGTCTGTGTGTGTCTGCGTGTGTGTTTTGAATTTCAGGAGCCTACACTGAAATATGTCAATAGCTGATTAACTACGGACTCACCGAGTTCTGACATGCCCGGCATTACAAGCAACCTGAATGGCCCCCCTAAAGAGCATGGATTCATTAAGAAACGATTCGAGACAAAACACATTGAGTAAAAACAAATACTAGCTGAGAATTGAGTGGATGTTATCAGTGATTCAAATACAAGGAGAAACATCCGTTTTGTGACCATTACAGTAATATGTGTGAGTGTGTGCACCTTTCACCCACGCTCCGCCGCGGGGCCTCACATGCGGGGCCATGCACTCTAGGGGTCGTTGCGCCGGGGGCTGTGTGACCAGAGTGACAGCCAGTCGAATCACTGGTTAGCACCGTTACAGGGCGGACTAACACGCCCTTCAAAACACCCGCTTTGTCTTGCTTTTCTAAAACAAACTTGAATTTAAATCTTAAAGCAAGATTAGAGGAATAAAAATATGATCATTTTTAATTCATAGAATTAAGCTTACATGAAATGTATCCATACACTGTGATTATTAGACATTTCTATGAAAATATATAATGTATCCAAAGATTATTTCAGGTAAAGGTGTTGAAGGGTGGATAACAAGCATTGTATTGATCTTGATGGAATTCATTCATCCATTCATATATTCATGCATTTTAATGTAATATTTGATCTGCTTTGCTCCTAAATGTATGCATTGTCTGCATTTGTACTGTTTATTTTATGTTAAGCAGCTATATGTGACAGCATTGGAGTCCAAGGAAAATTTCCCTGCAAGGATAATAAAGTGTACCTTAAGGCTTAAATTATGAAATCATCTTTAGTTAAATTAATGTAAGGCACCTGATTTTAACACAAATTAATTGACAGAAACGCTTGTGACAGCATCCCCTCTAAACAGGTGGCCAGTGTCCCATGGACAGAATCAACACGTGCACACACACAGGTAGGCATGTGAACACACGTATGCTGCCAAGGTCCTCATCTCCCTACTGCTACCTATAGGCTCCCCAGCCAACATTGACTCTCGGATTAAAAAGCTAAAGGGAAGAGGAAGGAAGGTGAGAGGGGGGAGTTGGATCTAAAGACTGTGTGACTTCCCAAGGTCGGTGAGTGGGAGGGAAGGATAAGGTGTGTGTGTGTGTGTGTGTGTGTGTGTGTGTGTGTGTGTGTGTGTGTGTGTGTGTGTGTGTGTGTGTGTGTGTGTGTGTGTGTGTGTGTGTGTGTGTGTGTGTGTGTGTGTGTGTGTGTGTGTGTGTGTGCGTTTGTGTGTGTGTGTGTGTTGGTCAGGGGGATTGGTGGAGATGTGTTGAGGTGTTTCTGCTAAGCTGAGGGCTGGATGGATTTAAAAGGGCTTCAGAGGGGGGGATGTTGTAAGGATCGTGGCGACCCAAGAGACTACCCCCCCACCGCAAACACACACACACACACCAAACACTACCCCCCACCACGCTAGGCTCACTGGCTTGTATCTAGTTATTATCTATTTTTAGTAAACTGCTGCATGGAGCGGGTCTATGTATTAACTCCTGTCCTTCATATCTGTATCTCCTCACTCTCTCTCTCTATGTTGCTCTCTCGCTATCGGTCTGTCTTGATCCTCTCTCTCAGTTCTTTGCATGTCGTTCCTCGCTCTGTTCCCCTCTCTCTCTCTCTCTCTCTCTCTCTCTCTCTCTCTCTTTCTTCCCCTATGGACTATCATCCTGGGAATATGCTTCAGTCCACAATGTCCTGATGTACACAAGCATGGGCAAACGTTTCACATATCCTATGTTAATATTAGAGATAAGTGTCCCCAAGGAGACTCTGCAGAATCTGATTTCTCTTCACACTCTACACACATACACACATACACACATACACACACACATACACACACACAAACACCTGCACATAGACACGTGCACGGACACACTCGTATAAATGTACACACATGTGTGCACACACACGCAGACACGCAGGGGTGGCTACATAGACAACCATGCATGTAGTTACCCAGACCACACATGCATACACACATACACACACACAGAGACTATAGCTCTCTCTCTTCCTCCATCTCCATCTCCCTTGTCTCGTGCAGCTCTCCGGTCGGCTGCTGTGGGATTGTGTCTCCCCCTGCCTCTTTGTCCTTCTGAGGGAGCGCGACCACAAAGGCTGAGGCGAGCCCTCCCCGGCTCCCATTCATTTAACGCTGACAGACGACACAGGATGATGCATCGGCCACAAGCATTGCTTGATTTATCAAAACGCACAAAGAGAAACACAAGACTCTGGCATAAAAAAGAAGAAGAAGCACTAAGCCATTTAGAGAATATGCTGAACTGAGGGTCTTTGTGTGTGTGTGTGTGTGTGTGTGTGTGTGTGTGTGTGTGTGTGTGTGTGTGTGTGTGTGTGTGTGTGTGTGTGTGTGTGTGTGTGTGTGTGTGTGTGTGTGTGTGTGTGTGTGTGTGTGTGTGTGTGTGTGAGTGTGTGTGTGTGTCCTATTTGCATAATGGACTGTTTGTCTGAAAACAGTGAGTAAAACTGAACGTATGCGTGAAGAACGAGGAGCTCGGGGGTGAAAAGCCCTGGGATGCTGGAGATAATGTGCGTGACTCCATCTCCGGTCTAATGAAGTTTTCATGCATCAATCTGAGTTATCTCCCCCTCAATAGAGCCCTATCTGATCGTCTCTTCTCAAGGCGTTGCTGACAAAAGGCCCGCTAACACACAACGAGGGGAGCCGCACATTTCGCCACAACGCGCATCTTCTGAATCCCGAATGAGGTTGTGATGAATTCTGCTCCTGCTGTAAACAAATTAAATGCAAATAAAAACATGCATGCCTGCAATAACTTCCCCTCCAGTATTAAATTCAGGCAATAGCAAAAAAAATGATTGCGTTCTCGGCGCTGAATAAAAGGTAGTGTTAATAAATATTTGCTCCCCCGCTTTTGCCTCCTAACACACCGCGGAGATAAGACAACGCTGAGAACAATCATTTCAGCATATCCGACCGTGAGCGAGCACCAATGTGAGGGAGCGGGATGGAACTTTTTTTACTTCCTTTGTTTCACTTCCGCTCATCAATTTCAGTGAAACTGAAGGCCACTGTGAATCTCAGTTTTTTGTATGTGTACTTTTGTTGATTAAAGCCCAGTTCAGACCAAAGATTCACCTTGCAACGGCTTGCAACGAGACGGTTTTAGAACGTCGCAGGGGCGGTGTGAACGGGTCGTTGCAAGCCGTTGCAAGGCGTTGCAAGGCGTCGCAAGGCGTTGCAAGGAGTCGCCAGAGATTGAACATGTCAAATCGCAAGGTCCAGTTTTAGAACGCGGCGATTTAACTATTCCTCTTCAGCCAATCACAGCACAGAACAACTTGTACGTCACGGCCTTACTCCGTCCCGGTACCGTACTGTCCACTCCAGCATAAAAAGATCCGAAGATGGCAGACTTCTGGTCCGAGGAGAGGGAGGAGAACTTAATTCAGTTGCTGGAGGATCAACCTGTCCTATACGACGTTGGTCGATATCCCCGACTTCCAGCTCTCTACACAGATTGGCGTAGGCACCCTGTTTCTGCCGCTGAAGTACCCAACTGCGGCTCCATATTCTTGGCTTTATAACTCGCCGTCTTCTCCTTTTCATGATTAAGTTATCCATCTCCAAGTAATAGTTGAGCCGATGGTGAACAAAGACAGATCAAACTGAAATTAAACTAACGGAAAATGCAATGGATCCAAGTACAACGGGTAATATAAACTAACTGTAAGCTCCAGCTATTTACTCCAATGCAGATGTAGTGGAGAATGACAAAACACAGTAACTCTAGCCTACTCTCAAGCAAAATAAAAATAAAACTAATTGCAAACCTAACTAATCTAACCTAACCTACGCAAATTATGATGTTGCGGCTCTCAGCTGTGCCAGAGCGTTCACAGTTGCTATGGAAACCACCTAGCGTCGCAGCCCGTTGCAGCGCGTTGCAGCCGGTGTGAACTGCCCAGTTTTAGAACGTCGCAGCCCGTCTCGTTGCAAGGCGTTGCAAGGCGTTGCAAGGCGTTGCGAGTTGCAAGCCGTTGCAAGGTGAATCTTTGGTCTGAACTGGGCTTTAACACTAACAACTTTGATTCTTTATCTCGGCATGCGACCCACCCCCCTTGTAAAGTCTATTGGTTAACGTTAAGTGTCGTCGTGGAAACGTTTTGCATCGATGGAAGGAAGTCGTGCCTGCGGTTGTGGTCCTGTATTTTGAGACATACAAAATTAAAATTCAATGTTCTTTTTGTCTCTGCGATGCAGGCAGGAAGTCTGCTCCCTCCACTGCTCAATCAAGCCCATTTATAATCAACTGGAGTGCAGTTGGCCCAATCAGAATCCTCAGCACGATTGATTTTCTCAGCGTAACACAGGGTAATTTGCCTATCTCCACAAGCGAGTGAATTAGGCGATTGATTTGTCCAAGAGGGGCTCACCCAAACTCTGGCGTCAAGCACAGCCCCTTGACATTGCACGGCGCTATGAAGGTTAAGCCCACAAAGTCTCTTTCTCCATTTTCATTTTGCTCAAAGCAACAACTTTATTTTTTTTTCTCCGGAAGCCGCTACCAAGGTAGGGCAGCAAAATAAAAACAATGGCAAATGCAATTGGGAAACATGCCCTCGGTTGGTGAGAGGAAACAACCACTACTTTTCGACTTCTCTCGAACAATATTTGGCAAGGGAATTAAACCTGTCGCCTTTTTCTCTGTATTTTGTTTTCCTCTGGAAAGCCTTCGGACCACCATGAGATGAGAACTAAAGTGTGTGCGGCTTTTGGAGGGCAGAGGCACCGACATCCATCACACTGCCTGTCACCCGGACTTCCCATCCTGCCAGGGAAACCAAAAACGCCCTGGAAAACACAACACTCACCCCTGGGGGAAACGATGGTTCCCATTTCTCAAGGAGCCACTATGGCAGGGTCAATGGTGTGAGCCATCCCATCCTTTGGCCCGCTCTCCCCAGGACGTCCCCCCCTGCTCCCTGTCTGCCCCCTCCTCCTCTTTGCAGTCACTCCTGCTCAGCCCCCCTCACTGGGGGCCTCTTAGGGGCCCCGTCAGCCATGCTGCAGCGACTCTCTTCACCTCGCTTTACACACACACACACACACATGTGCACACACACATACACGCACACTCACACACCTGCACATAGACACGTGCACGGAAACATCCACATAAATGTACACACATGTGTGCGCACGCACGCATACACGTGACGCAGGGGTGGCTACATAGACAACCATGCATGTGGATACCCACACCACACAGACACACACACATGTGTAAGCACAGATACAGACAGACGCATGCAAGCACACACACACACACACACATGCACAAACATGCACACGCGCACACAAACACAAATTCACATGCACATGTAGATACATACAAAACCTTTTGATGTAGCCTTAAAAGACTAGAGAAAATCTGTTTTTTAAATACAAAGAGACACAAGCACATGCCTTTCCCGCTCTTAATAAATAATATTGAGAAGATACAAAGTTTACATTATTAAAGTAAAGATTAAAGATTATTAAAATGAGGGTTGAAACATCAAAGAGAATGGAAAAAGATAACCCGATACCACATGCATAACTTAATATACACTGCTCAGTGTTTTTTGCTCCAGCCTAACAGTGTATCCACATTTCTATAAATGTATGAGTACTGTTATAATAGACCTTTGAGTGGTTCATTAGCTGTTTGGACGGGGATGGTGGTGACATATTTGCCGGTTCTTTATGACCCAGAAATAGCTCACACATTGCTCTGTTTTTCCATCAGTCTGTGCATACACACATCATTGCTACAGAAATTGAGTAAAAAACAGCTAAATCAAATGTGTTTTTGTAATGTTTGAAAAGAAACATTTGGAATGTTATTCCCTTCTATCAAAAGGGCTTCTATCAAGAATAGTATGTGAGATTCAGTGTGTTTGGAGTATGCTTCTGGGTGTGGTTGTGTATGCATATGTTTATGTGGTTTATGTTATGTGTCTATATTTGAATGTGTGTTTGTGTGTGTGTGTGTGTGTGTGTGTGTGTGTGTGTGTGTGTGTGTGTGTGTGTGTGTGTGTGTGTGTGTGTGTGTGTGTGTGTGTGTGTGTGTGTGTGTGTCTATGTTTGGTGTGCATTCACTGCATTGTGCACGACCATGTGGATGTATACGTCGTGTGTCTTCCTCTACCTTCACAAATATGTGCAAAAAACATTCAATCAACAAACACATGTACAGATGCTGCAGATGGGTTCAACACGTGGACATGGTCACGCGTGTGGGTGCATGAGAGTGTGAGCTCAAGCCGTGCACCTGGGGGTGTCTGCTTATGCAATGCGACAAAAAATACAATATATATATATTATTCTGTCTCATGATAGGCCCCACGATCGGTGTAGGCCCAAAGCAATGTGATTTTTGGTTTTAGGCCTACAAAGATCAGAGGCCTATCATGAGCTGCAGTATTTAATATAGATAATATATATTAAATACAGGCCCCTGATCGTCGTAGGCTTCAGCCCAGGTAAGCCCGTGCATGAATCGATTTGAATCACAAGCCAAAACATTCCTCTAGAATGTGATAGGGTTAATATTTTCTTGCCTCATGATAGGCCCCTGATCGTCGTACGCCCTGCTTCAGCCCAGGTAAGCCCGTGCATTAAGGTGTCCTTGCTCCTATGCAAACAGATAAAAATAGTTGCACTCTTTATCCACAATGATAACTACAAAAAGGCCACAGCCAGTGGGGAGAGTGGAAAGTTAAAGTCAGAAATGCTGCCCAGTCTGTTGATGGAGCCAACACAAATGAACACCAAACACCAGTGGATACATTGCAATTAAAAAGATGATGGAATGTACAAAGCTACACTATTTTTTTAATGATAACAAGCCATAATGCTGAAAAATATTAATAGTTTATTTATTTATGATCAATATAAAAAAAAAATCCCACGTACTACCTTAAACTGCTGGTGAGTCTGAATTAGCCTTTGGTTCAATCCAAACATCCATCTATACCTCTCGAGCTCTACCTATATTTACCTCTATGTGTCTGTATGTCTATATTTTGCTCTCTCTTTCTTAGCAGTGCATTTCACACAAATACGTGGCATGGAACAGCTGAGCTGATTCACCTCCTTGTCAACGGTGAGATTCGAGCTTGTGCTATCGGAGGGATGCGTTGACCAAGGTGTTGCTGAGAGAGCCACCCCCCAACCGCACCACCGCCAACCATCACCATCCGTCACCACTAAGAAAAGGAGAATATCCAACAAGGTCTACAAAAATAATAATGATGACTTATAATCTATTTGTAATTTTTACCTGGGCTCACCTAGCCTTGTTAGCAGTTGTTCACTTTGCCCCGTTAGCTTGTTAGCTTGATAAGCAAGCTGCTGATCTCTCAGGAAGGTCATCCCAGCACAGCCACAGTTCTTGAACATCCCCTCACGATATCGTATTAACGCCGATTAGCTGTTGTTTGCACTTTCACGGTGCTTTATTTGCCCTCATTTTGATTATTGTAATTCACCTATCCATATTAATTACATGTTTGACGCAGGAGGAATTAATGAATATATTATGAATAGGAATAATTCATTCGGGATCTGGGATAAATCCCCAATGTAACAACAAAGCCCAAAAAAATTAAATTTAGAATAAAGGGTGAATGAAAGTCCATAGTCATAGTGGGTTCAGTGTGTGGAGAGAAAGCATGACGTCATCAACATCATCCCTATGCCAACTGTGGCTAAGGATATGAGTGGCCCCTTGACAGTGTTCACATATCTGAGCTCTTTGTATGTGACATAGCAGGATATAACTGTGCAGAAGTATTCGAAAACAACACTCTTTCCGTAATGTAAAACATTTTAAAAAGGCCATTTCAGAGACAAAAGGCGACAAAACAAGGTAATCAGAATCAATGTGGCACTTTTGAAGCTGTGTGTATCAACCCATGCTCCCCTAGGGCCGGATATTACTCTGATGTCCGTGCTCAAAGGTGGTTCCACTCTCAGTATGACAGTGCAACACTAAAATGATCCCCCTTTAGTTTTACCCTTGATCATTGATGATTTGTGATGGGTGATGGGTGTGATGGGATTTTTTCCCTCTACCCACAAACACACAAACAGAGCTACACACAGGTGTACACAATTGTACACACGCACACACACACACACACCTGTGACTCACCTTCCAGCGGTAAACAGACACAGTATCTGTAACCGAAGGCCATTTGAGGTCTTCATGAAGTTTAATGTTATGTAAAGCCACTTTTGCTTCCACCAAACCTGAAACAATGGCCAGAATCGTAATGGTGGCAATGACGGCTGAATCCTATTACCGAGTGTGAATAATACAAATGATATAGGAGCTTAATTTGGTTTAGGCATTATTAAAGGTTTAGCCTTACAAATTATTATGTAGCGTTTGTTTGCTTTGCTCTCCGGGAAATATATAACCTTAGAGAAACGTTTATTCCTCCCAACTTTTTATTGTCGAAGTATCTAATTAAAGGTTAACAAGCTGCAGGCAGTATCTCTTTTACAAACGTAACAAAGAGAGAGCGCAGGAATGCAAAACTGAAAATCACATCATATATAATAATAATAGCGGGACACAATTCTAGTGGCTAGGGCAGCCGCAAGGCCGAAAGGTTCCTGGTTTGATGCCCAATGTATGCAAATTATCCTTGAGCAAGGTCGACTATACCTTGTCTTTAATGAACCGTGTCTGAATCCCGGGAAGGCCTTCTGGACACCAGCAAAATCTATAAGAGTGATATAACACAATCATATTGTAAAGAGTGATATAACACAATCATTTTGTGAAGAGTTATATAACCCAATCATATTGTAAAGAGTGATTTAACACAATCATAATGTAAAGAGTGATATAACACAATCATATTGTAAAGATTGATATAACACAATCATATTGTAAAGAGTGATATAACACAATCATATTGTAAAGAGTGATATAACACAATCATATTGTAAAGATTGATATAAAGGAATCATATTGTAAAGAGTGATATAACGCAATCATATTGTAAAGAGTGTTATAACACAATCATATTGTAAAGAGTGATATAACACAATCATATTGTAAAGATTGATAT